>NC_064638.1:314524910-314837576 GCF_023864345.2 Schistocerca serialis cubense
ATTCATCTGAAAAAATGACGTTTTTGCCGTTCATGCACCCAGGTTCGTCGTTGAGTACACCATCACAGGTGCTCCTGTCTGTGATGCAGTGTCAAGGGTAACCGCAGCCATGGTCTCCGAGCTGATAGTCTGTGCTGCTGCAAACGTCGTCTAACTGTTCGTGCAGATGGTTGTTGTCTTGAAAACGTCCCCATCTGTTGACTCAGGGATCGAGACGTGGCTGCACGATCCATTACAGCCATGCGGATAAGATGCCTGTCATCTCGACTGCTAGTGATACAAGGCCGTTGGGATCCAGTAGGGCGTTCCGTATTACCCTTCTGAACCCACCGATTCTATATTCTGCTAACAGTCATTGGATCTCAACCAATGCGAGCAGCAATGTCGCGATACGATAAACCCCAATCGTGATAGGCTACAATCCGACCTTTATCAAAGTCGGAAATGTGATGGTACGCATTTCTCCTCCTTACACAAAGCATCACAACAACGTTTTACCAGGCAACGCCCGTCAACTGCTGTTTGTGTATGAGAAATCGGTTGGAAACTTTCCTCATGTCAGCACGTTGTAGGTGTCACCACCGGCACCAACCTTGTGTGAATGCTCTGAAAAACTAATCATTTGCATATCACAGCATCTTCTTCCTATCGGTTAAATGTCGCATCTGTAGCACGTCATCCTCGTTGTGTAGCAATTTTATTGGCCAGTTGTGTAGAATGGGAATCCATGGAGGAAAGGAGATGATGTTTCCTCAAAACACTGCTGAGAAAGTTCAGGCAACTGGTATTTTTGACAGACTGCTGAACGGTCCTACTGCCACCAGCAAACATCTCGCGAAAGGACTGTGAAGACAAGAAATCAGATCTTCTATGGAAGCATACATGTAGTAATTTTTCCCTCGCGGCATTTGTGACTGGAATAGGAAAGGGAATGAGTGGTAGTAGCAGAAGTTACCTCCACTGTGCACAGTATGGTAGCACGTGGAGTACCTATGTAAATGTAGGGAGGACATCTAACAACAGTTGGAATTTGCAAGCATACTCAGCACTTGTTCAAATTACACACTTTTGAGGGGGAAACTGAAAATATTATAAGCTGCAGCACTGAAAAATACACAAACTGGGCCCTTTCAAGGGTAGTAATGTAAAGTTGTTATATTACTTGCTCTCCCTTGAGCAAAATGAAGAACTATAGAAAGTTTAGTGGTGCCAACCAAGGTTACTATGGAAACCGAGTATCTGGCACAACATTACTGTCACCTAACATGGCACATTGCTCAGATGGCACTTGTCATCAGAAGCATCCTCTGAGGGGTCTATGCTAGTATTTGGCATATAAGCCAGTCCAAGGCTGGTCTGAGTCAGTTGTGATGAGATACCTGGACTGTGAAGAGAGTGTGCTACTGGTTTCACTAAGGTGCTATTATCGTGGACTCTATTTATCCCAGACAGAACTTTGATATAGTGTGGACTGGACTTTGCTTTGGATTACAGAATTAAGTTAGTTTGCACTGTTTCAGAAGAACACCTTGGGTATATGTCTTCTTGTAAATAAACTGAGATGATTCCCTGCTGACTCGTGTGTAATTCGCTTTGATAAAAATTACGATGTCAGACCTGTGACGCATGCGAATCAGAACTTGATCATTTTTGTAATTAGGCCATAGTGGATGTTTTCAACCATAAAAGTTTTCAGAGTCAGTGACTACTTCTTCTGGGAGAAGAGTTGAAGGGGAAGGAAGAGGGGCGAAGGAACATCCCTTCTGGTAAGTCTCCCGTAAGCCGGGGTTCTGGGAGACTTTTCTAAACTGTATCACATTCCCTAAACCTCTCCAGTCCTTTTCCTTCAGCCCTCTTCTTTCCCGTTCAACTCTTCTGCCAGTAGAAGGAGTCACTGGCTCCGAAAGCTTGTGAAAGTTAAATTGTCTTGTGTGTGTGTGTGTGTGTGTGTGTGTGTGTGTGTGTGTGTGTGTGCCCTGCTGCCACCACTTGGTGAGATGATTTTTTTATCTATCCATTTACATAACATGAATAGTGGGACACATACCACTGACAATTGCAGTTATATTTTTCAGCTTGTCGAATTTCTCATATGGAAAGGCAAAAGGCCATGTTCATGCCTGGAAATTCTGGATTGCATCATCTAACATAGTAATAGCACTATTAATAAATGCAGCAGAACTTGAGTTGCCTAGGATTTTTTTATTTATTTCAATAACATTTTTCAGTGAAGAAACATACACTCCTGGAAATGGAAAAAAGAACACATTGACACCGGTGTGTCAGACCCACCATACTTGCTCCGACAACTGTGAGAGGGCTGTACAAGCAATGATCACACGCACGGCACAGCGGACACACCAAGAACCGCGGTGTTGGCCGTCGAATGGCGCTAGCTGCGCAGCATTTGTGCACCGCCGCCGTCAGTGTCAGCCAGTTTGCCGTGGCATACGGAGCTCCATCGCAGTCTTTAACACTGGTAGCATGCCGCGACAGCGTGGACGTGAACCGTATGTGCAGTTGACGGACTTTGAGCGAGGGCGTATAGTGGGCTTGCGGGAGGCCGGGTGGACGTACCGCCGAATTGCTCAACACGTGGGGCGTGAGGTCTCCACAGTACATCGATGTTGTCGCCAGTGGTCGGCGGAAGGTGCACGTGCCCGTCGACCTGGGACCGGACCGCAGCGACGCACGGATGCACGCCAAGACCGTAGGATCCTACGCAGTGCCGTAGGGGACCGCACCGCCACTTCCCAGCAAATTAGGGACACTGTTGCTCCTGGGGTATCGGCGAGGACCATTCGCAACCGTCTCCATGAAGCTGGGCTACGGTCCCGCACACCGTTAGGCCGTCTTCCGCTCACGCCCCAACATCGTGCAGCCCGCCTCCAGTGGTGTCGCGACAGGCGTGAATGGAGGGACGAATGGAGACGTGTCGTCTTCAGCGATGAGAGTCGCTTCTGCCTTGGTGCCAATGATGGTCGTATGCGTGTTTGGCGCCGTGCAGGTGAGCGCCACAATCAGGACTGCATACGACCGAGGCACACAGGGCCAACACCCGGCATCATGGTGTGGGGAGCGATATCCTACACTGGCCATACACCACTGGTGATCGTCGAGGGGACACTGAATAGTGCACGGTACATCCAAACCGTCATCGAACCTATCGTTCTACCATTCGTAGACCGGAAAGGGAACTTGCTGTTCCAACAGGACAATGCACGTCCGCATGTATCCCGTGCCACCCAACGTGCTCTAGAAGGTGTAAGTCAACTACCCTGGCCAGCAAGATCTCCGGATCTGTCCCCCATTGAGCATGTTTGGGACTGGTTGAAGCGTCGTCTCACGCGGTCTGCACGTCCAGCACGAACGCTGGTCCAACTGAGGCGCCAGGTGGAAATGGCATGGCAAGCCGTTCCACAGGACTACATCCAGCATCTCTACGATCGTCTCCATGGGAGAATAGCAGCCTGCATTGCTGCGAAAGGTGGATATACACTGTACTAGTGCCGACATTGTGCATGCTCTGTTGCCTGTGTCTATGTGCCTGTGGTTCTGTCAGTGTGATCATGTGATGTATCTGACCCCAGGAATGTGTCAATAAAGTTTCCCCTTCCTGGGACAATGAATTCACTGTGTTCTTATTTCAATTTCCAGGAGTGTATTATTGCAGCCAGTTAGAATTTTGGCAGTGGAAAAAGGGCCACAATAAATCTTATGTGGACCAAGTCAGCAAACTAATTGGATTAAATAGAAATTACAATTTCAAATGTTTGCATGGCCAAAAGTACAGGGACTCTTCAATCATGGTCATCATAGTGCGGCTTACATAATTGAAATACCATGTGCTGAGGAAATCAGATCCTTCTCTTACTGAATTAATGTGAACAGCACAACCCTATGTAACTTCCCTTGTAGCCCAAACTTTGTTTACAACAGAAGATGATGTCACAAAACTCAGCATTCTGGCATTGGTCATTTGGGAGGTCACATCATGCGCAGCAGGGACTTGCCCTATGGCCCATACGACTATGTGAACAACTGTGCCAGCGACAGGCAACAGTAGCAGCAGCACTGTTGCCCAGCTGTAAATATCATCTCCTTCACCGCACAAGCGGTGCATGCCCCAAAAAGAGCACAAAGTTCCAAGGGTGTGGCATAAAAGGACACTTGTAATGTGTGTTTCAGCTGTCTCACTGCAAATGTACCCCAAGATGTGGTTGTCCACCAAGTGAATGATCAGTGTACAGAAGTGCAGTTTCTCATAATGCAACCCTGAAAATATTTTTACAAGTAGATGCTTTCACAGACAAACACCCTATGAGGTTACTCCTTACTAAACATAGATGAGTTTATGGGCACCACCTTTGCAGGCAGCAGAGACAAACTTGTGGTCCTATGAAGGCACCCAGGTGCCATTACTAGAAAAACTTACATCAAAGCCACCTGTCGGGTAAATTTTATTGTGGAAGGAGAACAATGTTTCTAGAATATACTGTTTACACACTTCAGGATTTACAATTTATGAGAAATGAAACGTCTCAAACGCAACATGCTGAAGTGCTCTTTTCAGCTACTGTCCTTGAAAGATTTGGGGTTCAAACTCTTGGCTAATAGACTTGATCAAGGAGAAGATTGTTTGATGTCTGACACCACACCTAATACCCTCTACAGTTTTCTACAACAACGAAATCAATCCAGTTAAAGGCTGCAGAAAACTGGAGCAGTTTCTTAGCTGCCCCCATCACACCCACTGGGATGTACGTGGTGTGACTGCCACCTGGGCATATCAGTGCTGAGGCCTCTTCCTTCCGAGCTGGTGCCATCTGGTGTGGGCCCATGAGTTCAGACACAACAAAACCTGGGTCTGCGGTACAATCTATGTCTGCCATGGGTCCATTAGGTATTCCATGGCCTCTGCCCACATACTTCGCAGCACCACCAACTTCAACTTTTCCTTCACCATGCCTATCAGCAGCCGCCCTTTCTCAGCTCCCTGGCCCACAGTCCCAAGGCAACTTGAGCAACTGTCATCAAGTGTTATTGCGAATGCCCCAGGCTTTTGGCGTTGACCACTGTGGCGCACAGCCCAAATGATGCTTGTCACCAGGAGTGCTCTCTGAGAGGACCATGGCAGAATGTAGCGAATAAACTAAGCCTAGGGTCAGTCTGAGTCAGTTGTGATGCCATCTGTGGAGTGCACAGTGAGTGTGTTTCTGATTTTACTAATATTTGTGGTAATATCACGATCTCCATTTGTCATAGGCAGGACTCCAATACAGTGTGGGCTGGACTTTGCTTTGGAATATGGACTTACAGTTAGCTTGCACTGTTTGTGAGGATCATCCTGTACATATCTCTCGTTATAAGCAAACTGGGGCAGTTTCCTGCTAGCTCTGTTTTTCAAAAGAAAGTGAGTTCACTTATTCAGTCTCACACATTTATTTTTATTTATGGAAGCTGTGTAACTGATAATCTGACAATAGATCAAACAGGTAACACAAGCAGAAAACAATGGTATCGCAAAAAAAAAAACCTGACAATTCCAGGTGTGAGGAGGAATATAGTGTCAAGAAGCTCCGAGTAAATTAATGGTGAGTGGGGGAGCAGAGGCGGCAGCATACCACAATAATGACGTTTCTTTTCTCTCAGGTGAGCTCTGTACCAGCCATAAGAAGTACTTCAACCACCGTTTTCAAATGTCAATACTTTACATGGAATAATATCCACATAATTAACTAATTTTGAAATATTAAGTATTTTAAAATTTGTGATTTATCAAACTCAATAAAATTCAATTTCAATGCTATGTTAAAAACACTGAATCCCCAGAGATTGCACGGAATTCCCTTAGATTTCTCTGATTTTTTTCCAGTTGCAAACCTTACGTGACCAACAAATTGTTGTATTTCTTCGGTAAGCTAATGAAAATATGCATGCAGAGAAACCAAGAGATTTGACCACAAAAATTTATTGTGTATCTGGTCTATGGATAAATCTTAGAAGACATGGTAGGGAAAAAGTTGCTGACCACCACTGTAAAATAAGATTTTGTTAGTAATAAATATTTTATGGGTAACAATAAAAGTACTTAGTTAATGAGATGAAGGTGTTATGTTATCGTATGTAGTGCTATTCCATAACTAAAAGGATATCCAACTGAAAAACTATTGACACTCTTATGAAAGAAACAGTTTTGTGAAAAGTAAAGCCAGAAAACTTAAAGTCAAAGTAGGCAGGATTGAAATCTGTGTTCAGTAGAAATGCAACATTAATGTAACCATGTAGTAAAGTTATCATGTCATCAACAAGATCATTAAAGAGGGAGCATAAGCTTTGAATGGACGAGGATGGGAAGAAAATCAGCTAAGTTCTTTTTAAAGGGACTACTGTGGCAGCTGTCTTAAAGGATCTAGAGAAATGGTCATGGAGAAACTAAATCTGGTAGCGTGAACAGGGTTTTCATGTGCCATTATCATGAATGAGAGTGCAGTTGTCTTGAAGCATTGTGAAACTTAGCTCAATGAATTTAGAAGTTTATACAATGGTTGTATTCTAAGATGATAGCATGTTTCTTGAGTACAGGAAAGTCCTAAGCACATTTAAAATTTGTCACAAAGTACTTGCTTATGATGTAATGAACTAGACATATGAAAGTCTTCAGCATTTACCTATATGTTATTATCAAAAAGGAGGTTCAGTCAGAAGCAAAATTAGTGGTCAGCATATTTTGTATACACCAACATATATACTCCACAAGCCATTGTGCAGTGTATAACAGAGACTCCTTCATACCAATATTAATGATTTCATATCCAATCCAGTTTGTATATGGAGCAAGGGACACATGACTATCTATAAGCCTTGATACTGTCAAGTAGTGACCACAATCAAGTCCAAATCCCTCATTAGAGTCATTAATGAATTAGAATACTTAGCACTGAAAGCATGTTTATTACAAACACTAATGTACAGACAGAATAGAATTGTCTACTGAACAGAGAGGCCTGCTAGTTACACAAACACTGAATATTCCAGAACACACAAACATTACAAATACAAGAAATTTTGACAGCCTTCTAAAAACAATAAATACTTAATAACAAATATATGGTGGGTCTCAGATTTGAAGTGGCAGCCTGCAGCAGGTCAGTATGCAATGTTGATTGCTATTCCACACTGGATGCAGCACAGCACACATCATTGTTCGCTCTCCTGGAGAAACAGTGATTCACTGTTTCAGAAGTTCTTATTGGACGTGACTACAGCATTCTAGATCTAGATTTCACAATGTTCTTCTGTATGGCAGCACTGGAAAATTGTCACATTCAGATCATGTTGTTACATCCTCTTTACAACGATGAGCTTCAAGATCATCAAGTGGACTTGTAGTTTCCTTGAACAAGAAGTTCCTATCATCAATCTACACCTCAGGACTGTTGTAGGGCTTCATATGGAGAACATGGAAATCTCTCTGCTTTTGTCTTCTTGGTGAATGGACACAATCCTCAGCTTCATGTGTGATGTCTGACAAACGAAGAAAAACACAATACAGTCCAAAATAGCATTTCTACAACTTTTCTGATAGTCCCACTTTCGACACAGGCACAAAAATCCATACCAAATCTCCTGGGCTATACCTCACTAAAGATGCTTGGTGTTATAGTGCTCTCAATCCTTCTGGCTAATCAGACAGCATACAGAATGGTAGTCCGTCATAACAGTGAATAGTTTACCAAATACATATGCTCCATTTTAGAGTAGTTCATCACGGGCTTGGAGAGCAACCTCGAAGCATAAGCTATCAACTTCTAGCATCCTCCTAAATCTGCATTGGAACTGCACCTATCCCATTACCACTAATATCAGTGTGAAGTTCTGTCTCAGCATTCTAGTCATACAATATTAGGACTGGAGAGGATGTAAGCGTCCATGTAAGGACAAGGAAAGATCTTTTTTGCACCATGTTCCAGGAAAATTTGGCTTCACCCTGCAGTTGTTCTTGCAAGAGATGTATCTTGGAGCAGAAGCCCTTTATTAATCACCGGCAGCAACAGCACATTCTGATGAAACTTCACACATCATGAATGTACCAAGGAGTCAAAAAGTCAGTGGCTGCTCTTATTTTCTCTGGACTGGAACAGACTTCATCACCATTCACTGGGTGCTTCATGATTTTTATTTCTTTGGTGACGAAATTGCATTTCTTCTCATTCAGGCAGAGGCCTGAGATCTGAAAATACTTCAACAAAATGACGGCGTCATTCAGATAGCAACAATACATCATCCATTTAAGGTGTTGTAACAGGTTGTCCATTGTAAGTTCAAAGGTGGCTGGAGTGTTACACGACTAAAATGGTGTAACTTCAATTCATAAAGGCTATCAAGAGTTAAGAAGGCTATCTTATGGAATCAACCTTGTCAACCTCAATATGCTAGTAATCTGTCTGCACGTCCATAGCTGAGAAATACTTTTCGCCTTGCAAGTAGTTTGGGGCATCATCAATATCCATCCATCAATGGAAGGGCATATTTTTTTGTGATTTTGTTCAGTCATCAATTGTTGATGCAGAAATGTCATGTCCCATCCTCCTTCTTCAAAAACGCCATATCGATAGTTCAGCAATGTCATCCTGCAGCATCTTCTCCACTCCCTCCCAAATAATGTGTCGATCAGCCAGAAACACACTTACAAGGGCTGGCTTATTGATGAATAATTCCTAGTGTTGATAAGTGTTGATAGTATTTTACTATGGTCTATCTTATTTCCGTGATGGGTTTGGAGGCATCCAAAAATTGGCACAAAATTGCTAACTGTCACTGATATTGATATGTGAGTAGAAACAGCCAGTCCAGTCCACAGTGGGTGGCTGTGTGCCACTGATGAAGGATCGTTCTCTGTTACTGCTACAGACAATGCAATGGATGAAGCTTCCATTGAAATGCCAGTAGGATCTGGCTTGGTCAGGGCAGATCCTACTGGCATTTCGACAAAAGCTTCCTCCACTGAATTGTCTGCAGCAGTAAAAGAGAGTGATCCTTCATCAATGGCACTCAGCTGCCCACTCTGGACAGGTTCAGCTGTTCCTACTCGCATACCTTTAGGAATGAGTCGTGGCAGCTTGTAGAAATCAGTTACCCAATTTTTTTTCTTGGCAACCTGCAGTGTTTATGACTGTCCTTGGTATGTGAGACTGACTAGCTTTTTGCAACTGACAAAAGGTCCACAGTTAAAATGAGCATCTAGAAAGATGATTGGAAGTGGAAATGATGACAGTGGGATAACCTCTTCAATAGCAAACAGTCACCAAGATTCTTTGTCATGTGTGTTTGTTTGAACAGCTTCATCAATTTGGAGATATTATCCTCCACGGCCTATGATTGCTTGTCATACCTGTAAGAAGTTCTATCCGACAATAACATTATTAGCTACATTCTATGGGACCAATGACCCCACTGTTTGGTCCCCTCCCCCAAACCAACCAACCAACTATATTCCATTAAAACAACAAATGTGAAGGGCTGAATTATGTCACTGACAGTTATTCTTGCAATACAAGTTCCTGTTGGCTGAATATATTTCCCGTCTGGAGCCTGGAGCACAATCATTTTCGTACCACGGAACATAGTCTTCTTTAGCTAGGATTGATAGGTGTTCAACATTATAGAAAAGGACGTCTCTTGCGTTGTCTAGTGCCTGGGCAGTTCACCTCTATAGATACTTGCCTCACTTATCTCTCCTGAATTTGGCAGCTTGGCGAGTGGGCGATACCTCTGCATGACAACAGCAAACAGCTAGTGCATGTTGGGGAGTGACCTCGTCCAAGGTATGACGATGGGCTTCATCCCAAAGGTTGACTATAATCATCTGTGATTAACTGTTGTGACGGTTGATGTCTTGTGGTGTAATAGGCATTGAACATTCATCCTTCCCTGCAGTAGCATGCAATATGTCTAGCGGTCCATCATGGAAAGGCAGTGTCGTGCTGTCCTCTGCACTCCAAATGTCTGTTCTTCTGCAGAGCATTATACTTGGGAGAGAATCTGGTAGTAGCTGTGTTGCTCAATGCAGATGCTGGCTTTGACAACTGTGGCATAAGTCTGAGGAAGATTTAAATTTAGAAGAAAGAGCATCTGGTGCAATAATAATACCTAAGAAAATTGTGCTCGTATCTATAGACACAGAAACAAGACAGTACCAGCAACCTTAATTCAGAATAAAAGAGAAACATAAAATTCTTGGGAGTACAAGGCTAAGCCAATATACAAAATATGGCACCATATAACTGGCAAAAAGTACTATGTTCTACCAGTGCACTAACAAAAGCAAGCTCAATAAGAAATCTGTCATTCAAAAGAGAAGGAGAAGTTAATAAAACATATATTTATTGTCAAAATCTTGATTTTTAAGATTGCATACATCATATGCACTCTAAAACCAGAAAAAGGAGGCCTTGGCGTAGTCAATTTCATGTCAAAGTGAGCTATTCTGCTGATCCACAGGACACCCAGAATTAGACAAAACAATCTAGCCAATCCAACAACAGTCTTGTTTGACAAATACAGACCAGAGTCCGAAACAGCACCCATGGAACACACACAAGATTCCATTTACAATTGGCTACATACATGCAGAAGAGCTATATAACAGATAGTGCCCTCAAACCCAGAGAAAAGACTACAGAGAAAATAAATGATGCAGTCAGAGGGAACCCACTTAAGAATGCCACTGACTCAAAATTTACACAACACTGATAGAACACCAAATGGCAAAATGTCTCAGCATGTTTCTTATCATCAGAAGTCTGCAGTACATGGTAGACGGTTGTTACCAGGACAATACCAACCAATGAAAAACTATTAGGCATACACCTGATCTGATCCAACATGTGGAGTGAAACCACAATCGGAATCACAAGATCCTGTGCCAAACAGTTGCAGATGTTTGGAAAACTAGTAAACTAATACTCAGCCTGATAAACAGAATCACTACAAACCATTTTGACGTAACAACCATCACAGCACCAGGTTTTAAGCCATTCCCTGCCTGTAAGAGATCTGCCACCACATGGACAGTTTCCCACACAGCGCCCTCCTCCTGTCACCCAAAACATATTGAGATATTCAAAACATATTGAAATATTACAATTCTAACTTATCTATATGACCAACTTGAGAAGACAAGGAAAATATGAAGACATTTTTATGGATTTTTTAATCATAGTACTAGACACAGCCTTAAAAAAAGGGGGGGGGGGGGGTTTGGAGAGAGTGCTGTTGTACAAGGTGTCCCCATGCCCCAAATGTAATTTTTATTACTTAAATTTTAAGAAGAGATCATCATCTTCCTCCATTACCTTTCAGCTGATACAACAACAATCAACAAGTTCACACTTGACTAGGCCAAATCATCATCAGCCAATCAAACTGGGTGCTCTTGGATGCACTGCTGAAAAACGTCTCTCTCTTCTGTTCTGAGCTGCCACCTAGAGCAGACACTAAATAATGGCTTAGCTCCTTTACCTCTCCATTTTGCCTTCTCCTTTGAGACGGATCTGGGGCTACTGGAGTTATCTTCTGTTGTCCCCGAGCCCATAAACCAATATGGTTTGTTTTTCGACACCTGATTACCGTATATTAATTACAAGTGCACATCAGTTTCCAATCCTGACTACATCTTCAAGTGGTTGTGCGAACTGGCATCAGAAGTGGGATGCTGAATTCATCATGTTTTTGACACTGAGGTGCCTCAAGCAAATTACTAAGCTATGAGCAGATGCATGGAACAGTTGTATGGGATCGCCAGGTATGTGCTGCGATGCAACAGTCAAGTGCTTAGCACATTCAGTCCAGGTTGCCTGCCCTAGTCTATTCCGAGCTGTAGCCATTGCTGCAGCTGCACAAGGCTGTCCGACCGCAACCATTGCCTCTGCTACCTTTGCACAATATCATATAATGACCGAATGCCACCCCAAAACTGGGCACCGCCTCCGTTCACTGCTTGACTTTGGAACACAATTCAGCAATTGACAAATCTAAGTTATGAGCTTCGTTTTTTGGGAGAAGAAGCCACAGGTGTTGATGCTTCTACAGACATCGCCGAGAGCTGCCAACGAAGACTTCTTGTTTGTTTTGATGTGTATAGTTTAAAGTTTCCACACTGGATGCAGCACAGCACACATCATTGTTCGCTCTCCTGGAGAAACAGTGATTCACTGTTTCAGAAGTTCTTATTGGACGTGACTACAGCATTCTAGATCTAGATTTCACAATGTTCTTCTGTATGGCAGCACTGGAAAATTGTCACATTCAGATCATGTTGTTACATCCTCTTTACAACGATGAGCTTCAAGATCATCAAGTGGACTTGTAGTTTCCTTGAACAAGAAGTTCCTATCATCAATCTACACCTCAGGACTGTTGTAGGGCTTCATATGGAGAACATGGAAATCTCTCTGCTTTTGTCTTCTTGGTGAATGGACACAATCCTCAGCTTCATGTGTGATGTCTGACAAACGAAGAAAAACACAATACAGTCCAAAATAGCATTTCTACAACTTTTCTGATAGTCCCACTTTCGACACAGGCACAAAAATCCATACCAAATCTCCTGGGCTATACCTCACTAAAGATGCTTGGTGTTATAGTGCTCTCAATCCTTCTGGCTAATCAGACAGCATACAGAATGGTAGTCCGTCATAACAGTGAATAGTTTACCAAATACATATGCTCCATTTTAGAGTAGTTCATCACGGGCTTGGAGAGCAACCTCGAAGCATAAGCTATCAACTTCTAGCATCCTCCTAAATCTGCATTGGAACTGCACCTATCCCATTACCACTAATATCAGTGTGAAGTTCTGTCTCAGCATTCTAGTCATACAATATTAGGACTGGAGAGGATGTAAGCGTCCATGTAAGGACAAGGAAAGATCTTTTTTGCACCATGTTCCAGGAAAATTTGGCTTCACCCTGCAGTTGTTCTTGCAAGAGATGTATCTTGGAGCAGAAGCCCTTTATTAATCACCGGCAGCAACAGCACATTCTGATGAAACTTCACACATCATGAATGTACCAAGGAGTCAAAAAGTCAGTGGCTGCTCTTATTTTCTCTGGACTGGAACAGACTTCATCACCATTCACTGGGTGCTTCATGATTTTTATTTCTTTGGTGACGAAATTGCATTTCTTCTCATTCAGGCAGAGGCCTGAGATCTGAAAATACTTCAACAAAATGACGGCGTCATTCAGATAGCAACAATACATCATCCATTTAAGGTGTTGTAACAGGTTGTCCATTGTAAGTTCAAAGGTGGCTGGAGTGTTACACGACTAAAATGGTGTAACTTCAATTCATAAAGGCTATCGAGAGTTAAGAAGGTTATCTCATGGAATCAACCTTGTCAACCTCAATATGCTAGTAATCTGTCTGCACGTCCATAGCTGAGAAATACTTTTCGCCTTGCAAGTAGTTTGGGGCATCATCAATATCCATCCATCAATGGAAGGGCATATTTTTTTGTGATTTTGTTCAGTCATCAGTTGTTGATGCAGAAATGTCATGTCCCATCCTCCTTCTTCAAAAACGCCATATCGATAGTTCAGCAATGTCATCCTGCAGCATCTTCTCCACTCCCTCCCAAATAATGTGTCGATCAGCCAGAAACACACTTACAAGGGCTGGCTTATTGATGAATAATTCCCAGTGTTGATAGTATTTTACTATGGTCTATCTTATTTCCGTGATGGGTTTGGAGGCATCCAAAAATTGGCACAAAATTGCTAACTGTCACTGATATTGGTATGTGAGTAGAAACAGCCAGTCCAGTCCACAGTGGGTGGCTGTGTGCCACTGATGAAGGATCGTTCTCTGTTACTGCTACAGACAATGCAATGGATGAAGCTTCCATTGAAATGCCAGTAGGATCTGGCTTGGTCAGGGCAGATCCTACTGGCATTTCGACAAAAGCTTCCTCCACTGAATTGTCTGCAGCAGTAAAAGAGAGTGATCCTTCATCAATGGCACTCAGCTGCCCACTCTGGACAGGTTCAGCTGTTCCTACTCGCATACCTTTAGGAATGAGTTGTGGCAGCTTGTAGAAATCAGTTACCCAATTTTTTTTCTTGGCAACCTGCAGTGTTTATGACTGTCCTTGGTATGTGAGACTGACTAGCTTTTTGCAACTGACAAAAGGTCCACAGTTAAAATGAGCATCTAGAAAGATGATTGGAAGTGGAAATGATGACAGTGGGATAACCTCTTCAATAGCAAACAGTCACCAAGATTCTTTGTCATGTGTGTTTGTTTGAACAGCTTCATCAATTTGGAGATATTATCCTCCACGGCCTATGATTGCTTGTCATACCTGTAAGAAGTTCTATCCGACAATAACATTATTAGCTACATTCTATGGGACCAATGACCCCACTGTTTGGTCCCCTCCCCCAAACCAACCAACCAACTATATTCCATTAAAACAACAAATGTGAAGGGCTGAATTATGTCACTGACAGTTATTCTTGCAATACAAGTTCCTGTTGGCTGAATATATTTCCCGTCTGGAGCCTGGAGCACAATCATTTTCGTACCACGGAACATAGTCTTCTTTAGCTAGGATTGATAGGTGTTCAACATTATAGAAAAGGACGTCTCTTGCGTTGTCTAGTGCCTGGGCAGTTCACCTCTATAGATACTTGCCTCACTTATCTCTCCTGAATTTGGCAGCTTGGCGAGTGGGCGATACCTCTGCATGACAACAGCAAACAGCTAGTGCATGTTGGGGAGTGACCTCGTCCAAGGTATGACGATGGGCTTCATCCCAAAGGTTGACTATAATCATCTGTGATTAACTGTTGTGACGGTTGATGTCTTGTGGTGTAATAGGCATTGAACATTCATCCTTCCCTGCAGTAGCATGCAATATGTCTAGCGGTCCATCATGGAAAGGCAGTGTCGTGCTGTCCTCTGCACTCCAAATGTCTGTTCTTCTGCAGAGCATTATACTTGGGAGAGAATCTGGTAGTAGCTGTGTTGCTCAATGCAGATGCTGGCTTTGACAACTGTGGCATAAGTCTGAGGAAGATTTAAATTTAGAAGAAAGAGCATCTGGTGCAATAATAATACCTAAGAAAATTGTGCTCGTATCTATAGACACAGAAACAAGACAGTACCAGCAACCTTAATTCAGAATAAAAGAGAAACATAAAATTCTTGGGAGTACAAGGCTAAGCCAATATACAAAATATGGCACCATATAACTGGCAAAAAGTACTATGTTCTACCAGTGCACTAACAAAAGCAAGCTCAATAAGAAATCTGTCATTCAAAAGAGAAGGAGAAGTTAATAAAACATATATTTATTGTCAAAATCTTGATTTTTAAGATTGCATACATCATATGCACTCTAAAACCAGAAAAAGGAGGCCTTGGCGTAGTCAATTTCATGTCAAAGTGAGCTATTCTGCTGATCCACAGGACACCCAGAATTAGACAAAACAATCTAGCCAATCCAACAACAGTCTTGTTTGACAAATACAGACCAGAGTCCGAAACAGCACCCATGGAACACACACAAGATTCCATTTACAATTGGCTACATACATGCAGAAGAGCTATATAACAGATAGTGCCCTCAAACCCAGAGAAAAGACTACAGAGAAAATAAATGATGCAGTCAGAGGGAACCCACTTAAGAATGCCACTGACTCAAAATTTACACAACACTGATAGAACACCAAATGGCAAAATGTCTCAGCATGTTTCTTATCATCAGAAGTCTGCAGTACATGGTAGACGGTTGTTACCAGGACAATACCAACCAATGAAAAACTATTAGGCATACACCTGATCTGATCCAACATGTGGAGTGAAACCACAATCTGAATCACAAGATCCTGTGCCAAACAGTTGCAGATGTTTGGAAAACTAGTAAACTAATACTCAGCCTGATAAACAGAATCACTACAAACCATTTTGACGTAACAACCATCACAGCACCAGGTTTTAAGCCATTCCCTGCCTGTAAGAGATCTGCCACCACATGGACAGTTTCCCACACAGCGCCCTCCTCCTGTCACCCAAAACATATTGAGATATTCAAAACATATTGAAATATTACAATTCTAACTTATCTATGTGACCAACTTGAGAAGACAAGGAAAATATGAAGACATTTTTATGGATTTTTTAATCATAGTACTAGACACAGCCTTAAAAAAAGGGAGGGGGGGGGGGGGGGGGGGGTTTGGAGAGAGTGCTGTTGTACAAGGTGTCCCCATGCCCCAAATGTAATTTTTATTACTTAAATTTTAAGAAGAGATCATCATCTTCCTCCATTACCTTTCAGCTGATACAACAACAATCAACAAGTTCACACTTGACTAGGCCAAATCATCATCAGCCAATCAAACTGGGTGCTCTTGGATGCACTGCTGAAAAACGTCTCTCTCTTCTGTTCTGAGCTGCCACCTAGAGCAGACACTAAATAATGGCTTAGCTCCTTTACCTCTGCATTTTGCCTTCTCCTTTGAGACGGATCTGGGGCTACTGGAGTTATCTTCTGTTGTCCCCGAGCCCATAAACCAATATGGTTTGTTTTTCGACACCTGATTACCGTATATTAATTACAAGTGCACATCAGTTTCCAATCCTGACTACATCTTCAAGTGGTTGTGCGAACTGGCGTCAGAAGTGGGATGCTGAATTCATCATGTTTTTGACACTGAGGTGCCTCAAGCAAATTACTAAGCTATGAGCAGATGCATGGAACAGTTGTATGGGATCGCCAGGTATGTGCTGCGATGCAACAGTCAAGTGCTTAGCACATTCAGTCCATGTTGCCTGCCCTAGTCTATTCCGAGCTGTAGCCATTGCTGCAGCTGCACAAGGCTGTCCGACCGCAACCATTGCCTCTGCTACCTTTGCACAATATCATATAATGACCGAATGCCACCCCAAAACTGGGCACCGCCTCCGTTCACTGCTTGACTTTGGAACACAATTCAGCAATTGACAAATCTAAGTTATGAGCTTCGTTTTTTGGGAGAAGAAGCCACAGGTGTTGATGCTTCTACAGACATCGCCGAGAGCTGCCAACGAAGACTTCTTGTTTGTTTTGATGTGTATAGTTTAAAGTTTCCACACTGGATGCAGCACAGCACACATCATTGTTCGCTCTCCTGGAGAAACAGTGATTCACTGTTTCAGAAGTTCTTATTGGACGTGACTACAGCATTCTAGATCTAGATTTCACAATGTTCTTCTGTATGGCAGCACTGGAAAATTGTCACATTCAGATCATGTTGTTACATCCTCTTTACAACGATGAGCTTCAAGATCATCAAGTGGACTTGTAGTTTCCTTGAACAAGAAGTTCCTATCATCAATCTACACCTCAGGACTGTTGTAGGGCTTCATATGGAGAACATGGAAATCTCTCTGCTTTTGTCTTCTTGGTGAATGGACACAATCCTCAGCTTCATGTGTGATGTCTGACAAACGAAGAAAAACACAATACAGTCCAAAATAGCATTTCTACAACTTTTCTGATAGTCCCACTTTCGACACAGGCACAAAAATCCATACCAAATCTCCTGGGCTATACCTCACTAAAGATGCTTGGTGTTATAGTGCTCTCAATCCTTCTGGCTAATCAGACAGCATACAGAATGGTAGTCCGTCATAACAGTGAATAGTTTACCAAATACATATGCTCCATTTTAGAGTAGTTCATCACGGGCTTGGAGAGCAACCTCGAAGCATAAGCTATCAACTTCTAGCATCCTCCTAAATCTGCATTGGAACTGCACCTATCCCATTACCACTAATATCAGTGTGAAGTTCTGTCTCAGCATTCTAGTCATACAATATTAGGACTGGAGAGGATGTAAGCGTCCATGTAAGGACAAGGAAAGATCTTTTTTGCACCATGTTCCAGGAAAATTTGGCTTCACCCTGCAGTTGTTCTTGCAAGAGATGTATCTTGGAGCAGAAGCCCTTTATTAATCACCGGCAGCAACAGCACATTCTGATGAAACTTCACACATCATGAATGTACCAAGGAGTCAAAAAGTCAGTGGCTGCTCTTATTTTCTCTGGACTGGAACAGACTTCATCACCATTCACTGGGTGCTTCATGATTTTTATTTCTTTGGTGACGAAATTGCATTTCTTCTCATTCAGGCAGAGGCCTGAGATCTGAAAATACTTCAACAAAATGACGGCGTCATTCAGATAGCAACAATACATCATCCATTTAAGGTGTTGTAACAGGTTGTCCATTGTAAGTTCAAAGGTGGCTGGAGTGTTACACGACTAAAATGGTGTAACTTCAATTCATAAAGGCTATCAAGAGTTAAGAAGGTTATCTTATGGAATCAACCTTGTCAACCTCAATATGCTAGTAATCTGTCTGCACGTCCATAGCTGAGAAATACTTTTCGCCTTGCAAGTAGTTTGGGGCATCATCAATATCCATCCATCAATGGAAGGGCATATTTTTTTGTGATTTTGTTCAGTCATCAGTTGTTGATGCAGAAATGTCATGTCCCATCCTCCTTCTTCAAAA
Source organism: Schistocerca serialis cubense (assembly GCF_023864345.2). NCBI lineage: Eukaryota > Metazoa > Arthropoda > Insecta > Orthoptera > Acrididae > Schistocerca > Schistocerca serialis. The sequence goes on from NC_064638.1 coordinate 314,543,476, forward strand.
ACGCCATATCGATAGTTCAGCAATGTCATCCTGCAGCATCTTCTCCACTCCCTCCCAAATAATGTGTCGATCAGCCAGAAACACACTTACAAGGGCTGGCTTATTGATGAATAATTCCCAGTGTTGATAGTATTTTACTATGGTCTATCTTATTTCCGTGATGGGTTTGGAGGCATCCAAAAATTGGCACAAAATTGCTAACTGTCACTGATATTGGTATGTGAGTAGAAACAGCCAGTCCAGTCCACAGTGGGTGGCTGTGTGCCACTGATGAAGGATCGTTCTCTGTTACTGCTACAGACAATGCAATGGATGAAGCTTCCATTGAAATGCCAGTAGGATCTGGCTTGGTCAGGGCAGATCCTACTGGCATTTCGACAAAAGCTTCCTCCACTGAATTGTCTGCAGCAGTAAAAGAGAGTGATCCTTCATCAATGGCACTCAGCTGCCCACTCTGGACAGGTTCAGCTGTTCCTACTCGCATACCTTTAGGAATGAGTTGTGGCAGCTTGTAGAAATCAGTTACCCAATTTTTTTTCTTGGCAACCTGCAGTGTTTATGACTGTCCTTGGTATGTGAGACTGACTAGCTTTTTGCAACTGACAAAAGGTCCACAGTTAAAATGAGCATCTAGAAAGATGATTGGAAGTGGAAATGATGACAGTGGGATAACCTCTTCAATAGCAAACAGTCACCAAGATTCTTTGTCATGTGTGTTTGTTTGAACAGCTTCATCAATTTGGAGATATTATCCTCCACGGCCTATGATTGCTTGTCATACCTGTAAGAAGTTCTATCCGACAATAACATTATTAGCTACATTCTATGGGACCAATGACCCCACTGTTTGGTCCCCTCCCCCAAACCAACCAACCAACTATATTCCATTAAAACAACAAATGTGAAGGGCTGAATTATGTCACTGACAGTTATTCTTGCAATACAAGTTCCTGTTGGCTGAATATATTTCCCGTCTGGAGCCTGGAGCACAATCATTTTCGTACCACGGAACATAGTCTTCTTTAGCTAGGATTGATAGGTGTTCAACATTATAGAAAAGGACGTCTCTTGCGTTGTCTAGTGCCTGGGCAGTTCACCTCTATAGATACTTGCCTCACTTATCTCTCCTGAATTTGGCAGCTTGGCGAGTGGGCGATACCTCTGCATGACAACAGCAAACAGCTAGTGCATGTTGGGGAGTGACCTCGTCCAAGGTATGACGATGGGCTTCATCCCAAAGGTTGACTATAATCATCTGTGATTAACTGTTGTGACGGTTGATGTCTTGTGGTGTAATAGGCATTGAACATTCATCCTTCCCTGCAGTAGCATGCAATATGTCTAGCGGTCCATCATGGAAAGGCAGTGTCGTGCTGTCCTCTGCACTCCAAATGTCTGTTCTTCTGCAGAGCATTATACTTGGGAGAGAATCTGGTAGTAGCTGTGTTGCTCAATGCAGATGCTGGCTTTGACAACTGTGGCATAAGTCTGAGGAAGATTTAAATTTAGAAGAAAGAGCATCTGGTGCAATAATAATACCTAAGAAAATTGTGCTCGTATCTATAGACACAGAAACAAGACAGTACCAGCAACCTTAATTCAGAATAAAAGAGAAACATAAAATTCTTGGGAGTACAAGGCTAAGCCAATATACAAAATATGGCACCATATAACTGGCAAAAAGTACTATGTTCTACCAGTGCACTAACAAAAGCAAGCTCAATAAGAAATCTGTCATTCAAAAGAGAAGGAGAAGTTAATAAAACATATATTTATTGTCAAAATCTTGATTTTTAAGATTGCATACATCATATGCACTCTAAAACCAGAAAAAGGAGGCCTTGGCGTAGTCAATTTCATGTCAAAGTGAGCTATTCTGCTGATCCACAGGACACCCAGAATTAGACAAAACAATCTAGCCAATCCAACAACAGTCTTGTTTGACAAATACAGACCAGAGTCCGAAACAGCACCCATGGAACACACACAAGATTCCATTTACAATTGGCTACATACATGCAGAAGAGCTATATAACAGATAGTGCCCTCAAACCCAGAGAAAAGACTACAGAGAAAATAAATGATGCAGTCAGAGGGAACCCACTTAAGAATGCCACTGACTCAAAATTTACACAACACTGATAGAACACCAAATGGCAAAATGTCTCAGCATGTTTCTTATCATCAGAAGTCTGCAGTACATGGTAGACGGTTGTTACCAGGACAATACCAACCAATGAAAAACTATTAGGCATACACCTGATCTGATCCAACATGTGGAGTGAAACCACAATCTGAATCACAAGATCCTGTGCCAAACAGTTGCAGATGTTTGGAAAACTAGTAAACTAATACTCAGCCTGATAAACAGAATCACTACAAACCATTTTGACGTAACAACCATCACAGCACCAGGTTTTAAGCCATTCCCTGCCTGTAAGAGATCTGCCACCACATGGACAGTTTCCCACACAGCGCCCTCCTCCTGTCACCCAAAACATATTGAGATATTCAAAACATATTGAAATATTACAATTCTAACTTATCTATGTGACCAACTTGAGAAGACAAGGAAAATATGAAGACATTTTTATGGATTTTTTAATCATAGTACTAGACACAGCCTTAAAAAAAGGGGGGGGGGGTTTGGAGAGAGTGCTGTTGTACAAGGTGTCCCCATGCCCCAAATGTAATTTTTATTACTTAAATTTTAAGAAGAGATCATCATCTTCCTCCATTACCTTTCAGCTGATACAACAACAATCAACAAGTTCACACTTGACTAGGCCAAATCATCATCAGCCAATCAAACTGGGTGCTCTTGGATGCACTGCTGAAAAACGTCTCTCTCTTCTGTTCTGAGCTGCCACCTAGAGCAGACACTAAATAATGGCTTAGCTCCTTTACCTCTGCATTTTGCCTTCTCCTTTGAGACGGATCTGGGGCTACTGGAGTTATCTTCTGTTGTCCCCGAGCCCATAAACCAATATGGTTTGTTTTTCGACACCTGATTACCGTATATTAATTACAAGTGCACATCAGTTTCCAATCCTGACTACATCTTCAAGTGGTTGTGCGAACTGGCATCAGAAGTGGGATGCTGAATTCATCATGTTTTTGACACTGAGGTGCCTCAAGCAAATTACTAAGCTATGAGCAGATGCATGGAACAGTTGTATGGGATCGCCAGGTATGTGCTGCGATGCAACAGTCAAGTGCTTAGCACATTCAGTCCATGTTGCCTGCCCTAGTCTATTCCGAGCTGTAGCCATTGCTGCAGCTGCACAAGGCTGTCCGACCGCAACCATTGCCTCTGCTACCTTTGCACAATATCATATAATGACCGAATGCCACCCCAAAACTGGGCACCGCCTCCGTTCACTGCTTGACTTTGGAACACAATTCAGCAATTGACAAATCTAAGTTATGAGCTTCGTTTTTTGGGAGAAGAAGCCACAGGTGTTGATGCTTCTACAGACATCGCCGAGAGCTGCCAACGAAGACTTCTTGTTTGTTTTGATGTGTATAGTTTAAAGTTTCCACACTGGATGCAGCACAGCACACATCATTGTTCGCTCTCCTGGAGAAACAGTGATTCACTGTTTCAGAAGTTCTTATTGGACGTGACTACAGCATTCTAGATCTAGATTTCACAATGTTCTTCTGTATGGCAGCACTGGAAAATTGTCACATTCAGATCATGTTGTTACATCCTCTTTACAACGATGAGCTTCAAGATCATCAAGTGGACTTGTAGTTTCCTTGAACAAGAAGTTCCTATCATCAATCTACACCTCAGGACTGTTGTAGGGCTTCATATGGAGAACATGGAAATCTCTCTGCTTTTGTCTTCTTGGTGAATGGACACAATCCTCAGCTTCATGTGTGATGTCTGACAAACGAAGAAAAACACAATACAGTCCAAAATAGCATTTCTACAACTTTTCTGATAGTCCCACTTTCGACACAGGCACAAAAATCCATACCAAATCTCCTGGGCTATACCTCACTAAAGATGCTTGGTGTTATAGTGCTCTCAATCCTTCTGGCTAATCAGACAGCATACAGAATGGTAGTCCGTCATAACAGTGAATAGTTTACCAAATACATATGCTCCATTTTAGAGTAGTTCATCACGGGCTTGGAGAGCAACCTCGAAGCATAAGCTATCAACTTCTAGCATCCTCCTAAATCTGCATTGGAACTGCACCTATCCCATTACCACTAATATCAGTGTGAAGTTCTGTCTCAGCATTCTAGTCATACAATATTAGGACTGGAGAGGATGTAAGCGTCCATGTAAGGACAAGGAAAGATCTTTTTTGCACCATGTTCCAGGAAAATTTGGCTTCACCCTGCAGTTGTTCTTGCAAGAGATGTATCTTGGAGCAGAAGCCCTTTATTAATCACCGGCAGCAACAGCACATTCTGATGAAACTTCACACATCATGAATGTACCAAGGAGTCAAAAAGTCAGTGGCTGCTCTTATTTTCTCTGGACTGGAACAGACTTCATCACCATTCACTGGGTGCTTCATGATTTTTATTTCTTTGGTGACGAAATTGCATTTCTTCTCATTCAGGCAGAGGCCTGAGATCTGAAAATACTTCAACAAAATGACGGCGTCATTCAGATAGCAACAATACATCATCCATTTAAGGTGTTGTAACAGGTTGTCCATTGTAAGTTCAAAGGTGGCTGGAGTGTTACACGACTAAAATGGTGTAACTTCAATTCATAAAGGCTATCAAGAGTTAAGAAGGCTATCTTATGGAATCAACCTTGTCAACCTCAATATGCTAGTAATCTGTCTGCACGTCCATAGCTGAGAAATACTTTTCGCCTTGCAAGTAGTTTGGGGCATCATCAATATCCATCCATCAATGGAAGGGCATATTTTTTTGTGATTTTGTTCAGTCATCAATTGTTGATGCAGAAATGTCATGTCCCATCCTCCTTCTTCAAAAACGCCATATCGATAGTTCAGCAATGTCATCCTGCAGCATCTTCTCCACTCCCTCCCAAATAATGTGTCGATCAGCCAGAAACACACTTACAAGGGCTGGCTTATTGATGAATAATTCCTAGTGTTGATAGTATTTTACTATGGTCTATCTTATTTCCGTGATGGGTTTGGAGGCATCCAAAAATTGGCACAAAATTGCTAACTGTCACTGATATTGGTATGTGAGTAGAAACAGCCAGTCCAGTCCACAGTGGGTGGCTGTGTGCCACTGATGAAGGATCGTTCTCTGTTACTGCTACAGACAATGCAATGGATGAAGCTTCCATTGAAATGCCAGTAGGATCTGGCTTGGTCAGGGCAGATCCTACTGGCATTTCGACAAAAGCTTCCTCCACTGAATTGTCTGCAGCAGTAAAAGAGAGTGATCCTTCATCAATGGCACTCAGCTGCCCACTCTGGACAGGTTCAGCTGTTCCTACTCGCATACCTTTAGGAATGAGTTGTGGCAGCTTGTAGAAATCAGTTACCCAATTTTTTTTCTTGGCAACCTGCAGTGTTTATGACTGTCCTTGGTATGTGAGACTGACTAGCTTTTTGCAACTGACAAAAGGTCCACAGTTAAAATGAGCATCTAGAAAGATGATTGGAAGTGGAAATGATGACAGTGGGATAACCTCTTCAATAGCAAACAGTCACCAAGATTCTTTGTCATGTGTGTTTGTTTGAACAGCTTCATCAATTTGGAGATATTATCCTCCACGGCCTATGATTGCTTGTCATACCTGTAAGAAGTTCTATCCGACAATAACATTATTAGCTACATTCTATGGGACCAATGACCCCACTGTTTGGTCCCCTCCCCCAAACCAACCAACCAACTATATTCCATTAAAACAACAAATGTGAAGGGCTGAATTATGTCACTGACAGTTATTCTTGCAATACAAGTTCCTGTTGGCTGAATATATTTCCCGTCTGGAGCCTGGAGCACAATCATTTTCGTACCACGGAACATAGTCTTCTTTAGCTAGGATTGATAGGTGTTCAACATTATAGAAAAGGACGTCTCTTGCGTTGTCTAGTGCCTGGGCAGTTCACCTCTATAGATACTTGCCTCACTTATCTCTCCTGAATTTGGCAGCTTGGCGAGTGGGCGATACCTCTGCATGACAACAGCAAACAGCTAGTGCATGTTGGGGAGTGACCTCATCCAAGTTGTGACGGTTGATGTCTTGTGGTGTAATAGGCATTGAACATTCATCCTTCCCTGCAGTAGCATGCAATATGTCTAGCGGTCCATCATGGAAAGGCAGTGTCGTGCTGTCCTCTGCACTCCAAATGTCTGTTCTTCTGCAGAGCATTATACTTGGGAGAGAATCTGGTAGTAGCTGTGTTGCTCAATGCAGATGCTGGCTTTGACAACTGTGGCATAAGTCTGAGGAAGATTTAAATTTAGAAGAAAGAGCATCTGGTGCAATAATAATACCTAAGAAAATTGTGCTCGTATCTATAGACACAGAAACAAGACAGTACCAGCAACCTTAATTCAGAATAAAAGAGAAACATAAAATTCTTGGGAGTACAAGGCTAAGCCAATATACAAAATATGGCACCATATAACTGGCAAAAAGTACTATGTTCTACCAGTGCACTAACAAAAGCAAGCTCAATAAGAAATCTGTCATTCAAAAGAGAAGGAGAAGTTAATAAAACATATATTTATTGTCAAAATCTTGATTTTTAAGATTGCATACATCATATGCACTCTAAAACCAGAAAAAGGAGGCCTTGGCGTAGTCAATTTCATGTCAAAGTGAGCTATTCTGCTGATCCACAGGACACCCAGAATTAGACAAAACAATCTAGCCAATCCAACAACAGTCTTGTTTGACAAATACAGACCAGAGTCCGAAACAGCACCCATGGAACACACACAAGATTCCATTTACAATTGGCTACATACATGCAGAAGAGCTATATAACAGATAGTGCCCTCAAACCCAGAGAAAAGACTACAGAGAAAATAAATGATGCAGTCAGAGGGAACCCACTTAAGAATGCCACTGACTCAAAATTTACACAACACTGATAGAACACCAAATGGCAAAATGTCTCAGCATGTTTCTTATCATCAGAAGTCTGCAGTACATGGTAGACGGTTGTTACCAGGACAATACCAACCAATGAAAAACTATTAGGCATACACCTGATCTGATCCAACATGTGGAGTGAAACCACAATCTGAATCACAAGATCCTGTGCCAAACAGTTGCAGATGTTTGGAAAACTAGTAAACTAATACTCAGCCTGATAAACAGAATCACTACAAACCATTTTGACGTAACAACCATCACAGCACCAGGTTTTAAGCCATTCCCTGCCTGTAAGAGATCTGCCACCACATGGACAGTTTCCCACACAGCGCCCTCCTCCTGTCACCCAAAACATATTGAGATATTCAAAACATATTGAAATATTACAATTCTAACTTATCTATGTGACCAACTTGAGAAGACAAGGAAAATATGAAGACATTTTTATGGATTTTTTAATCATAGTACTAGACACAGCCTTAAAAAAAGGGGGGGGGGGGGTTTGGAGAGAGTGCTGTTGTACAAGGTGTCCCCATGCCCCAAATGTAATTTTTATTACTTAAATTTTAAGAAGAGATCATCATCTTCCTCCATTACCTTTCAGCTGATACAACAACAATCAACAAGTTCACACTTGACTAGGCCAAATCATCATCAGCCAATCAAACTGGGTGCTCTTGGATGCACTGCTGAAAAACGTCTCTCTCTTCTGTTCTGAGCTGCCACCTAGAGCAGACACTAAATAATGGCTTAGCTCCTTTACCTCTGCATTTTGCCTTCTCCTTTGAGACGGATCTGGGGCTACTGGAGTTATCTTCTGTTGTCCCCGAGCCCATAAACCAATATGGTTTGTTTTTCGACACCTGATTACCGTATATTAATTACAAGTGCACATCAGTTTCCAATCCTGACTACATCTTCAAGTGGTTGTGCGAACTGGCATCAGAAGTGGGATGCTGAATTCATCATGTTTTTGACACTGAGGTGCCTCAAGCAAATTACTAAGCTATGAGCAGATGCATGGAACAGTTGTATGGGATCGCCAGGTATGTGCTGCGATGCAACAGTCAAGTGCTTAGCACATTCAGTCCATGTTGCCTGCCCTAGTCTATTCCGAGCTGTAGCCATTGCTGCAGCTGCACAAGGCTGTCCGACCGCAACCATTGCCTCTGCTACCTTTGAACAATATCATATAATGACCGAATGCCACCCCAAAACTGGGCACCGCCTCCGTTCACTGCTTGACTTTGGAACACAATTCAGCAATTGACAAATCTAAGTTATGAGCTTCGTTTTTTGGGAGAAGAAGCCACAGGTGTTGATGCTTCTACAGACATCGCCGAGAGCTGCCAACGAAGACTTCTTGTTTGTTTTGATGTGTATAGTTTAAAGTGATGGCCATCACCAGGTCACAGGGACAGCTGGAGATGGATCCTGATATGTAAGCAAGGTTTTATCAACTTGAAGTGAAGAATGAAGATCTACAAAGGTGCCTTAATGAAGCACTAGTAAATGCAATGTCGCGAAGCAAAGCACAGCCTGCAGCTAGCCTCACTTCCCCATTTCGGGGCTTCCCACAGCCAGCTGCATCCTAGTCTGCAATTGATGCTGCACAGGGTTCACTGGTTGCAACCTTCACTGGCAAACCAGCTGAAAATGTCGACATCTTCATATAAAATTTAATATGATGTAGGGAAACTGGCTCACATGGAGTGACAGAGTGTCAGTAGTAGTTGTGAACATTAAGTTGCAAGGAGAGGCACATCCTTATGTAAATTCCTGGAAGGGTTCAGAAATACCAAGGCATTTGATGTCCTTGCAAAAGGGCCCGTGGATAGATTTGGAGATGAGCACTGTGTTAGCTACTACAGGGACAAACTTGCCACCCTATGCCACAGTTCTGAAGATAATTCACAGCACTTTGGTAACAAAATAAGAGCGGTATCATGTCATACATATATTACTAGGGGAAAGTAACTAAAGAAATTAGGTACTACTCAGCAAAGCAGAAGCTCATTGCCTAGATGTAATTGTTTGCTGGATTGACCCACAGGTGGGCACTGAGGTGACGTGAACTTCACCGAGCAAACTAAAGGATGCCATAAAACTCGTGTTTCTATGTGAGGAGTCTTGGCAATTCATCCAATCTCCCACCAGAGTAAGCCTCATTAGACGTTCATTCACTGCCAAAAAGTGCTGCGCTCATTGAAAATGCCCAGGTCACAAGACTCTTGAGTGTTTAGCACCAGCATGTGCCTACTGTAGAAAGACTGGACATGAGAGAGCAAACTGTCACTCTCTACAGCATTGCTCAGCTAGCCAAAAAGGTTACTGTGGTGATCAAAGGAATGCAAATACAGAAAATGTGAACAGGAATGGTTTTGTCACTGTCGCTCATTCGTTTTCTACAAAGTGAATCCAGTAAGAGAGGTAGAACTTGCTCAGGTGGCAAATGTAACTTTGCAAGGTAAAATCAATAGTAGACAGCCTATCTTTATCACTGATACAGCTGCAGAAGTGTTTTGTTCATTAAGTCCACTCATGGCGGAGAATCAAACTTGCCACACTGTAGACTGAGTGATTTGGGAAAAATGGTAATTTAACCAATAGGTCCACAAAATGTGGAACTGGAAACAGACAGAAGGAAGTATGAGTTCACACTCAAAGTCGTGTGGAAGCATGACCACAATTTTGATGCCAGTTTAAGTAATGATATCCTGTGCCATTTCCACGACTTGGCTAACTTCCAAGCACAAGAAGTTAAAATTTGGGGAAATGTCCAACTTTTTGGTAGTGTTCCAACTATAAGGACGCAAGGGAGTACAGAGCGAATGGTCACGTTCCAATAAACCATTGACCACACCACTGAAGTTAAATGAAACCAAGAAAATATTGTGTGGTACTGGGACAATCCTTTGGATAATGTTAATAAAAGATTTATTAAGAGGACATATTTTCTTAGTGGAACCATTAACAAGAAATAAAATTCTGGATGGTAAGCAGACATATATGCAATGTAGTTTATCTCGAATGAGTACAACAGAAGAGGATATATTTTTGCCAAATTTTGGAAGCAGTGACATTAATGTACCCCAGGATACCATACTCGCCAAAGTGCATGAAATAAATACTGATGAGATACAACAGTGTAACAAGAAAATGAACAACCTGAAAGAACACTATACATAAATTCCATCACAGTTACATCACCTATAAAACTTGAAAGTGAAAAGAAACTTGAACATCTGTGTAGGGCAGATTGGGAAGTATTGTACTATGTTCTAGCCAAATATGCAACTTTGTTTGAAGAAAAGAAATGATTTCCAGCAAAAATCAAACAATGGAAAATGCAGGATGAAATGTAACAAGATTACGAAAAGGAAATTGGCTACTCACCATATAGCGGAGATGCTGAGTTGCAGGTAGGCACAACAAAAAGACTCTCACAATTAAAGCTTTCGGCCATTAATGCCTTCGTCAACAGTAGACAAAAGACACACACACACACACACACACACACACACACAAACTGCAGTCTCAGGCAACTGAAAGCTCTGCGAGTCAGCATCTCCGCTATATGGTGAGTAGCAACTTTCCTTTTCATGATTTCCAGCAAAACTCAGAAAGAATCGTTTGGCACAAAATCCAATGTGCAGTGAAATTATTACACAGCAACCAATGATTTCACATTGCTATAATTTACATTCCACCTCTCCATACAATTTATTGTCTAGGGTTGAAAAGATTTTATTGTAAATCTTAAGAACGTTAGTTTGATATTATTACTGCCTGAACAGAATCTCTTCCCCACTGGACTGTTAAGACTGTTACTATGGACAACAGCCTGTCAGTTATTGACACCTGGAATTTGTCAACACCAGCCAAACAGCTGATGCCTATGGTTCGCTGTACCCCATTTTGTGTTCTAATGTGGTTGCGTGTTGATTCCACATGACTAGCAGGCCTCTCCAGCCGGCTTCTCGGAATACTGGTACTAGCTGTTTCTTGTGACAACACTCTTCTTGATGCCTTCTCCTTCCCACTGCTTTGTTGTGGGTACATTTCTACCCTTCAGAATTTAGTCAGCACATGCCTAGCTGTTGTACAGAATACAACGTGCGACATCTCACATTCCATTTGTTTTTGGTCACTTTTATTCTCCATTAAACTTTTTTTACATAATGTAAGTATGATTCTTGTTGTTTTTCTTATTTTTAATGTTAGTGAGTAGACTAGTACACATTCAGAATGTTGTTTTTTTTTAGGTGGAGCCTGGTAAAACTTGAAGATATTCATAAAATTTTATAAGAATTAGAAGAAGAACAGAATGAAAGAACAGCTCATAAAACAATCAACTAGAGATTTTGAGGAAAGTGATCCCTTCAGATTTGATTGAAGAAGAAACAACACAGGCTAACCACGATTCTGAAACAAAAGATGGGATGAGTGGTGAAGAGAGCAAAGTTGAAACAATGGCTGAAGATTTTTATGTTTGGAACAATAAATTGCAAAAGGGTGTGAACCAGTGTTATTGAAACCCTTTAATTTTTTTAAAAAATCACAAGTTTAGATAAAATTATTGGGAAAACACGGTCTCAATTGAACATTTATTAAAAATATGACTGGCTTCAGCCTTAAGTAGTAACCCAATATTCAGAAAATGCACCATCTGGCTGAAAAATGATCATTCTTGGAACAGCTGTGGTGATCCCAGTCGCAAAACTGTGACTCGGGTCAGCAAAACTGCGGCTGGGGCCAGCACAGCTGTTCCACGCGTGATGATCGTCAGCCAGATGGTACATTATCTGAAGATTGGGCAACTACTAAAGGTCAAAGCAGGTAACATTTTTAATAAATGTGCAATCGAAACTGTGTTTCACACTTTTAAGAAAATATAATACAAATCTTAGCTGGCCCAAGAAGAAAAGTAAGGGTTTTCATATCTCCAACTGATGTACTTCTGAAACTTTTCAGTGTAAAGATAACTCTGAAATTCTAAGACAAAATAATCCAAAAATCGAAAAATTACACCCAGTGTACATCTGGCCCAAAGATTGCATTGATTTAACCAGAGAAGAACTATTGGCCACAATAGGTATCCTTATTCAAGTAGGCTTGAAAAGGGGATGAATGGTAAATGTGGAAGAATTATGGGCAAAGAATGGGACAGCAATACCACTTTTGAGAGTGGCCACGATTTTCACAGGTTTCTATGATTTTGAGGAGCCTTCAGTATGATGACAGTGTAGCCCGGCAGGAAAGAAGAAAGCTTAAGGAACCTGCTGCCATAAGATATATTGTTGAGAGCTTTGTTCAAAATGTAAGAAAATCTTACAGCATGAATGAACTTGTTACTGTTGATGGAATGCTGAATCAATTTTGTGCACGCTGTTCATGTATTCAATATACACCATCGAAACATGCCAAATATAGCATCAAAATGTATGCAGTGGCAGATGCAAAGATATTTTACTGGGGAAATTTGGAGGTATATATTGATAAACAACCAGTCTGTATTCTGCCAGAAGAAACTGCAAAATGTCTTGTTGAGGACATAGTCAATGCAAACAGAAATTTAATTGCTGATAATTCATGTACCTCTAATGCCTCTAGACACATAACTTCTATCAAAAAGTACTAGACTTTTAGGAACTACAAGAAAAAAAACAGAGGCATCATTCATCCAGAATTTTTGCCAGATAAGATGACAGCTGCAGGTTCTTCAATATTTAGTTGCCAGAAAGATCAAACTCTCATGTTATACATCAACAAAATAAATACAGCAGTTGTTTTGCTGTCTATGATGCATGATAGTGGAGACATAGACCTGGAAAGTTGACAACCAGATATTATTGTGGATTATAATAGGACCAAAGTTGGAGTGGACACGAAGACTAAGTTATGTGCTACAAACAGTGTAGCCAGAACAACAAGAAGGTGGTCCTTATTGATTTTTTTCACCCTTATAAATATTGCCGGAGGGAATTATAAATATAGTTGGAGGGAACGCTGAAAGAAAATGTAAGACCCATTTTAATTAGAATTCTTTTGAAAATATTGTCCCTTGAACTAATGAAGGAATATATGTATTCCAGGAGTAAAATTAGCTGTCTCTCAACAGACCTCAAAGCAGATCTACAGCTCCAGTATCCACAACCTTTAACTTCAGCTACATTGAGTCTTTAACTTCAGCTACATCGAGTCCTCCAGAAAAAAAAGGCGCGTCAGACACGCACCCTCTGCGGGAGGTCGAAAAACAATGATGTGTACTATGTGCAGTCACTTTGCATGTAAAATTCCCTTTTCAAAACAAATTGTTTACAAGAATTGCCTACATCAGCAGTTTATAATTGTTAACAATTAGATTCAGTTATAATACAATGTACAATTTTAAAATTATTTTTGATTTTTTTTTTATCATAAAAAATTTAATACACACAATGGAAATTTAAGGTTAGAGTATCAACAATATTATGAAAAGGACAGAGTGTAATTCACCATAGACATGATATACTGAGTTATAGACAGGCATAAAGAAAAGATCGTTACACACTGAGCATTTGGCCAGAGCCTTCTTCAGAAAGAAGGGCATGCATGCAACGCACTAACATGAACACGCACATGTGTGCCCCCCCCTCCCCCACACCTCATGCACACACGGTCGTTGTCTTCAGCCACTCTGGTCAAGATGCAACTGCATCAAATGGAAGCAGCAGTTTGGAGTGGGGTGGGGAAGGGAGGAGGGCTAGCAGTTTACAGGTACAGGAAGAGGGAGGGAACTGAGTGTTGAGTGTTGCCTGACAGAGAGTCCAGGGACTAGATGGTGGCAGGACAAGGCTGCCAGGAGTGTCAGAAGGCTGTGGGGGAGGGAGGGTTGGAGGGGGGCGGGGTGGAAAAGGAGAGGAGCAGAGAATGGGAAAAGACCAGTGAGTGTGTTATGTTAGCAGTGAGTGGAGTACAATGAGGGTGACGGGACGTGAATTGGGAGGAAGTGATAGGACAGAGGGAGCGAGAACAGTCAAGTGGAAGGTGTGCCGCACAGTTCAGAAAAGCTGGTGGTGGAGAGGAGGATCCACATGGACCCGGCTGCGAACCAGCCACGGAAATCAAGCAACATTCAGCTGCATGTTGTGCTACAGAGTGATCCCCCTTCCTCTTGGCCAAGAGGCCCCGACTATGACAGAGTAGGATAAGCCTACAACAGGGCTGGAAAAGGAAATGCTGTGTGGGTGGATTCGGCAGGTCTTGCACCTGAGCCTTCCATAGGGATATCATCTCTGTGGTAGGGGGTTGGGATCAGGAGTGGGATAGGGATGGACTAGGATATTGTGGAGGTTAGGTGGGTGGCAGAACACCGGGGTAGAATGTCCCTCACTTCAGAGCATGATGATAGATAATCAAAGCCCTGATGAAGGAAATGTTTCAGCTATTCCACTCTGGGGTGGTATTGGGTGATGAGGGGGGCATTGTTTTGTCTTAGGCTCAAGGGGTTGTGGGAGGTTTGGGGAGATGGCACAGGAAATCTATTTGTGGAAGAGGTCTGGGGGATAGCGCCTGCCTTTGAAGGCTTGGATGTGACCTTCAGTATATTGGGCAAGGACGTTCTTTTCATTGCAGGTACACCGTCCCTGGGTGACCAGGCTGTTTTGGAGGCATGTTTTATTGTGAAAGGTATGGCAGCTGCCAAAATACAGGTACTGTTGGTGGTTGGTGGATTTTATTTGGACAAAGGTGTGGATGGAACCTTAAGAGAGGACACCAATGTCCAAGATGGTAGCACACTGGGTTGCGGAGGACTAGGTGAAGCAGATGGAAGGGGAGCTGTTGAGGTTGTGGTAGAATAAGGATAAGGGGTCTTGGCCTTGAGTCCAGATCGTGAAGATATAGTCAATGAATGTGAGCCAGACCAGTGGTTTTTGGAGGTTAGGATGATACCTTCTAGATGGCTCACGAACAGGTTGGCAAACGATGGTACCACAAGGGTACCCACGGCTGTCCCATGAATTTGTCTGTATATCTTCCCTTCAAAGGAGAAGTGTAAGTTAGTGAAGTGTTTGAAGGATGAGGCTGTGTGTTTGTAATCTGAAGGATATTACGAACACCAAGTGCTCAACAGCAGCAAGACCATAAAACGGAGGAATGTTGATGTATATGGAAGTGGCATCAAGAGTGACGAGTAAGCACCCAGGAGATAACTGGGTGCGGATGGTAGAGAGTCGGTGAAGAAAGTGGATTTTGGGCAATTGGTTGGAGGTTTTGTCAGTGAGGGCTGAAATTCTTTCAGTGGGAGCACAACAGCCAGCTACAGGATTGTTGTAGATTTCAGGAAGCATGTAGAAGTTGGATTTGTAGGGTATCATAAGAGTGAGGAGGAAAATGGATTCAGATGAAAGCATCTGGGAAGAGCCTAAAGCTTTAAGCAGGGATTAAAGGTTTTGTTGGACTTCTGGGACCACTATGGCAGAGTTTATAGGTGAAGGAGTCAAATAGCTGGCAAAGATCTTCAGCCAGGTAGTCACTGCGATTCATAACGACAATGGTGGAACCTTCGTCAGCAGATGGGTGACTAGGTCAGAGTCTGTTTTAAGGTAGGTCAGGACTGGTTTTGAGGTAGGTGGGGATCTGTTTTGATGATGTGTATGAGTGACTTTTCTTCTGCTGAAAGCTTGATGACCTTAGGGAAGAACCTGGGAAAGGGTGTGAGGTCCCCAAGCTGAGTTAAGGATTTCTTGGAAGGTGATCAGGGGCTGGTTAGGTGGGAAGGTGAAGGGATTACAACTGGATGGTGGTATGAACGGGTAGAGACACGGTTCAAAGTTGGGATTAGGTAGACTTCCACTGGAGGGATTGGTGCAAAGAAACGTTTCCATTGCAGGGATCGGGAGTAGGTGAGTAGATCTTTGAAAGTCAAAAATGATTAAATCTGGGTGTAGAGCTGAAGGCCTTTGGATAGAATTGAAACTTTTGTGAGGCTGAGGATTTTGGTGGAGGGGTCAACAACAGTGTTCCAAAATTGTTTCGGCTCTGGATTTAGTGGAGTGTTGGTGGGTAGTTGTGGAAGACATTGCAGGTTGAAAACATCAGCTAGATGAGGTCTGGGTGCTATGAGTGGTTGACGTGGAGGAACACCTTCACTGGGCTATGGGTTAGAGAGTGGCACCCCAACGTGACAACAGTGGTCCCCCAAGGCAGCAGTAGAATGTCAGCAGGCTGGATAACTTGTGGAGGTAGTATCTGGAATGCTCTTCCAGATGCTGTAGCACATGGGACTCAATTTCAGAGATGTGATGTATTTAGTATGGATTGCACAGTAGCAGTGTCTTGCAGAGAGTGCAGACGTGGTTCTGGGATGCCTGTGCCATGGAGACATGTGCTTGCATTCCTAGGTTTGTGAGGGACAGGGACAGGCAGAAAATGAAATAGTGGAAGTCATTGTGAAAGGAAGGGTGGGATCCAAAGAAAGGAATTTTTATGGTTATGCTGTTGGGGGGGATTTCATGGTTCAGGCAGAATTTAAGACATAGCATGTGGGACTGGGCTGTAGCCAGGAAAAGGGATACTTTTCTGAACTGGCAGATGGAGCAAGATGGAGAAAGATGGAGCAGGGGTCCATTGTGGTAGGGATGGTGTTGGGGAAATGAGAAATGACACAGGAAATGGAGAAAATGAAGGCATTAGGTGGTTGTGAGGGAAGCTGGATAACAGAAAAAGGAGCATAAAAATATGTATAGATACACAAAACACTCACAAATATGAGGGTTGAATGAAAAGTAATGTCTGCACCTTCATTACATGGGTTTCAATGGGAATATTTTAATAAACCAAATGCAAAAATAATCCTTAGAATGTGATCTTTAATGACCAATATTCTGTTTTACACTTAATCACCAGCCAATTGGATACAATTCTGCGAATGATAAACAAATTTTCTGAAGCCGTCACGGAAGAAGTCGACACTCTATTATCACGACCACAGTCTCACAGTTCTCTCAACGTCTTCATCAGAAGCATAAGGATCTCCCCACAGATCGTCTTTCATTATCAGGAACAGATGGAAGTCAGACAGTGCTAAACCTGGACTAAATGGAGGATGCTGTACGGTTGTGAGATTCAGTTTCTGTAGTTCTGCTGTGGTGGCTCATTAAGTGTGTGGTTTGGCATTGTCATGCTGCAAGAAAACATTTCCCTTTTCCTTTCGGACCCTTGTTAGCCATCGTTCCAGAGTTCACAGCATTGTGATGTAAAGCTCTGAATTTATTGTTGTTCCACGATCAAGGAAATCAACATGGATATCACCATCTGTGTCCCACAACACTGTGGCCACGTTTTTTCCAGCTCAGGGCTGCGTCTTGAATTTCTTTTTCTGGGGCGAGTGTTTGTGTCAATATTCCATAGGCTGACATTTCATCTCCGGGTCCTAATGGTGTAACCTCATTTCGTCTCCTGTCACAATTGAATGGAGAAAGGCGTCACCTTCATTCTCGTAACGCAAGACGAGTTCCTGGCAAGTTTCAAGTCTGTGCCCTTTCATTTCAGGAATCAGCATCCAAGGTACCCATCGTGCACAGATCTTCCGATACCCAAGCAAAACAATAATGTGACCCGCATGTTCTTGTGAATGCTGACAGTGCTTTCAGTTTCTCTCTGAGTGATAGAACAATCGTCCTGAATCAATCTGTCAACACTTTGATTATGAAACTTGATGGTTACTGTCACAGGATGTCCAACTCTTTGTTTGTCATGCAGGTCAGATGTTCCCGCCTCAACAATGCACAGTACTCACATCAACACAATCACCATAAACTGCCTTCATTCTCTGATGAATCTCCTTTGGGGTGACACCTTATGCTGTCAAGAACTAAATGACTGCATGTTGCTTAAATCGCATTGACCGACAATCTGTGTAGGGTTCTTCTATACTTTACACTGTAACAACACAACCATTCAATGGTTGGTTCCCACCAACTGGAGCTGTAGAGAAGAGGCTATGGAACATGCAAGTACCTGCCGTATACCAATGCTGACAACTGTTGAAGAGTTACGAAGGTGGAGGCAGTATTTTTCAGTCAACCCTCATACATAAAAATATGAAAAGTACATGAAAATATGCACAGACACACACAAATATGTAGAAAAGTACAAAAATGTGGGAAAAAAGATGGAATGGATGAGATGTGAGAGAATGTGTATAATGGGTTAAGGGAAGGGAGAGAGGGAGAAGGACGAGGTATTGGGTTAAGTTGAGGTTCACAATTTCGCATGGCACAGGTAGGTGTGGAGAATAACACACGAAAATACATGAGAATAAAGGAGGAAATATGATCAATAGAAATAATTATCAGTGGGAAGACGATGCACCAACAATTCGCGCGCTCACGTAACCATGTGTTGTGTGCAGATGAGACCGTTGATACAGTGTGGCTTGGTTGTCAAAGCTTGTGCAGTTTGGAATGTGAAGAAAGAAGAGAAACAATGGACACAAAGTAGAGTAATGCTTTAGACAATAATAACAAAAGAAAACATCACTGGGATGTAGGATGAAAGAAAAGCCATTAGGAAGAATCACACCTCACGAACACGTGACTGCTATCTCCAGACTGGTCCCTGACTGACAGTCAAATTAACACAACTGTTGTTCCAAGGCATAAGAATCAGCTATTTATATGCCATCTCATACCCCATTCTGGTTTCAATTGTGTTCAAATCGGAATTTCACTCCACACACACACACACACACACACACACACACACACACACACACACACACACGTACGTACTGACAAAAGGACTTCTATTCAAAGCATTTCGTTGGTCTGTCTTGGGACCTGAATTCCAGTTCTCTACACAATTGAAAGATGCTTTGAATGTCACTATCAAACCAGAATTTGACTTCTCTCCCAGTAAACATCCTCCTTACCAGTTGTTCTGGATATTAACAGCACTGATTTGTTCAAGCCCTTGGAATTCTTGGTGGCACAGGAGTAGCAACAAATAACAAGACAGAGGCATCACCTATATTGTTGCATTTTACCATACTTTACTTACTATAACTGCTCCCACAGTGACATCTACCCTGCTTGCTATTCTAATACTGTACACAACTAAATCCTTATGTTTCACATGTAAATTATGTAATATAACACAGCCACCCCCGATGCTCACAAGCCTTGCCCAATTTCCAGTGCAAAAATTAATGACAACTTTTATTTTACTGATGTTATGAACTGTAATTTTACTTAGGATTGTTTTCTGTAAATAAAACTATAGCTTTATATTTGTCTTATGCATTGCTTACTTTTTTGATTTTCAAACAATAGCCTTTTATCATTGCACTTTGTCCATTGGGTGTTTTATTGTAAAGAGTTGTTTTTACCACATTTCTATTCAATTTAAATGAATTTAATTACCTTCCTTCTGCGATCACATAAATCTGGTCAAAGGAGTTACCCTTCACGTGTTTACTGTATATAATTTATTACTTGGCAAGAGATGGATGGATGAATGGGTGGATGGGTGGGTGGATCGATGATAGAGACTAGAACAGGTGACTACAACACCTAATCCTTGGAAGGAGATGATGGACGACATGATGATGATGATTTATAACTTGTTTATAAGATGCATCGATGAAATAAGAAGCATCATATTTTTTAGTTGTCCATTTATACTTTTGTTAGTAAAATCTATGTAATTTCACATGTACTGTGGTTGTAGCTCAGAAATATTTAATCAAGTAATTGAATTGGTGCCTTCCACATATCACTGGTGATGACAAATCTGAAATAAATTTGACTCACAATGCTTCCCCCATTCCTGATTACAGTTAAACAAACTGCTGTGTTTCAAAATTCTGTTCCGTGACTTTGATCTACCTTACCATCAAGTTGGCAATTAATTAGTGCCATCTTGGTGTTTATCCAGTCACTATAAGGATTTTATGTACTATGTGCTCATGTCATCCAAAAAAGACCAATCGCAGTCTGACGATAAGGCCTTTCAATGTCATGTGGCCTGTATTCTATTAAAAAACACATCAGATCAGTTACCGCCTCTAATAATGCTAATAAACAATCATTCACTTCCTTTATTAATTAATTAATTAATTAAAAGACTGACAAGTAAGCATGTATTATATTTAAATTATATCTTAATCCTTTTCATAGAAGTGCTTCAACTGCTTTCACTCATTAAAGCTGTATTTGAAACCAGCTTTGACTGGCCTTGTAACCCCGCCACCGCCACAGTCCTGTGTCGAGCACTGTAGTCACTACAGGATGACTTAACAATTATACTCACATTCCAAGATTTGAGCTGTTACATGAAATTAAAGTATTTTTATCCATATATTTTGGACCCCACTGAGATGGCCAAGTACAAGTGTGGTGAATTCTTTCATGCAGAGGGGAGGAGATGCACAAGGTGCCCCCAGGCTCCAAACAAGAAAAATTTTTATTATTTAAATTTTACAAATAGGTAACCTTTTTCATCCACCACCTTTCAGCTGATGTGATAATAATTGATCAGTTCAGTCCATAACAGGCCAAATCATCATCAATAAAGTCACCTTGTCAATCAAATCATGTCGTAGGATCGTCTGACCTATGAAACTGAGGACTTTCAGAATCATGATCGAAAAACACCTCTCTCTTCTGTTCCAAGCCACTATCTAGAGCGGACACTAAGCAGCTTAGTTTCCTTAGCTTTGCTTTTTCCCTTCTCCTCTGAGATAGGTCTGGGGCAACTGGTGTTATTGTCTCTCGTCCCTGGCACTCCTTGCCATGTAATCCCATAAGCAAATAAACCAATATGGTTCCTTTTTCTAAACCTGAGTACCATATATTTACTACAAGCCAACACTGCTTTCCAATCCTGACTACAACCCCAAGGGGGTGTAGAGAGCTAAAGATAGAGATACCTCTTCTTCAACATTCTCTATTATCTCCTGACATATGGAGTCAATTTTAATGGCTGTTATTTCTTGTGTACTCAGTCAGACATCTCTGGCTAGTGATGATCCTCCACAACTGATAAAGGGCCCACATTCAGTAGTTGGTCATGCTTTTTTCATCTAATTCTTTCCTGTTGCATTTCCCAATTTGCTGGCACCACCTGATGAATTCCACTGTTGTTATGCCACCCTTTACTGCAATAGCTTGGTACATGTCTTCTGTGTTCCTTTACATCAAGTGACATCTATCATATCCAGATTCACAATGTGGCACATAGGGCCAAAACATTCCAAGTATAAGGCTGTGTTATTTTCCCATTATTTTGGTCATCATTTGTTCTTCTGCTAAGAGGTCTTGCTGCTGATTTTCACCAAATGTTTTCTCTTTATTTGGGCTGCAATTTTACCAACTATTGACATTTTCTTTGTTGTACCTGAACCACTGCTAGGCTGTCCATCCAAAACCAAAGTATACATTTTCCAAACACATTATGTCATCCTACCTGTTGTGTTTAGTGACTTGGTTGAATAATTTCAGCCATTTCGCCGAGCCCTGATCAGTGTCCCTGGAAAATACTGATGGATGCCTGATGTGATGTTTCGGAATCCATTGGTCTCCTGAATGTATGGACCTTGAAAATGATGTAATACTTGTATTCCAGTACCTTTCCATGTAGGAGTTGGCTTTTACTTTGTCTAATTGGAGGACGGTGATGTTTATGTTTAGAAGTACCCAACATATCCACGAAACAATGTTGCATCATAACCACAAATCATTCCAAATACAAAAGCAGTGTCATCAATGAAGTACAACACTTAGCACTGAAAGCTCTTTTATTGTGGACACCAACATACAGACAGAACAGAACTGCCTTGTGGACAGTGTGTGTGTTGCTATTTATACAAACATCAAATATTCCAGATATAAAACATTACAAACATAAAAAAATCTGGGAATATTTTAGAAATGATAGGTACTAAATAATAAT
Source organism: Schistocerca serialis cubense (assembly GCF_023864345.2). Lineage (NCBI taxonomy): Eukaryota > Metazoa > Arthropoda > Insecta > Orthoptera > Acrididae > Schistocerca > Schistocerca serialis. Next base: position 314,565,473 of record NC_064638.1, read on the forward strand.
CACGTTCTGGTGCTCGGATCTGAACTGGTGCACTGCAGCATGCCAGCCAGCAACACTAACCACATTGCACGCAGCACAGTTTGCAGCAATGCGTGGCCTGCTCTGTGTTATCGTATTCTCATTATCATCCCATAAGATACACAATGGAAGAACTAGGATTGCTGTATATGTTTCCTCAGATATTGTTTATCAAAAGAAGTTGTCTATAGCAAGATTAGAGAGATCTTCGGAGAAAAGAGAAGCAACAGTATGAATATCAAGAGCTTAGAAGGTAAGTCATTACTAAGCAAATAAGAGAAAGCTGAAAGGTGGAAAGAATATGTGCAGGGTCTCTATAAGGGAAACAAACTTGCTGAAAACATTATAGAAAGAAAAGAGGAAGTAGATGAAGATGAGGTAGGAGATACGATACTGCAAGAAGAATTTGTCAGATCACTGAAAGCCAGACACTACATGATCAAAAGTGTCCAGACACCTAGCTGAAAATAACTTAGAAGTTCATCGCGCCCTCCATGAGTAATGCTGGAATTCAATATGCTGTTGGCCCACTCTTAGCCTTGATGTCAGTTTCCACGCTCGCAGGCTTACATTCAATCAGGTGCTGGAAGGTTTCTTGGGGAATGGCAGCCCATTCTTCACGGAGTGCTGAACTGAGGAGAGGTATCGATGTCAGTCGGTTAGGCCTGGCACGAAGTCGGTGTTACAAAACATCCCAAAGGTGTTCTATAGGGTTCAGGTTGGGACTCTGTGCAGGCCAGTCCATTACAGGGATGTTATTGTCATGTAACCACCCCACCACAATCCGAGCAGCATGAACAGATGCTTGATGATGTTGAAAGATGCAATCGCTATCCTCGAATTGCTCTTCAACAGTGGGAAGCAAGAAGGTGCTTAAAACATCAATGTAGGCCTGTGCTGTGATAGGGCCATGAAAAACAAGGGGTGCAAACCCCCTTCATGAAAAACATGACCACACCACAACACTATTGATTCCGAATTTTACTGGTGGAACTACACACACTGGCAGATGACGTTCACCGGGCATTCGCCATACTCACATCCTGCCATCGGATCGCCACATTGTGTACTGTGATTTGTCACTCTGCAAAACATTTTTTCCACTGTTCAACTGTCCAATGTTTACACTCCTTGCAGCAAGCGAGGCATCGTTTGGCATTTACCGGCATGATGTGTGGCTTATAAGCAGAAGCTCGACCAAGAAATCCAGGTTTTCTCACTTCCTGCCTAACTGTCATAGTACTTGCAGTGGAATTCCTTTGTGATGGTCTGGATAGATGTCTGCCTATTACACATTACGATCCTCATCAACTGTCAGTGGCCTCTGTCAGTCAACAGACGAGGTCGGCCTGTATGCTTTTGTGCTGTACGTGTCCCTTCACATTTCCACTTGACTATCACATTGGAAAACTGGACCTAGGGATGTTTAGGAGTGAGGAAATCTCGCGTACAGACATATGTCGCAAGTGACACACAATCATGACCACATCTGAAGTCCGCGAGTTCTGTGGAGCACCCCATTCTGCTCTCTCACAATGTCTAATGACCACTGAGGTCACTGATATGGTGTACCTGGCAGCAGGTGGCAGCACAATGCACCTAATATGAAAAACATATGTTTTTGGCGGTGTCCAGATGCTTTTGATCACATAGTGTAAGTGGAAACCCAAGACCTCTAGAGCAGATGACATTCCATCTCAGTTATTGAGATCCTTGGGAGAGCTAGCCATTACAAAACTATTCCATCCAGTTTGCAAGATAAATGGGACAACTGAAATATTCTCAGATTTCAGGAAGAAGAAAATAATAATTCCAAAGGCAGATTCCATCAGGTATAAATACTACTGAACCATTATTTTAATCATTCATGGACGTAAAATTTTGACTTGATTTATGGCAGAAGACAACCTTGGGGAAGATCAGTTTGGGTACTGGAGAAATGCAACAACATGCGAGGCAACAAGACCCTATGACTTATGCTATAGGCTGAATAAATCCAAACATATAGTGTATCCAGGTGAACTATTTTGTCAGAGATAGTTTGAAATAGTTTGATTTCCTATACATAAATATCAAAGATACAACCAATTTTCAGTTACTGGTATTGTACATCGTCTGACGAATCCTAATTTGGAAAGATAATGTGTGTGCAAACCTATTTGTGTAAAAAGTGTGCGAATGGAACAATGTATGAATGAATCAATGATGTGCTGTCATGCCAACAGTGGATGGTTGAACAGTCTATTTAAGATACTCACCACATAATGCAACCTAGTACTTACGAATGGGACCTAGCATTTTGTGACAAAGAACCATGTACATTTGTTTGTTGGCTAATGCTCAAAAGAGAGTACCATGTGGACACTTTTAATGAGGCAAATTAGGTGGCAGATGTTTTGGACTGCGGTGCATCAAATACTGCTAGATATCAGACTTAAACAATGTCGTTAACAATACTCTGCTAACCTCAACATGCAATTGTGTACAGCCATCCCCAAATGCTTCGTGTTGCGCACTGCTCTTTTTTTTCCTTATTTTGAGATAAGTGAAGCAACTAATCCTGGTTCATCACAAATTTCAGTTTGATCCTTGCAACATTGGAAAAGATCAGCAATCCCTGTGACAATGTGTCAGTTCTGGTCAAAGACCTTGTAAAAATAACTAGATCCCCAATGGTGTTGCAGTCATGGGATATTTTGAACCTTTGGCTGGATGCCATTGTGGTGGTAAGAGTCTGTTAAGCACAAGTGTGTTGTGGCCACCAGCAATCCCTCTAATAATGTGCCAGTTCTGCTCAAAGTCCTTGTAAGAATAACTGAAAAGGACTAAGCTCCCCAAGAGCACTGCAGTCATGAGATATTTTGAACATCAGCTGGACGGCATTGTGGTGTAAGAGTCTGTGAAGCAGATCGAACACTATGTATTTATCAAGATGTATATACTGTATTTGTCAGTCATAACTGTACTACCTACAAATTACAGTTTATGTGAAAAAACTGATGAAGAGTTGTGTAGCATTTAATTGCACAAATAAATTTGATAATATGACCAATAATACCTTTCATAGGTTCATGGATGTTTTTAGATGCTCTGCATGTTGAAGCATTTGCCTAATAAAGTGTCTACAATGTGATAATATACTAAATGTGCATTTAACTGCAGGTTTCTTGTTTCAGAACATAGCTTTTAGAAAACTGGTTAATACTAAATGTGTATTTATCTGCAGGTTTCTTGTTTCAGACCACAGCTTTTAGAAAACTGGTTTATCCCTTTTCAACCAACAGAAAACCATTTTCTATGTTCAGAACATTCTGAGGCAAGTTGTTTCCTTTAGAACTAAGTAAATTGCAGAAGGCTAAAAGATGGTGCTGTTCCATCTATCTTTCATTTTCCAAACCTTATACAGCAGGGTGTAAATCATTTATGTAAACCATAGGACCTGTCATATTTTATTTTAACTATAGAACTTTAAAGACACTGAAGTGCAAGCAAGAGGAGACTTCACATGTAAGTTTACCACCACAAAGGGCACTATTCAATTTGTCCACTGTTCACTTACAGGATTGTGGGACCTTGGTTCTGTTGTAGACTGGAGCGAAAGCAAGGTGGGGCTTGTTTCTCCACACCGCTCCTCTCCCTTCTGGTGGTCAAAATTCTAGTTTGGTTATGCTCATGGCAAACTGCCACTATACTCTATAGTGCCCACACTCTGAGCAATAGTGAATGGAAAACAAAATCTGTTATGTTTTTCGACTGCATTGAAATTCTTCCAGTAATGTTAAAATAGAAGTCCAGTACATTCAATTCTACTTCTACATTAACTGCCTAGTCAGTTCTGTTTGCAGCATTGTCAAGCTTGGGTCACATGGCTATGAATGCCCATGAAAAATTGAAATTAATTGTCTGCAGATTTTGTAATCATCGAACTGGGAAAAAAAGACAATGTCCAGAAATAACTTAAATCAGGGATGCATCCAGATCACTGGTGACAAAATGCTGCTGCTCTTCAACAGAACAATGATTTTTGAAAGTTAAAATACAGCCAAATGAAGGAAACAAAGGCCATTTCTGAAGGAAAAGGCATTGGAGATTTTGCAAAAAATTCCAGTCACAAAGTTCTCAATCAGCACTTTTTTTCAACAGTCAGTTTCAAAGAATTAAGGTTTTTTTTTGTCTTCCCTTACGTAGCATGAGAATCTTTTAAATTTGTGTGTGTCTCACTACTTAAAAAAAAGGCAGATTTTGACAAAATAGACGTGAACTTTGCAAAAAATAGATGCAAATTTTGCCAAAAATAGATGCTAAAGTTCTGGTCCCTGCTAATGAAGCAGTAATTGAATTGGGGTAAAAATAAATTTGTGGCACAACTTGACTAAATAGAGGGATCAGTTTATAGGACACAATCTGAGGTATTATGGAACTGCCACATTGGTAATGGTGGGAAGTGTGTGTGTGTGTGTGTGTGTGTGTGTGTGTGTGTGTGTGTGTGTCAAACTTATCTTCTAACTGAAGACTGCAACAACAAAAAATTTACCCAACACTGTTTAGTGAAAATAACATTGGCTATCTTCTAAACATTCATATTTAAGTTCTCTGAGGGACACTGTTACACTTTTGTATGTTTTATAACATTATGTCTACATGATAAGGATCATAAATAATACAGCATTATCTTAGAGTTGATGACACCATACTTGCAGATTCCTTTTTCAGGTGCACCTAAATTTCCCTAACAACTCTAAATCTTCCATACACCTACCCCACTACTGATTACACATGTCCATTACATCTCATATCAGTTAACATCACTATCCCTACACACTCATACAAAATAAAGATCCCATAGGCTAACCAATGATTTTGTCATTGAATCTTGCACACCTAGCGGAAAAACTACGTTTAGGAAATGCAAAACAACACCCATTAATTGTGATACATGTAAATTGCTTGGTAGATAATGTCAGTAGCTTCCTGAGATGGACTGTTTTATACTTGTTATATACAAAAAGGTACCATGAGACAAAAATTTTACAAAATGTATGAAAACTTACAGATGATCAACAGTTGGTGTAAAGACCGACATCTGACTCTCAAATAATCAAATTTAATTTTACACACATAGCCAGGGAAATGTTTTTCTGTTGATTAATACAAAAAGAGGTCAACTTATTAGTGCTAGCTTGGACAGTTAGATACAAGACAACACATAAAGCTATTGAGTATACAGTGGGGCATCTTCGTATTCACTGCTGGTGGCACAGAAAGAGTGTCTCTTGTGAATTAGCTCTGAATACATTTTCTGAAAACTGACTTGAGCAGTTAGTTCGACACTACCTACATGTAATCAAAACAATTTATACCTTGTAGCTACAAACAGGCCAGACCTTATAGACAGTGCCAGTACAGCGACGGAGAATAGTGATAACGATGTGTGGTGTTACGTATCATTCCGTGTGTGATCTATAAACCTATGTCTTCCAACCTGAGGAAAGATTGTCACGATCTTTAAGCCACATAGTGAGTTGGTAGTTACCAGTATGAAACTGCCTGGTGTTTTTGTTATCTGTTTTTACACACAATGAGTGTGTGAAGGGCTAGCGCATGTCTTCAAGGTGGGGAGTATCTTCAATAGATGCAATACTATGTCAGCTCGTGAGTACGCTCCATGCACCATTCCCCAAGTCTGGAGTAATGTGACAGGCCAATAATAAATGTACACAGCGTAGCAACACTACATGACATCTGAGCAGAAACACAAGAATATATACGATATTCACTCATATATCAAGCTGTCAAACTGACATACACACAGTCTTATGGAACATTCCTTATAGTGGAAAGTATGGTGTAGAATATTTAATGTACGTATGAAAAATATATGTAGACAGTTACAGAAGAAACTGTTTGTATTTATTTATGGAAGTATCACATACCTCAGTGTGGTGTCACCGCCAGACACCACACTTGCTAGGTGGTAGCTTAAATCGGCAGCGGTCCATTTAGTACATGTCGGACCCGCGTGTCGCCACTGTGTGATCGCAGACCGAGCGCCACCACAAGGCAGGTCTCGAGATACGGAAGAGCACTCGCCCCAATTGTACGGACAACATTGCTAGCGACTACACTGACGAAGCCTTTCTCTCATTTGCCTAGAGACAGTTAGAATAGCCTTCAGCTAAGTCCACGGCTACGACCTAGCAAGGCGCCATTAGCCTTACATAGTTTGATAGTTATCGTATGAAATGTCTCATCAAGAACGATGTATACAACAAGGATTAAAAGTTAAGTAATAGCAGCTACGTACTTTTCTTTATATCATTCAATAAGTATCCTGTTTCAGACTTCTATCTAGCCTACGCGAGATTACGCGTGCCTTTCGGCTACTTCAGTGTGGCGTAGCTGTCTTGTTACGCCACTACACTCAGGAATTTCATTTCCAGCATTATGCAAGGCTGCAGCATCTACTACGAACCTGATCCAGTTGCACCAGGACATTCATACATAAATCTATTTTGTGCACAGAAATTGATAACTACAAGATGAAAAACACAAATCTGAGTTCACTTATACATGACACACTGCAGATGTCACTGTGGCAACAACAATTACTAAAGTTGACAAATCCATCAAGAAAGATAGGAGAGTTATTATGTTAGAAAGAGGAGACAGTCAATTGTTATCATCCTCTTATAAAATGAATGGACATTATTTAGTTCTAGAATGGTGAATGTAGAGCAACTATGATTGTAAATTGCACTCTGGTGAAGTATGTGCCAAGTAAGTGGTCTAAGGATGAAAAAGAACCACCATGCTTTAATAACAAAATTTGAAAATTACTGAGAACGCACAAATTGTTGCCCACTTAATTAAAAAAAAAGAATAAAGCATTCAACTTACACTGCAATACCTTAGCGAAAGATCCATCCACGCACTCATCGATCAGTCTGGTATGGTCACAGAAGACAGCAAAAGGAAAGCTGAAGTTTTAAATTTTGCTTATAAAAAGTAACTCACACAGGAGGATCATACAGTCATACTGTTGTTTGAACATCACACAGATGTGGAGAACATAGAAATAGACATCTCTTGCACTGAGAAGCAACTGGTGAAGTTGAAAACAAATTAGTCACCAAGTCCAGATGGAATCCCAATTCAGTTTTACAAAGAATGTTCTTTGGCACTGGCCCCTTACATAGTTAGCATCTGCGAATCTTTCGCTCCGCACAAAGTCCCACGTGATTGGGAAAAAGCACAGGTGAATCTTGTACATTAGAAAGATAAAAGAATGGATCCACAAAATTCACAGACCAGTTCCCTTCAAATCGGTTTGCTGCAGAATTCATGAGCATATTCTAAGTTCAAAATAATAAATTTCCTTGAAATAGAAAAGCTTCTGTCCATAAATGAGCAAGGATTAAGAAAGCATTGCTCATAGGAAACTCAGCTTGCTCTTTTTTTTGCACAAAATCCAGCAGACTGTGTTTGGAGGGCGATGAGCATATTCCATATTCCTAGATTTCCAGAAAGCATTTGACAGAGTGCTCTCCACTGGAGATCATTAATAAAGATTCAAATATATGGTATAGGTTCCCATGTATGTGAGTGGCTTCTTAAGTAATAGAACCCTTTACATTGTCCTGGACGGCGAGTATTCATCAGAGACAATTGTTTTGTCAAAAGTGCCCCAAAGAAAGATTATAGTGCGAATCTTGTCCTCTAAATCACTTGTGCAAGCCATCCTAGTATAGTGCTCAAGTATGTAGGATCTACGCCAAATATAACTAACACAGAATACTGAAAGTATACAGGGAATGGCAACAAGAATGGTCACAGGTCTATCTAACCCATGGGAGAGTGCCACAGAAATTCTTAAGAGACTCACTCTTGAAAATAGATGTAAACTATCCTGAGAAAGCCTACTTACAAAGTTTTAAGAACCGGTTTTAAATTATGACTTTATGAATATACTAAAATCCCCTACGGATAACTCCCATGGTTATCTTGAGGATTTGATTAGATTAATTACATTTAAACAATCACTCTTCCTGTATTTCACATGTGAATTAAATAGGAAAAAGCCTCCACAACTGGTACAATGGGACATACCCTCATGTACTTCATTGTAGTTTGCAAAGAACTGATGTCGATGTAGATAAATGATCTGACAGATACGGTGAGCAGCAATTTGTGTCTGTTTGCTGATGACACTGAAGTGTACGGGAAAGTATCGTCAATGACTGACTGCAGGAGGACACAGGATAACTTACAAATTCTATTTGCTGGAATGAATGGCAGTTTGCTCTAAAAGTAGGAAATGTAAGACAATACAGAAAAATAAACTTGTGATGTTCAAATACAGTACTAATAGTGTGGTGATTGACAAGTCATGTTGATTAAATATTTCGATGTAACATTGTAAACTGATATGAGACAAACAAACATGTAAGGTCGATTGTAGGGAAGGCAACTGGGCGATTTCGGTTCATCAGGAGAATTTTAGAAAGGTTTAGCTAATCTATAAAGGATACCATGTGTAGAACACTTGTACAACCCATTCACGAGTGTTCCATTGTCTGGAATCCCCAACAAGTCTGATTAAGGGGGACTCGAGGCAATACAGAGGTATGCCACTAGATTTGTTATGGACAGGTTTGTTCAACACATAAGAATTGTAGAGATATTTCTTGAACTAAAATGGAACCCCTGGACAGAAGACAACATTGTTTTCATGAAAAACTATTGAGAAAATTTAGTGAACCAGCATTTTCAGCTGACTGCAGAATGATTTTACTGCTGTCAACACAGATTTTGCCACAGACAAGATAAGAGAAATTAGGGCTCATACAGAAGTTTGTCAACAACATAATGTGACTGGATAGATAAAACAATCTACTCACCAACTGGCAGCAGGAGAACACATACAAAGAAAGGTTTTTATGCAAGCTTTCGGAGCCAGTGGCTCCTTCTTCTGGCAGAAGAGTTGAGTGGAAAGGAAGAGGGGTGAAGGAAAAAGACTGGAGAGGTTTAGGAAAAGAGGTACAGTTCAGAAAAGTCATCCAGAATCCCAGGTCAGGTATGATTTACTGGACAGGATGAAAAGAAAAGACATTGTTCGTGACTGCACCAATCATTCCTTCTCATCCCGTCTGGTAAGTCTCCTCTGACCCAGGGTTCCAGGTAATTTTTCGAACTGTACCCCTTTTTCTAAATCTCTCTATTCCTTTCCCTTCACCCCTTTTCTTTCCCCTTCAACTCTTCTGCCAGAAGAAGGAGCCACTGGCTCTGAAAGCTTGTATGAGTTAAACCTATTTGTGTGTGTGTGTGTGTTCTCCTGCCATCACTTGGTGAATAGATTGTTTTAGTTATCCAATCACATTATATTGTCAAAAGCTGATTGTTTTAGAAGTGTGTAGGCAGTTGTTTTTCCCATGCTCCACTTGTGGGTGGAACATGAAGGACAATGGGTACTAGTAATACAAGGTATTCTCCGCAATGCACTTTATGGTGAACTGTGCAGTATGTACGTATGTGTGTAGGTGTAGAATGGCAACATAAGTCTCATTAAATAAGATAAGATTCAATGGAAAAATTCACATGAAGGGAGATTCATCTCTTAATGCTACTTAAAAAACACCTGTCACATCCTTAATCGACTACTGTTCCGAGTTTCAAATATTAACAAACCCTATTAACACAAGGGACAAATCAACTCACAAAAAAATTGCATGATTCTCAAGTTTTCCTTTAATAAGCAAAATTTCCCCAAATAAGGGAACAAATGTGAATGGGAGTTGCCAAACAGTGCTTTTATGAATCATGAAAAGAATTAGTCTTAAATTTTTTTAAGTCAAGCATATGCTGCTACCTATCACATTCATGTTATGTAATGCATACAATAGTAGAATTACATAAACTTGGGCCCAAATGGAAGTGTATGGAAGGGCTTCTTCTTATACATTATCTGGACACTGAATAGGGTTAAACTACAACATCCCATGGATCATTGTACATAAAAAGACTTTGCTTGTAAAGGGGAAAAATGTCGACGATACGTCTATGATGTGGCCTCATGGGAGAGAAGCTCTTGACCGCCTCCTAGATCATTTTAATTCCCTACATCCTAGCATCAAGTTTACTATGGAGGTGGAAAGTGGTGGAAAGCTTCCGTTTCTGGATGTTCTGGTGTACAGAAAGGATGATGGGACACTGGGACACAGTGTTTATCGAAAGCCTACGCACATGAAACCGTTACCTGCATGCCTCTAGCTGTCATCCATCGTTCCAGCGTACAGGGGTCCTGTGGACGTTGGCCAGAAGAGCTTATGCCATTTCAGACGGAGAAAGCTTGACACAAGAATTGGACCATCTCAAGGTTGTGTTCAAGCAGAATGGCTATACAGGTAAACAGATCCGTCGTGCTTTCCAGCTTGGACCTTCGCCTGAACCACCAGAAGATACCTGCAAATCGGTGGCTTTTCTACCCTTCGCTGGGAAAATTGCCTCAAAGATAGGAAGAATTCTAAAAAGGTATCATATCAAAAGTATTTTTCATCTGCCAGCCAAGATTAGAGTGCTTCATGGCTCTGTTAAGGATTACTTGGGTTTGAGGAAGCCCAGTGTGTACAAGATCCCTTGCTACTGTGGGAAGGCTTATATTAGTCAGCCAATCCGGACCATTCAGGACCGATGTGTTGAGCACCAGCGGCACACACGGTTGCTTCAACCTGAGAAATCTGCAGTGCCGGAGCACGGTCTCACCAAGGGACATAGAATGCTGTATGACAAGACACAAATGGTTGCCCCTGCATCTCACTATTGGGACTGGGTTTTAAAAGAATCCATAGAGATTCGTTTATCTGATAATATTAAGAGAGACAAGGGTTACCTTTTAAGTAAGACTTGGAACCCAGTGTTTCAGACATTAGAAAACAACGGTCTGTGTTTCGATCGTCAGAATAGTTTTTAATTTTTGATAGCGATATCTTGATTTCGCCTGTTTCCACCACTGGCAGCGCGGTATGTTTGCGCTAGAGGGCAGTTACGGCACCTTCTCGCGCACGTGTTGTGGGCCTTCTGCGGCCTATATAGGGAACCCCGCTTGCACTGAGAAGTCAGTTCCGGTGAGATTGTGTACCAGCACTCTCACCTGAAATATTGTGTCAATATGACGTTATGACCCTGCTGCACACCCAAGAAGAATATTATCAAACATCTCTGTTCATCTGTGAAAACAATAAGGCATTAGACACTGGTGCCCAAGTTCATGCTACGATCCTTGACTTCTGGAAAGTAGTCAACACATTTGCACAATGGTGCCCAAGGTACAACATATGTGAGTACGGAGTATCATACCTATTTTGCTGCTATAATATAACAATGAAAATAATCTATTTTTGACAATATAATGCAACTGGACACATAAAAAAATCTACTCAGAAGTTTAGGAAAAAGGGTACAATTCAGAAAAGTCACCCCGAACCACAGGTCAGGGGAGACTTATCAGACAGGATGAAAAGCAAAGACTGATTGCCGGGGACTGCACTAGACATTTCCTTCTCATCCCATGCAGTTAGTCTCCTCCGTCCAGGGTTCTGGGTGACTTTTCCGAACTGTACCACTTCTCCTAAACCTCTCCAGTCCTTTCCCTTCACCCCTCTTCCACTCCCTTAAACTCTTCTGCCACAAGAAGGCGCGACTGACTCCAAAAGCTTACATAAGTTAAACCTTTTTGTGTGTGTTCTCCTGCCGCCACAGGGTGGGTAGATTTTTTTATCTATCCAGTTACACTGTTTTGCTGCTGGATTGGAGAGCCATTAGTAAAGAGTACACATTATTCAGAATAAATATTTGTGCTGTAGGAGAGTGTGCACCTGATACTGCATGAAACAATGAATTTTGCCTTTTGTGGGCAAGTGTTCTACTGACATCTAGTCATGCATGACTCATAATCACTCTGATAGCTTTGCTTCCACCAGTATCTCATCTCCTACCTTCCAAGCTTCATACACACTCTCCTGCGAAACATGCAAGACTCGCATTCCTGGAAGAAATGATAGTGTGGAAAAATGGTTTAGTCACAGCTTTAGGGAGTGTTTTTAGAACAAATTATCTCTCTGAGGCAGAATGTACACTGAACTGAAAATTCCTAGCAGATTAAAACTGAATGCCGGACTGGAACTCGAGCCTGGAACCTTTCCCACCAAGGTGGTGGCATAGGTCCCAAGTTCGAAACCCAGTCAGGCAATCAGTTTTAATCTGCCAGGAAGTTTCAATACAGCATGTTATTCTTAACAGAGAAAAATGTTGTGAAATAAAAGTATATTTGAGTATACCAATGGGAGCATTACAACACCGCATTCAAATATCCATTAGGTTGTTTCGTGAATGGTTCTATTGTATACAGTGAAGTCAAAACACCAGGAAATTTCAGTAAGATGAAGAAAGATGGGCAAAGAATCAAGACTTGGCACAGGGATTGCCAGCCAATCTTCACATAAACAAATGTAACATATTGTGCATAAATAGCCAAAAGATCCATTAATGTTTGATTTTATGATTACCAAACAATCACTGGAAACAGTTACAACCATTAAATACATGGGATTATATATAAGGAGCGATTTTAAATGGAACAGTCATATAAAACTAACTGTAGAAAACACCTTAACCAGAATGAGATTCATTTAAAGGATGCTTAGAATGCGTGCTCCACTCAAAATGCAGGTAGCTTACAAAAATCACAGGATCCTTCAGTAATCGCAAAATTGTCACAGAGATGTTCATTGAATTCTGGTGATAGATGCTAAAATGGAGACATAGCGTATCACAGTATGGTTTACGGTTAAAATTTGAATAGAGTATATTCATAGGAGTCAGTGAACGTATTACTTCCTCCAACATATATCACGTGGAAAGACCACAAAGGCAAAACTAGAGAGCTCGAGCTTGTATGGTAAGTTGTTAACAGTAGATCTTCACAACTGAAACAGGAAAGCGGGTGAGTGACAATTATACATAAAGTACCCTCTACTGCAGACTTTAAGCCTTTCATGACCAGTGAGATGTGTGTCCCACATACAACTTTATTTTCCAGAGTTCAAACAGATGTGACAAGTCCCACAGAAGTGTGGTGCTGTGACCTATCATTGAACGTATCAACTGTTTGGAGCTTACAGGCTCATCGTTTGGCACATAATGCGCGGGATATCGCTTGATTTTTTTCAGTTGTGCATTGTGTGCCTTGTGTTTTCACAGTTTTATGTAATTTTTTTCCTTTTTGCAATAGATATGCTTAGTAAAGGTATTTATTGTCTTTTTACTTTGTCTGCTAGAAATATACAGATTTGTGCACATATTTATTGATAAAAAACTTTTAAATTCGTGTATTGGTTTCACTTATGGCCAGTGTGTGTAGAGAACTTCTATTTGTACCTTTTATTCAATTTTGTGTCTAAATTTTTATATTTATATATTTTACTTGGTGACATCTGTTATTTTAATTACGAAACAGAAAACTCCACAAATTCCTGGTTTGTTTTTCATAACAAATGTTTGTCTTTCCTTCTCTTTATATTTCTCCTAGTTGAAAGCTGGATGAAAAGAATTTTAGCCACATTTTCCTCCATTATTACAGTCCCACATGATGAAACCATTTACTATTGCAATGTCGAAAAATGAAATTAAGACAGACCACCATTTCTCTCTGCTGGTAAAACTGGTCTACAGCTCCCACTACAGCTCTGTACTCAGCTATGCATGCAGGACAGGATGTAGCTAAGGTTGTACCATCTCTATTTTTCTCATGAAGAATCTTATATTTTTTGGCTGGTGAGCAGTTGCCAAAACTGTAACTGGCTTATTAGTTTGGAATTTGTTTGACATGATAATGGTGCTTACTTTCTTCTTTTGACATATAATTCTCTGAGAGTCCAGCAGGACATGTACATCCCATTTAAAATAATTAAAAATCTATAAACAACAATTAAAATTTAGAAACATGGTTTCACTCAATACCCCTTCCAGAAGCAGAAAACCAATTTTTACAGTAGTATGTAAGATTGTAATTAATACAGTCATGAAACGGTTAAGGTGCACTTGCAGATGGGAAGAGCATTCCACTCCTAAGTATAAATTCAGTGCCTTATAGTTACTGGATGATCTTGCACTGTTAAGAATAGATACCAATGATAATCCCACACTAAATTACCCCCTCTGCAATACACCAGACAGTATCTTGCAGAGAGAGGGAATGAGTGAGAGAGAGAGAGAGAGAGAGAGAGAGAGAGAAATGTACACTATACTAAATCTAAAGAGAGCTAAAAGCTTGAAAACTTGTGAGATTATACAAATAGTGGAAATGTCAAACATTGTAAGTACCACTTCTTTTAAAATGTGTTTTCAGTGCTACTGTGTTGTTGGCACTCTGCTGCATGTCCCTTGGTGAGTAGCCAAATTATGGAGCAAATATTTCAAACATTCATTACTAGATGGTGCATGGTCTTAGTACCAAGCAGCGTTTCTGTCTAGAGTTCCAAGTTCTGAGCATCAAGATCTCGCCCATTTAGCCAATGCACAGTATGGGCAATATGCAAAGTGCATTTAAGTTTTTCTTTTTATCAATTAAATGGCTTTGTAATTGAAGGAGATAGTTTGGGTTTCAAAAATACTAAAAAAGCTGGAGAAATGAGTAGACAAAACAATGTGGTTGGTTCTCAAAAATATAATTGAGAGAGTAAGAAAAATGATATTGTTGCTAATAAACGGCCACCAAACTGTGAGGTTAGTAAGTCTGCTGAGCATTTCAAGTCTCCAAATGCAGTAGGGTTAAAATTTTATACTCATAAATCTCAAATTGCTATTAACAGTGGAAAGTCCATGTTGGAATACCAACAATATTACGAATAGGGTCGATTGCTACCAGGGTGCGATTTGTGCTTTTACCAGTGGGGGGAATGTATTAGGGGGTTAGTAGAATTATATATGTTACTAGCTTGGACCATGGCGTTACGCATGGTTAAACAGCTATTTATAAATAGATGTTAATGCCAAAACTCACTATTGATGCGTATGCACTATCAGAAAAGCCATCCCTTGTTATATCTTTAAAAGTACATTATAGGTAAAGCTTATTTACAAAATCATCTACATACGGGTACAGATATACGAGGGGAATTCAAAAAGTAGAGGGACATTTGTGGAAAGTTGTACTTATTCTGATGATAGAAAACTGAAACATATTAATAGTATTAATAGTATGACTTATTAAAAACTTTCAGTGTTCGGCTCCACAAATTTACATTCCCCCCCTGCAAATTGCACACTGATTGCTACTCACCATATGGATAACACATTGAGTTGCAGAGAGGCACATTGAAAAGATGGTTACATATACACTTTTGGCAGAAGCTTTCTTCAGAAAATAAAAACACACACACACACATTCACACAAGCAAGCACACCTTATGCATTAATGACTGCTATATGCAACCGTTCCGGCCAGAGTGCAACTGAAATACGTCAAACAGGAGCAACAATCCAGAGGGGGTTGAGGAAGGGATAGCAAGCTATGGGTAGGGGAAAATGAATCAGTGCTGCCTGGTGGAGAATGCAGGACTAGAACTGGCAGGACAAGGCTGCCAAGCACAGCATTGGGAGTTGTGGGGTGGGAGGGAGGGGAAGGGAAACAGGAAAGAGGAAAGTGAGGAGCAGAGAAAGGGGCAAGACTTGGGGTGCATTGGCAGAGAGCAGCACACAATATATGAGAGGGAACGTGAAATGGGTGGAGCTGACAGGACAGAGGGGCCAAAAATAGTTGGATGGAGAGCACTGGGAAAGTAGGTTACAGTATGTTGATGCTGGGAAGATTTTGGGAGCAGAGAATGTGTTGTAAGGATAACTCCCACCTGGGCAGTTCAAAAAAGCTGGTGGTGGACAGGATCATGTGGATGGCCCCAGTTGTGAAGCAGCCATTGAAATCAGCCATTGAAATCAAGCATGTTTGTGTTCAGCTGCATATTGTACCACTGGGTGATTCAGCATGGTTGACAGCTGGTTAGTAGTCATGCCAAAATAAAAAGCTGAGCAATGATTGCAGTAGAGCTGATACATGACATGGCTGCTTTCACAGACAGCCCATCCTCTGACGGGGTAGGATAAACCTGTGAAAGGACTCCACTCCTGGAATCATCCCTGCCTCCTCCTATGATAACCTACTGTCCTATACCCTCCACCAACTGTTTCTGCCCCATCTGCCCTGTTACCTCCTCCCATTTCATGTCTCCTCATCCTCACTTTGTGCTGGCTTCTGCTGGCACACGCACCAGTCTTTTCCCCTTCCCTGCTGCTCTCCTTTCTGCTCCCTGCCCCTTCTCTCCCCCACAACCTCCCAATTCTGCACTTGACAGCCTTGTTCTGCCACCTCTAGTCCCTGAAAACTCCACCATGCAGCACAGATCCCTCTTCCCCTACCCATACCTTGCTATCCCTTCACCTTTCCTGAACAACTCCAGATTGTTGCTCCTGTTCAACATATTCCAATTGTACTATGGCCAGAGTTGGTGGAGAGAGCAGTCGCGCATGTGTGTGTGTGTGTGTGTGTGTGTGTGTGTGTGAGTATTTGCTTGTGTGAATGTGTGTATGTTTTCCTTTTCTGAATTACACTTTGGCCAAAAGCTTATATGTAACTATCTTTTCAATGTGCCAGTCTACAACTCAAAGTGTCATCTTTACATTGAATAGCAGTCTATCCTTTTCATAATACTTTTCAAACAGCTATTAAAAATTCTTACTCTGAAACAGAAGAATGGAAAAGCGTCAGTGTATTCAAAAGAAAAGGGAAGAGCATGGTTGATGTATGGCATCAGTTATGTTTATCAGTTGCAAAACAGAAAGATGTTGATAATGTTGCCAATACTTCCTCAACAGCACAGAGTTCCACAGTAAACTTTGCAACATCTGATCACAGGCATGGAGTTGTGTAAGAGACAGAAGACAGTAATAAGAGATTTTTTTCCTTCAATTTAATTTTCTTATTCTCGTGTAAAATATTAAAAAGATATGAGAAATGGTTTTTTGTGCTTCAATTCTACTAGTTGAAACATTACTGTTTCATTCCTGTATTTGTATTACCACAAATAAAATGTAGTGCCTCAATATTAATGGCACTTAAAACAAAAAAAGCTTTCTTACTGGCACTTGGAACCAGTTAGTCCCCTGATATGGCACCTAGAATGTTTTTAATAAATTATTTATTTTCTAATTTGTCTCACAATTTTTTGCAGGTATGAGATAAGTAACATAATTCTGTGGTATTGGAATACCTGTTCATTGTTTCATATACAAATAAGTTATGTACAAAAAATGATACATTGTTTTTTGATTCCTCTGACAAGTGTGATGTTTGTCACTTAGAATGTTCGGCATTTCCAAACTTTATATGACCTTCAAGTGAGTCTATGAGCAGTGTAGCAATAATGTGTGTGTGAGAGACTGACTATATGTTTATATATTGCTTTTATTCTGGAATTTTCATTACTATAATAATTCATGTCTTATATTAACACCCAACAGAAATTTTCTAATGTACATAACACTAAAATTTTATAGGATATTTTGTGCACACTGATGAACTGTGCTTTTAAAAAATGAAATATTAAAAAATTAATTATTATTTTACATAATCAAGATCTTGGAAAGCTATGTTCATCAGCCTGTGACAGATAAAATACATTGTAAATAGAAAGTTGCCTGACTTGCATAAGTGTGTGTTAATGTCTTTTTTTTCTGAATCACCTATTACTGATACTGTTCTAATTGCAAGTAATAAATGTACCATTTTTCACACAACTACTAAATATCAAGAAACTTATTACTTCTGTATCTAGTCTGGAACTCAAATACACATGCAAGTGTTCAAACACACTGAGAAACTCTGATATGCATTTCAGGTGTTACAGTTACATCATCAGGTTCACAGTCTTTTGGGGTTAATTTATTGTTAACACTACTCTGGAGGAAAAAATTAAACACTTACGTAATTTAAGAGAGAGTATCTGGCGTGCTGCTGATACACCTTTATCTGTGCGTGCTGCCCTCTGAAACTGTATCTGTTGTGGTGATGTAAAAGCTTCCTCGGGTATAAAACCAGCTCTTAGCATAGCAGTTAGCAAATCTTCCTCAATAGTCTTTGCTCCTGGATTTCTAAATCAAAGAATCAGAATAACAGTGATTTACATCAATATTGTACCAGGTGAAAAACAAAATTTACAAACAAACCTCACATAAATTAACAATGCCAGTATTGTATCAATTTAAAGGATGTTTAAATTTAGCTAGGTTACTGTTGAAATGAGTATCTGCATTATTCCTCTATAAATACCTCAATATTCTGTGATCAGTGCACTTGCTAAACTAATAAAAAAAATTTGTTTACAGTTCAAGATAATCAACTAAAACATAAACAAAAAAGAATAGAATGCCTTGAAAGGAAAAAAAAAAAAAGAATTCCATATAGCAACTGAAAGGGAATGACCGTATTTTAACAATTTACGAATACAGTATTTCTGAAGTAAAAACCACCTTTTCTTATAAAATAACAACAGATAATCATAACTCAAATTACTTCCTCTATAAAAAAGATGTATCTCAAAATAACACAAAGGAAATGATAAAGAGATGTTAACATTTACGCAGTGGCCTCCATGAAGCATAATAAATTTTTCTGGGGAGTGCAGTTTGCATTTTTGGCCACTTACACAACTTAAATACAGCATGCGGAAAATTTTGTCATTCTTTATTTTCATGCACAACACTAAACTTTTTTTAGTAGTGCTATCAAACCTATCAGAATCTTGTGTATAAGCTGGCCCATGGCTAATTTGAGGCAGGTAACAGTGCAGTGGAAGTGTGTGCTGGTTGGTCTATTGGTTTGGTTCTCACTATGGACTTGATTTAGAGGTGTTTATTCTTCAGACTGTTAGTAACTGACTGGGGTTTAAAACTGCCTGAACTGGACACTGCTGTGATTGCTTACTTAATGACTGCTTGCACTGCACCAGGGAGCATTCTCTAACATATGTCAATCTCTCAAATAAACCGGGGGCATTCTCCATTAATTTTGAGTATAGGTCACCTTTACAAAATAGAGTGTGGGTTGTCATCAAGGACCAACTTCAGCAACTACTATACTTCCATGTCATGTTCTGGCAGGACCTGCGGCTGCTGGTCCTACACTACCATGCATGTGTTTAACAGGGCATGGCCCCCGCGCCCATCACTGACTCACCCAATCACCAAACATTTATGTTTTTATAATTATTTAGTGGCACCCGAAGATGAAGCTTTAGGCTTAAAAACCAATCTAGCAATAAATTAAGAAATTACTCACAATTAATGCAGATTTTTTATTCTATAAAAATACAAATGTTACCAATGTAACAGGTAAGTCTTCCATGCCACCCATATTTATGGTTTTCCCACCTTTTAACAAAGAAAGTGGAAAATGGGAAACTTACCACCAATGACTGCATCTACATTTTACAGACCGACAAATTTCCATCATGGAAAGACATAACACCATTTTCTTGTCAGGAAGTCCTGAACTGTATCACCTAACACAGAAACTAGAGCCAAAGAACTTGAGTTGCGTAGCACATTTTATTTATTAGAAGAACATTTTTCAATGAAGAAACATGTCACTGCATCCGGGTCAGAATTTTGACAGCAAGAGAAGGATCCAATCAACCATACACAACCTGGGCCACCGACTTACACAGATTAGGCAGGAACTACATGAATGTTTGCATGAGCAGAGCTACCAAGACTCTCTAATCAAGGACATTATAATGTGTCTTACCATTGACTCAAAAGTGAGAAACCACGCACTGAGGAAACCAGATCAGTCTCTGATGAAAGGAATAGCTCAAGCCTTCGAAACTGTCCAGACAGCCCAGAGTTTGTTTGCAACAGAAGAAGACATTATGGCAGTCAGCTCCCTAGTACTGGTTATGTGGGATGTCACGTCATCTCCAGCATGGCTCTCACCTACTCCACAGCTTGGATGATCCCACTGACAACAACAGCAGTAGCGATGGGCCATCTCAATGGCAGAGCCACTGCCTGGCAGTAAATATTGCTTCCTTCACCACTCACACAGCATGCCACAGGTGTGGCAAAATAAAGTGCATCTGCAAGAGGTATGGTGTAGTAGCTCCATCACAAACACACACTCTGACCTGTGGAAGTGAACCAAGTGAACAATGTATTCACAGAAGTGCAGACTTCTTAGGAACATAGCACAGCAAACATACTTAGATACATGCATAGGCAAGCTCTCAGTAAAACTGCTATTTCACACTGCTGTCTCTATATCCTTGCTAAATCAAACCTTATGTAAGTTCAGAGTCTCCAATCTTGCAGGAAACAGGGACAAATCTTGAGGCCTATGGAAACTTTCAGTTTTACTCACTCACAACCCAGTCACAGTAAACTTTCATGTGACAGTTGATCCCAAAGTGGATAACATTTTTGGGGTAGCCTCACTCCATGCTGTTTATGAAACAGTATACACCATACAATCTGAAGGACTATGCCCTACTTTAAATGCTATATGTGATACACATGCTCAAATCATCTTTCCTAGGTCGCAGAAAGTAGCTGATTTCCAAGTTTATGTCATTCTTAAGGTGATGCCTACTTCACACTTCTTCACTTCTTCAAAGCTTGCTCAGTGCCCCTGGCCTCTAAAGGACACCCTCAAAACAGAATGAGACAGACTCACTCATGAAGCCCTGTCAATAGTGCCTCTGCTTTTGTCCAAGGAGCTTGACTCCATGCAAAAGAAGGCACTTACAGAGATGAGGGAGATAAGTACTCCCTCTTGGGTCATCCAAATCACATGAAAATGTGTACTGGGTGGAAGAAGTGGGACAAAATGAAAGCATTCGCCCAACACAAGGTGTGACGTGATCTATGCTGAGAGGTGCATGGCACATGGAATGATGTGTCACAAATGGAGCATCTGGGACAACAAGCAATCTCCCTGAGTAACTATACTTGCAGCAGTGCAGGGCTCAGCTGGTATCAGTCGATAGGTGTCCCCCTATACTTGTGGAACCAAACTGGATGAAAGTAGAAAAATAAACAAAATTGATGAACTTGATGTTCCAGATACATCAAACACCCAGACAGATGGTGCTGTGCCAACAGAAGTTGTTTCCACAACTGTAACAGGGGAGGGACTAGTTCCATGAATGGAAAAAGTTACTGAGAAGCTGGACCAGATCAAAATTACAGCCTTGTCTGGTGCATAGAGGACGAAAATTCTAAGAAAACAAAGAGGAAAGGAAGGAAAGGAATGGCTTACTAAGAATAAGTGGAGGGAACTAAAAAGTCTTGAATCTAATAATCCCACAAAAGGAATGTCCCAAAATGAAGGAAATAAAAGGACAGGTCATGTGGCATTGTTGAAACACTTTGGAGAGGTCTGGAATTGAATACAGGACAAAGTCTGGTAATAAAGAAATTAATGCCACCATCCCTTCACCCCTTTGCCTTTATTGACAACAAAAACATTGCTAAACTTTGGTGGTCTGACAAGAACCAATGTACTCAATGAGGCAACAAACAGACAAGGATAAAAAGGCCCCTTACTCCTAAAACAGGTAGCAAGACTGTTACTCCCAGCACACAGGAGCAACACGGTCCACAAAAAGCCAAGGTAGGAGACAGGGAATCAGACCTATTGTACTCGAATGCCAGTTTTTTGGAGGGCACTTATTCAACAAGGCTACCCTCTTATTATCATCATCTCACAGCAGGAGGAGCTAATCTAGATGGTGTACTTCAAAAAAATTGGGGAGGACATGAACCAAGACCCAAATTTAAGAGGGTCTATATCATTAAGGATGCTCTGATCTTTGTACGTGAGGGGATGTGGACAGTGGATTGGCTGAAAGAACTGGTGTCCAAGTTACCTCTGTGGAATGAGGGAAAGCTGCTGGTCAAGACAGCAGCAGAACAATTCAAGACTGATAAAATATTAACCTTCACACCAAAATTACATAAGGATGTTCTCCCAGAAACCCTATTACAGATAGTGGTGTTCAGAACCAGACAGTCTTGACAGACAGCTAGAAGGTCATTAATACTAAGGTTGGAACTGACAACCAAACATTCATGGTGGAAATCAGAGAGAAATCCCTGAAGGCAATTCAAAAATAAGATGTAAAACTGCATTTAGTGTTCTAGCTGGTGACTGTCAGGACGATTAACAATATCAAAGTTGGCGGCCAAAAATGTTACAGATAAACCTGCATAACAGTAAGGGGGCAACCATCATCTTGAGTCACAATCTGGCAAGAAAAGAGGTGGACGTGAGCCTGATAAAGGGTGTAAAGAGGGTGTATAAGGCCTCAGAAGGACTGGTTTGATTTACACGGGGAATCTAAACACACCCAGAACATTCATTTGTGTTAAAAATAGAATTTCATTCATGCCGAAGGTGAATTTCTGTTCCAGGGACTTCCTGGCCATCAGAATGAAACGGCATTAAGGAATGGAGCATGAAAGAAGTGGTATCGGCCTCAACAGGACAGCACCCCACCATGCCAGGAAGTGATGAGACTGATAGGCGCCCACAGCTGAATGAGCAACTAATGGTTGATAGTGACGGCAATGCTCACAACCTGGTGTGGGGAAGTAGTGACGCCAACAGCAGAGGCGAATACGTATTTCACTACATATTAAAGAGTAACCTAGATATCTTGACAAAGGGTAAGGAACCTATCTTGAGGAATAGTGGAAGGGAAGAAGTAACTGACATAACTTTTGGGACCATCTTTATTGATAGTTACATCAAACAATGGCATACAGGAATGGCATTATCCTTACATGGGCACAGATACATTAAGTTTAAGGTGGAAATAGGTGTTACACAGACCATGGGCTATAGGAATCCTAGGAAAACAGGTTGGGATTTGTATAGGAAGGACCTAAACTTACATCTATCTGAAGTTAAAACTTAAATAACAAATCCAGTAGACTTACATGAAATGGATAATGAGGTGATGGTTGTCATTGTGACCTCGTATTTAGAAAATCTTGCACTGCAAGAAGTACACAAACACGATTGTACGCTGTTGGAGCAATAATCTGGAATTGTGAAGAAAGCGAGCAAGAAGACAGTTTAACTTTGCAAGAACAAAAGGACAACTGACAAAATATTGGTAGTCCCTTGTTAAATACACTCTTGGTGTTAAGCAAGTGAAACAATCATCCCGGAAGACATTCTGTGACGAGGCAGAAGGTATAGTTGCTAGAGCCAGTCTTTGCAAATTCCTCACTAGGATGCCAACAAATCCAGAGGCACAATGAGGAGGGAGAATCATGATTATACTAGATCAATAAATGAGAAGCACTCCTCAAGACTCATTTCCCCCAGTGCACTATTGTAGGTGATTCAGATCAAGATTTAGCCCCTGCAGTAATGGTTTACAAGTAACCAATGGAAGAACTGGGAATCTGCCACAGTATGTATAGATTTCGAGATGATACAGTGGCTGGCAGGAATGCTTCAACCAGACGCAGATGATATCTTTCCGGCTCTGCTACAACAAGCAGGAGATGGGTTAATCAGGTTCCTATGCAGACTATTTAGAGTCAGTTTAGCAGCAGGAGTAATTCCTAATCCTTGAAGGACAGTGACTTGTTTTTATTCCAAAGCCAGGGGGAATGAATTCAAAGGCTAAGGAAATGAGACCAGTCAGTCTGTTCTCCTTTCTCCTACAGATAAAACTGATTAGCAAGCACATTAGTGAAAGGACATTACATGAGGTTCCTCTACATGAAAACCAACATGCATATGAATCAGGCAAATCATGGGAAACAGCATTTCACTAAATTCTTGATATAAAAAGCAATACACTTTCGTGAAATACCACTCTGCTTCTTCCTGGATATTGAGGAGGCTTACACCAGCTTCAAATCCTTGGTTAAAGTAGAGAACTGTATGGCATCAGGACCACTATATGTAGATGCATTAAGATCATGCTGCGTAGGCAAAAGGTAGAAGCCACCATTATGGATGTGAAAACGGTGGTAAAACCCCTAGAGGGCATCTGGAAGGTAGAATCTTGCCCCCATTACCCTGGAACCTAGATGTGAATGAGCTCACTGAAGAGCTAAATGCTAAACACCATTTTTGCCATGGATACACAGACAATTTAGTCACAGTAATCACTGGCAAATCTGCAAGTACTGTTAGAACACAGGCACAATGCACTCTGAATGTTGTGTAAAACTGGTGTAGGAAACAGGATCAAAATGTTGGTCCCCGGAAAACTGTAGTAGTAGCATCCATGAAGAGGCATATCCAGGACACATACTGGAATCTTAAGCTCTTCGATGAAACTCTACAAGTACAGGAAGTACTGAAGTATCTTGGGGTAATCCTGGTTGCAAAGCTATCATGTCCCCTCACATAAATGTGTTACAAGCCAAAATATGCTCTTATGTGAACTAGGAGGGCCTTTAGAAAAAAAACTGGGGTCTTAGTGCCAAGAGGAAGCGCAGGATTTACACCTCTGTAATAAAATCCCATAATTTATGGGGCTACAGTATGATGGAATAAAAGAAAACAGAAGGTGGCTGGTAAGTAGCTCAAAAAAGTGCGGAGATTAGCCTGCCTAGTCTCAATGGATAGAATTAGCAACACTCTTACTGCTGAAATGGAGACCAAGCTGGAGATGTGACCATTAAATATTTGGGTTACAATGGAGGCTGCAGCAGGGCATACAGTTTAAAAACTGGATATCTTTAGGATGTCCAGAATCCCACACTAATATAATGAATGTGGTAAACATATTAATGGTCAGCTGCTTCAATAAATGTTTCTATGTAATCACAGGCATTAGGGAGCAGTTGAAGAATTAAGCATGATGACATTCAGGTGACATAGTCTGGTTTATTGACAGGTCGTGAACAAACAAGGGTGCCAGAGCTGGGATATACAGAATAAAACCTCAACTGGAGAGTGCAGTCCCTCTGGGGAAGTTGGCTAGTATCCCTGGTGGAGATATTCACTATTACAGCATGTGCAGAAAAGAATCTACATATCTCTATTCATTCACACAGCCATGCAGCACTGAAACCTCTATCAGCTCCTGCAACGAGATCAAAGATCAGTGCAGAATGCTATGAAACACACAAGAATCTAGGGGAAAGCGACATGGTAAACTTGCTGTGCATCCCCGGTCACTTGAGAATTAATGGTAACGAATAAGCTGACAGGCTGACCTGGGCACCATGGACCAGAATCTGTCTTAACAACCACTGAGGCAATGGTAAAAGCTAAACGACGTAGCTTAATCATGAGACAGTACGTAGAATATTGGAAGACCAAAACCAAAAACATAGCAAGCTAATGAGGTGTTCTGTCATCCTGGAATTGAACAGGAGGTAGGTTAAAGTCAAGACAGGTATAAAGATTGGCCATGGGAACTTTAGGAAACACCTGCACATGACGAACGAAGAGAAAGATGTTCGCTAGTGGATAGTATGTAGTACAAAGGATGAAACTTCACCACATTCAATTTTCCAATGCAAAACACTGGAGGCCAATGAGCACAAAACATGTGGGTCATTAATTCCTGAAGAAATTGTGGCTAACAAAGGTCTAGTAAAGGGTCTCTTACTATTCCTTAACTTGGATGGCTTCTATAAAATGACAAGGAGAGATACAGCACAATCAACTCAGTTTTGGTGTTGGCAACAGAGGGAGGGAGGGGGAGGGGGGCTAGGACTGACTATTGTTTCATGTGCCTGGTCAAATTGAATCACTCCTGAAGGTGTGTTAATGCTGCTTTCTATAGTTAATGGGCCACCCCATTGGTAACAGTATGCAAACCTAACAGCACTTCGAGACTTTGTGGTGGCTTTACAGAGATGATAAACACACAAGCCGAAGCGCACATTTACCCCCTACCAACTGCAGATGAACTCTTTGCAAAATTACGCCATGGCACCTTACCCAGTGAAACTGAGCTCCTAGAGGCATATTTTCAAATTCCCTTGGCTACAGCATCAAAGCATACCCAGAGCCCAATACATCACACACTCTCCTGTTACAATTGAGTTACCTTTTGGATTTTCATCAGCCTCCGTCATATTCTGGCATTTTATGGATCAATTTTGTTCTTTCATGCAACTATCCATGGCATATTTGGTGCTCAAACTATCAGCCAATGGATCAAACCAACAGAAGATTATCTTGCAACAAAGGACAAAGTGCAGCCAACTTCAAATGCAGAAGACCTACAAGTGTTTCTGGTTAATATCAACTATTATGGGGACATTATTGCAAACCTACTTGAAATCTCTTTCCCACTGTACTGCTATGACTTCAAATGTGAATTTCGAATGGTCACCCCTCTGTCAACAAGCTTACCTGTATTTCTCTGTCGATAAGCTTACCAGTATTTGAAAGACTGCTTTAAGCAGGCATCATGCTTGACAACATAAGGGCCTGCAGTTTGCTATTGGTAATAGTGATTAATGCATATCTCCATGGTATAGGTGCAGTCCTTTCCCATAAATACTCCAATGGCACTGAGTGCCCTATTGCACATTACCTCCCAGCAACAATACTATCAAATAAAATAAGAGACCCTCACTATCAAGTATACAGTCTAGAAATTTAAATGAATCCTCTATGGACAGAAATTTCATCTTGTCATAGACCACTGACCATTGTTTAGCAACCAGTCCATCCTTGACTATAGCACTTGGTGTTGTTCTAGTCTAATTTTCACTACTCTAACCACTACCCGGCAGTGATGTTACACAATAATGTGGATGTGCTGGTTGGTTGGTTGGTTGGTTGGTTTAAGGATTAAAGGGATCAAACTGCTGTGGATGTGCTGACCCGATTTCCAACGAGACCTGATTCAGCTTTTGAACAACATGAATTAGTGTGTTCCCAGATTCATTCAGATCTGGATTTGGCCATTTCAGCATTCTCCTTAACATCATGTGACATCACAGCTGCCACTTGCAAGTACTCAATGTTACACCGCCTTGCTCACTTCATGCAGTACACATCGCTGGAACGCTTCCCGCCATTGATGTTCATCTTTTATTCGCCACAGCCAAAGCACCGCATCTAAACCAAGGGATCCTGTTGTGGGTCTCAGAGGCACTGCTGTGCCCTGGTTCTCCCCTCTCTTCAGTTGTGAGTACTGCGCCTCTTGTAAACTGCCCACCCCAATATCACGGACCTTGTCTGTTAATGTTCCGCCTGTCAGGCTCATGAAGCTGCACCTCCCCAGACATGACAATGGTTACTCCTAGATTTTGTTAGCTCCTTTTTACGCTCTTTATGGCTGATTGTGAATGATTCCTTTCCTAACTTCCATTTGTGTTATCCATATCCCAGGTCCTTTCTGCTACTATCATCACAGCCTTGAAAAACTATTTGCAGTTGAAGGCATCCCAAAAGATGGTGTTCGCCTCCCATGACTTTGAACAGTTTTGCATTCATAACAAGATTCAATACCTTTGTACCAAGTTTTTCATGTTGCTTCCAATAGTCACACATAACATTTTGCCCATACTTTCAAGACCCGGCTCTGCAGGGAAATGGTGTCCTACACTGCACCCAACACCCAATGTAGCTTTCTGATAACTTACACCAAGTCTGAAGTCTGCATCCACTGCATCCTCTTGGACATTCTGCACACACCACTGGCAGATGTCACCAAGCCCTCTTCCTTACAGGAGAGTGCTCAGGTGTGGACACCATCCAATCTTGATCCACATAAAGATCCCTATCTGCCACAGGTCCAAGATAAACACAGTGGCACCATCAAAATCAACTTCGATTCCAACATCCTGGTCAGCAGATGCCTGCTTCTCCACTCATAATGGACCCTCTGGTCATGAGGAGGCTAATGCAAATTAGATATAGCTCAGGGTCTTGCCTGGGTCTTTTGCAGAAACACCCACGGGACACTGATCTGTCACTCTTCCTGCTGGCATCTCTGCTGGAGCATGCAGACAGTGCTAAAAATATGGCGGTGGTGGTGGGGGGGGGGGGGTGTAGTGGAGGCACCTTATGCAACATCAAAGTTGACTACAGCCCAAGGCCAACCTGAGCATATTGCAGTACTGATGCAGTGGAAGTACGTGTCAGTTGGTCTATTGGTTTTGTTCCCACTTTGGTTTCATTTTATGGGTGTTTACTCTTTGGACTCTGTTATTAACTGGCTGGACAGTGACACTGTGCGAAATGGATTGCTTACTTAATAATAGCTATCATACTCTGGAGAGCATTCTGTAACATCTCAGTTTGTTGAATAAACTGGGGTAAATTGCTGTTAGTTTTGAGTGTACACCACCTTTACAAGAATTTTACAAATGACTTAATACAAAATTAGGAACTGTGACATGCTATCAAACATAGTGAGTTCAAATCATTTTCTCATCTGTGTGTGTGTGTGTGTGTATTTTTTTTTTTAATACACTATGAGAGAGAGGGAGGTAGAGAAACATATGCGGTGGATGGAGCAACATTTATTTTCTGAACTCAAATGTTTCACTTTTAGAAGAAAACAATACTGAAATAACATAACTTACACAATATGGTGCATTCAAGAGAAAACAATTGTGATTACAGAGGGGAAAATTTAGACAGAATATTTGAAAGTGGAACTGCTTCAGAATACGCAGCTTTCAACTTACACAGTGGCTGATTGTTCATTTATACTGCTCCAGCTCCTTAGCTAACATACACATCTTACCTGATAGAGATACTGCTGTATAATATCCCTTGGCTCGTACTAGTGGCCAGCAATCATGAGCCAATTAGTTGATTGGTTCAATGACCTTCTTATTGTTATTGGTTCAAAGTTAATATACAGGGTGATTCAAAAAGAATACCACAACTTTAAAAATGTGTATTTAATGAAAGAAACATAATATAACCTTCTGTTATACATCATTACAAAGAGTATTTAAAAAGGTTTTTTTTTCACTCAAAAACAAGTTCAGAGATGTTCAATATGGCCCCCTCCAGACACACGAGCAATATCAACCCGATACTCCAACTCGTTCCACACTCTCTGTAGCATATCTGGCGTAACAGTTTGGATAGCTGCTGTTATTTCTCGTTTCAAATCATCAATGGTGGCTGGGAGAGGTGGCCGAAACACCATATCCTTAACATACCCCCATAAGAAAAAATCGCAGGGGGTAAGATCAGGGCTTCTTGGAGGCCAGTGATGAAGTGCTCTGTCACGGGCTGCCTGGCGGTCGATCCATCGCCTCGGGTAGTTGACGTCAGGTAGTTACGGACAGATAAGTGCCAATGTGGTGGCGCTCCATCCTGCTGAAATATGAATTGTTGTGCTTCTTGTTCGAGCTGAGGGAACAGCCAATTCTCTAACATCTCCAGTTACAGTAGCACCTTCGAAGAAAAAGGGACCAAAAACTTTATTGGCTGAAGTGGCACAGAAAACGTTCACCTTAGGCGAGTCACGTTCATACTGAGTTGTTTCCCGCGGATTCTCAGTGCCCCATATACAGACATTGTGACGGTTGACTTTCTCGTTAGTATGGAAAGTTGCTTCATCACTAAACACAATCTTTGAAACGAAAGATTCATCTGTTTCCATTTGAGCAAGGATAAAATCACAGAAATCGATTCTTTTAATCTTATAAGCTGCAGACAGTGCTTGAAGCAATTTCAGACGATAAGGTTTCATAACTAACCTTTTTCGTAGGACTCTCCATACAGTTGATTGTGGGATTTGCAGCTCTCTGCTAGCTCTGCGAGTCGATTTTCCTGGGCTGCGAACAAATGCTTGCTGGATGCGTGCTACATTTTCATCACTCGTTCTCGGCCGTCCAGAACTTTTCCCTTTGCACAAACACCCATTCTCTGTAAACT
This sequence comes from Schistocerca serialis cubense, assembly GCF_023864345.2. Taxonomy (NCBI): domain Eukaryota; kingdom Metazoa; phylum Arthropoda; class Insecta; order Orthoptera; family Acrididae; genus Schistocerca; species Schistocerca serialis. The sequence continues at coordinate 314,595,429 of NC_064638.1, forward strand.
TTTTATAGCAACGTTTAATACACCACCTATCAGGAGGTTTAACACCATACTTCGTTCGAAATGCACGCTGAACAACTGTCGTCGATTCACTTCTGCCGTACTCAATAACACAAAATGCTTTCTGTTGAGCGGTCGCCATCTTAGCATCAACTGACGCTGACGCCTAGTCAACAGCGCCTCAAGCGAACAAATGTACAACTAAATGAAACTTTACAGCTCCCTTAATTCGCCGACAGATAGTGCTTAGCTCTGCCTTTTTTCGTTGCAGAGTTTTAAATTCCTAAAGTTGTGGTATTCTTTTTGAATCACCCTGTATATTGTGAGGCGGAACATTTTGCCTGTGCGAGGGAAATATTTATTCCTTGACTAAGCATTGCTCCATGGTGAGCGAAGAAATGTAGGAAAATTGGTATATGACTGGACTTTGTCGTGAGACAGGATAACAAGAGGATGTGCATGAAGTGTGTGCAATGAAACAGTCATTGTTAGCCACCATATTGTATAATTTGTGTTTTTTAAGATTCACATAGAATATGTAACGTTAATGTGGAGTTTAGTAACAGCCATAATACAGCGTGGTGTATTTCAAAGGAAATTTCACGTATTTATTTTTGATCAAAAAATTCTGTGTAATGTACAAGCTTGTATAGGGCTATGAACATTTGGTGCTTGATGTTTGCTGTAGAACCTGCATCAACAGCATGGTCAAAAGCATAGAGAAAGTTTTCTCTGCTAAAACAAACTCATTTCACTTGCAGACAATCATCGAATGACCAAAACCGTCGGAGTCGGCAGCTGCTTCTACACCATGAGGGTAACTTGTCTACGCATACGAAAGTACGTATGCTGTGGGAGTAGTCAATGCTTTCTGGAAATTGATATTGTCCTTCACAGACATGTAAATAGAGGCACTACACACACTAGTTCAATAATAATGAGTTTAACATTAGTAGCTTAGAAACATTAATTTCTTCTTTTGAGCCATAATATTATAAAAAATGGCTGAAACATGACAGGAACTACAAGGAGTTAAACATAGGCACTGTCAAGTATTTCACGACCAAAAACAAATTAATCCATGATCATTCAGTTAAAAGCATTTATTGTATATATTGTGATTTGTTGTAATAAATGTATATTTTATGTTATGTGCATGTACTAATGTTGTGTTTTGCATAATTTCATGTATCACTGATGGAATCATTCTAGGTGAGCTGCATTTGACATCAGACAGCCACGACCACGCTGGTCCACCACATATGAACTTCATACGGTTCTACTCCAGTAAAGGCAAGCACAAGAATGACATGCTAACTCATTACACACATTAGTCTCGTCTTTGTAGATAATGTCTGGGTTAGGAATATTTGTAGATTTAGTTGTTAAATGTTTTAGTATATGCAGAGTGATTTGTGGTTTTTTTTGTTGACGTGTTCACAATTGTGGAGAGATATTCTGGGGTATAGAATATGATATGTATTTCCATGGGGTAAAGCTGAATAGTGTCCAGAGTAAAGACATTAAAAGAATAGTGAACAATTGAATTCTTATGGTTAAAACCAAATCACAATTTAAGGGGACCACGCCGTGGTTCAGGTCGAAAAAAATCAATTTTCGGTTTTCATCATATTTAGATAGAATAAGGTTTTATTCAAGTACTCTGAAAAGGATTTTGCTGAAATTTTTTTTTCGAGCATTTAAAGAGCATTTTCCTACCACGTGTGTTTATGTGCCATGCCCACTATTCTGTCACCTACTTTTCTGCATATACAGGGTGATTCAAAAAGAATACCACAACTTTAGGAATTTAAAACTCTGCAATGACAAAAGGCAGAGCTAAGCACTATCTGTCGGCGAATTAAGGGAGCTATAAAGTTTCATTTAGTTGTACATTTGTTCGCTTGAGGCGCTGTTGACTAGGCGTCAGCGTCAGTTGATGCTAAGATGGCGACCGCTCAACAGAAAGCTTTTTGTGTTATTGAGTATGGCAGAAGTGAATCGACGACAGTTGTTCAGCATGCATTTCGAATGAAGTATGTTGTTAAACCACCTGATAGGTAGTGTATTAAACGTTGGTATAAACAGTTTACAGAGAATGCGTGTTTGTGCAAAGGGAAAAGTTCTGGACGGCCGAGAACGAGTGATGAAAATGTAGCACGCATCCAGCAAGCATTTGTTCGCAGCCCAGGAAAATCGACTCGCAGAGCTAGCAGAGAGCTGCAAATCCCACAATCAACTGTATGGAGAGTCCTACGAAAAAGGTTAGTTATGAAACCTTATCGTCTGAAATTGCTTCAAGCACTGTCTGCAGCTTATAAGATTAAAAGAATCGATTTCTGTGATTTTATCCTTGCTCAAATGGAAACAGATGAATCTTTCGTTTCAAAGATTGTGTTTAGTGATGAAGCAACTTTCCATACTAACGAGAAAGTCAACCGTCACAATGTCTGTATATGGGGCACTGAGAATCCGCGGGAAACAACTCAGTATGAACGTGACTCGCCTAAGGTGAACATTTTCTGTGCCACTTCAGCCAATAAAGTTTTTGGTCCCTTTTTCTTCGAAGGTGCTACTGTAACTGGAGATGTTAGAGAATTGGCTGTTCCCTCAGCTCGAACAAGAAGCACAACAATTCATATTTCAGCAGGATGGAGCGCCACCACATTGGCACTTATCTGTCCGTAACTACCTGACGTCAACTACCCGAGGCGATGGATCGACCGCCAGGCAGCCCGTGACAGAGCACTTCATCACTGGCCTCCAAGAAGCCCTGATCTTACCCCCTGCGACTTTTTCTTATGGGGGTATGTTAAGGATATGGTGTTTCGGCCACCTCTTCCAGCCACCATTGATGATTTGAAAACTGTTACGCCTGATATGCTACAGAGAGTGTGGAACGAGTTGGAGTATCGGGTTGATATAGCTCGAGTGTCTGGAGGGGGCCATATTGAACATCTCTGAACTTGTTTTTGAGTGAAAAAAAAACCTTTTTAAATACTCTTAGTAATGATGTATAACAGAAGGTTATATTATGTTTCTTTCATTAAATACACATTTTTAAAGTTGTGGTATTCTTTTTGAATCACCCTGTATTTTAGATCTTTATATCCCCTACATTGCACGTTAGGGATTTTTTTTTTTTTTACTCCCGAGTGTGTTGGCTATCCTTGGAATGCAATGGTTGGTATTCTTTTGTTTCTGCTGCTTGTAAACAACATGCTTTCAAACACACGGCTAATGTTGTTCAAGTGTGATAGCGAGTAGTTGTTATACTTACGTTTGCAGTGCTTGTTTACATGTGTTTTGTTGTGTTTGTTGAAGATGACGACATGTAAAGGCATTCTCAAGAAATGACAAATTAGAGGAAACAAATTTACAAAGCTTTCTGTGCAAGAGGTTATGTCGCCTGGCAACGATGTTTCTAATTGTAATTCTTCAACAAGTGCATCATCAAAGAAGCTCTCACCATTTCAAGAGAGTTACAACAAATTTACTGTAAGTCACAAGGGGTGCAGTAACATTATTATAAATTTAAGAATATTATCAGATGTAATTTCTAAATTTGTACAATGTATACAGTGTGGTGAGTCACAGAGTGTGAAAATTTGTGAGAGTGCCAGTGGGAGAAAAGGCCTAGCAACTGCTTTGGATTTAATTTGCACTAAATGCTCAGCTGTGATTTCATTTATGAGTTCTTCAAAACCAGATGCAAGTGGCCCTTATGTAACCAATACTAGATTAGTTTATGCCTTACGATCCATTGGCAAGTGCGTGGCTGCAGGGAGAACATTTTGTTCAGTGATGAACTTACATCAACCACCAAATAAATTCGAAAAACTGACTGAAATATTAGAGAAAGCTGTATGTGAGGTCAGTGAGGAAAGCATGAAACTGGCTGCTAGGGAAGCAGTGGAAGAAAATGATGCATGTTTGGATATTGTAGTTGCACTTTATCGAAGTTGGCAGAAAAGAGGACATACTTCTCTGAATGGAGTAGTGACTGCCACGAGTGTAAACAACAGTAAAATGTTAGATGTGGAGGTAACGTCGAAATATTGCAAATGTTGTAAAGTGAATGAACATAAAGAACACAACTGTGTGGCTAATTTTAGAGGAACAAGTGGTGGTACGGAAGTTCACGGAGTATGAACTCTAAGCCATATGGAGATGCCATTATTAGCAAAATAGAATGTGTAGTCCAGGTTCAAAAACGTTTGGGAACAAGGCTGAGAAAACTAACGGTTGATATGAGAGGAAAAGAATTAGAAGAGGGAAAATTGTTGACCGGACAGAGTCGGTTAACTAAAACTGAAATAGAAAACTTGCATGTATACTAAGGGCAGGCAATTAGGAGAAATAAAGAAAATCTGGAGGTAATGAAGAGAGATGTTTGGGCCATATTCTTCCATAAGTCCTCTACTGATGATAAGCCATGTCATGGAACGTGTCCATCAGGAGAAAATTCGTGGTGGAAATACAATAGGGCTCAGCAACTGGAGAATCTTATTCTCACCAGCATTCTCTTCCTGCTGGCGTTATTACAGCAATTAAACCTATTTTCAGGAACTTGGCTCATCCTGACCTTCTATGGAAGTGTCTGCATGGTCTTCCTAAAACTGTATTTGTATTTGTAGGCAAGCATACAATGAAACTAGGAGTTCATGATGCTGTTATTACATTAAATTGTGGTAATACTGGAAAGTATTGGGTACTGAAAAAGCTGGGAAATAATCCTGGCGAAAATATGATCGCTGGGCTGCAACAATGCGATAAAATGAGGCTAGCCGATGCAGACAGGTCTGCATCTAATGTGGCCAAGAAAGCAAGACAAACATCCAGGAAGGTAAAAAAAAAGAGAGAGAGAGAGCTGGAAGACCTGCTAGAGGCCAAAGAAGGGACATCATATGAAGCAGGACAGTTTTAATCAACTGAAAGTAACAAATTTAAAAAGTTTTTTCTTTAAAGTCAATTTTCTGTCAACTAAAATTTTCCATACATATGTCACATTATATCAGAAACTATCATAGATGAATCAATGTATTTTCAGAGACTCTGCATAACATAAAAAGCCACCTCTGGTACACCATTCATCAATATTCCCCCCTTGAAGTCCACAAAAAATATTTTCTGCAGAAAAACTTAATATTTTTTGTTAATAAATTTAAAAAAGTATTTCTTAAAAACTATAAAATGGATAAAGCAGATTTTATTACAGTTGACTCTATTAGCATCATGTAGCATACAGTAAAAATATTAAGGTCCTGCATTTTTTCCAGAAATGGGTCAAATACTTGCCTAAATTAACACGGGTTAGATAGGCAGGACGTGGTCCCCTTAAAATGCAGAGGGAACAGAATGCGAATGTGCAGCCCATTGGTGATGAGCAAAACCCAGGGCAAGTGGTAGATGCTAGCCAAGGAGAACGCAAAGATCCTATGGATGAGCTCTTAAATCAAATTAAACTTTTGATGAATACTGTAGCTAGTTTAGCTTCAGAACAGTCTCACATGTCTGCTATTCAAATGACTATGTCTGCTACGCAAGCGAATATTTCAACAACAGTTGAAAATTTAGCTTCGGAACAGTCTAAATGTCTGCTACTCAGATGAAACTGTTAACTGAACAAGCGACTATGTCTGCTGCTCAAGCGAATACGTCAGCTGCGCAGATGGCTATTTCTGCAAATGTAGGAGCCATAGCTATGGAACAGGCAAATATGGTGGCTAAAGTAACAAATCTGACCGCCATTGTGAGCAATTTAGTTACAGAACAGGCAGAGTTAGCTGAGAAAGTGAAGGATATAACCAATAAAGTGAATGAACTGCCCACAATGGGAAGATTTTGTTGAAGTATTAGCTGATGTGAGTACTTTGACAAATGAACAGACAGAAATCAGGAAAGAAATAAATAGTATGAAGCAAACCCATGAACAATTTCCAATCAAAATAAACAATGTAAACAGTGAAATTGAAACCGTGCGGAGGGGAGTCAGCGAACGGTAGAAGTATAGGTACAAAACCTGGCCTCAACAGTAACAGAAATAGCGTCTGGATGTGAAGGGCGAATGGAATGAAAGTTCCAAGAAAAAACCCGGCAGTTTAAGCAAAGATTAGACAACTGTGATATTGTCTGTTGTTTGGTATCTAGGAAGGTAGAGAATATAGTGAGTGAAGGTCTACAGTTACCTCGCCAAATAGGTCACAAGTTAAAGGACGTTCAAGAGCAGATAGGAACTGAGTTCTAAAGATGGAAAGGAAAAGTTACACAGAATTTGCAAACGTGCACTCAAAGGATAGAAGAACTGCAGGGATACAAGCCCAAACAAACAGATGTATGGAAGTGAGTGATTATGCCAGATCTATCATGGAAGAGAAAATGTTCAAGCATAGGCAATTCCAAAAAAAAATTTCCAGAGAAGTTGACATTAAATCCTGTCGTATTTATCACACAATTCAGCGGAGTGTTACCACCAGCTTGGTCTGATCAACAGAAAATTGAATATATATCAGGTTACATTAAAAGTGGTGGTAGTCTGTGCGTGACTGATGTAATACACAAGTGTCACACCTACGAACAATTTGAGTACACATTTCTCAATAATACTGGTCAACAGGCATTCAGGAGAGATTGAAAAAGGAAGTACATAACCCTTCTCATACTGAAACGGGGACTTAAGGAGATACTTCGAAAAATATTTGAATGAAGCAAGATGTTGAGATCAACCAATAGATCACAAAAATATGATAATGATCATCAAAGCTCAGCTTCTGATGGAGATCAGGGAAAAACTGCTGCATGTTTCAGAAGATATTCTGGAAAAAGTCATGTCTGCAGTAGATTCAATCAATTTGTTATAGGGAGAAGAAAGAGGAAGAAATAATTACAATAAATCCTATCAAATGGAAAATAGGCAGACAGTTTAAAACAGTAATAACAGAAGAAAGAATGTAAGACAAATGGATAATTTTCATCAAAGCAATACAAATAATGGTTATAACAATGGAGAAACTGAAACTTGCTGGCAGATTATCAGCGCACACTCCGCTGCAGAGTGAAAAATCTCATTCTGGAATGGAGAAACTGTATGGAACAGCAGGATAACGGAAGCAATTATGAGCCGAACAGAAATGGACAGAAGCGATTTGAAAGGAGGTACAATTCTGTATATAATGACTGTAGAAACTGAGGGCAAAGTAATCAAACCATATAAGAAGTGAGGCCAAGGCCAACAAATAATCAAGCATGGTGAGAACAACCACCGGTAGTAGTTGAAGCAACCGATGACAACAACGGACAGGTTAGACCGGGCAATTGAAGCTGAATCTGACCGGATTACGCCCCAGAGGTAATGGGGTGCAAGAAATCACCTGAAAATTTTTTTAGGTACAACGATGGAATGAGGACCATTGAGGAGTTAACGGAAGACGTAAATCCTCGGGAACAAAATTATAATAAAGTGCCAATATCAGCGATCTGTGCCAAAATATTAGACATGCCTATCAGAGTAATCTTGGATACCAGAGCTGCGATACATGTGATCTCCAACAATTTATTTGAACAGCTATCCCAGAAGACAGAGTTACTGACATTGCCAATACGAAACTGTAAATCATTGGAGCCTTCAGTACCCACCTGCAACCAGACTGGATACAGACGTAAGAATAGGAAATACAGCGATAAGCTGCATGTTCCAAGTAATTTAAAAATTAATAGAAGATTGTATCATCGGGTTAGAGACTGTGAGGGAGAAGGACTTAAAAACAGACTTCTCGACCAGTAAAGTCAGTTTTTGTGATAATAGGGAAATGGCACAAGTTGATCTGATCAAGGAAGAAAGGAGCATTGGAAATTACTGTCCTGGGCATAGTATTAAGCTCATTAGAAAAGAAAGGAGATGTAAACATACAGAAGAAGTAAAGGAAAGCAAGATACTGGGGACAGCAGAACAAGTGGAAGAAATGGCTTTGCTGATGGATTGGAACATGGACAAAATGATCAATCGGTAGATCTTTTGGAGAAATATATCCAGGTTTTTTAAGAAAAGCCAGGAATTTACTTGCCATTTGGAGGTGTTTCCTCATGGGGTGTATCGTAATAAATCATATAAGCGCTATTAAGGATTTTACCTCGCCTAGGGATAAAAACAACTTAAGGCATTTTTGGGTTTAGCCTCATTTTTCTGACGGTTCATAGAAAACGAAGTTATGAATGCAGAGCCATTAGTAAATTTGCTAAGAAAGAATGTTTCTTGGCAATGGACTAATGGTTATCAGTATGCTTTTGAGAAAATGAAATACGCTGTGGTAAATGTGAAATTTTTGCATCATCCAGGTATGGACTTAGATATTCGCTTGATGACAGATTCTTCAAATGTTGGATTAGGATCTTGTCTTTTCCAAATTAAGACAATTAATGGGCAACCCTAGTTCTGCCCGATAGCTTTTGCAAGTAGAGTATTGTCGAGTTGTGAAAGAGTACACAAAATGCGTTCCATAAGTAATGTGACCAAATTCATAAAAAATCATTTATTGAATATATTCGTACAAGTAACCAAAATTTTTTAAAATCACACCCTCTTGGGTGGATACACTTCTGGAGGTGATGTTTCCATACCTGGAAGACATCCTGGAATGCCTGGAATGTCCTTTAGAGCTGATGTAACACGCGCCTGGATGCTTTCAACCGTGTCCCAATGTTTTCCTTTCATGACTCCTTTTAACTGAGAAAAAAAAGTCTGCAGGAGCCAGGTCAGGACTGTAGGGAGGCTGGGGAACCAATGGGGGTCTTGGTCCTTTGGTCCTGGCAGTAGAAAGCTGAGTTCACTGTCGTCCCATTAGGAACGAACTCGTGGTGGACAATGTCTCTGATGTCAAAGAAGACAATGAGCATAGTTTTGATACTGGACTTGCTCATGAGTGCCTTCTTGGGATGGGGTGGCAATGGTGTGTGCCACTCTGAACTCTGCCTTTTTATCTCAGGGTCGTACTCAGAATCCATGACTCATCACCAGTGATAGCTGAGTTTAAAAAAATGAGGATCATTTTCACACATTTCCAACATTTCTCAGAACCGAAGCAGTCACATGTGCTTGTGTTCGTTGGTCAACATTTTTGGGACGAGTTTGGCACACACCTTTCTCGTGTTCAAATCTTCAGTCACAATGTGGAAAACGGTTGTTTTTGACATGTTCAGAGTTTGTGCTATCAATTGAAGGCTCAGCCGTCTGTCACGAGTTCAAGCAATCGTGCACACATGTCACATTTTCGTCGGCTCATGCGGCTGATGGCCGCCCACTGTGAGGTTCGTCGTTGACCTCCTCTCGGCCCTCCATGAACGACTTGTGCTATCGGAAAACTTGAGTGATTTGGAGAAGCAATCAGTCCCAAAGGCATGCTGAAAAATGGAAACGTTTCGGTGGCGGACTTCTGAAGTTCAATGCAAAATTTTATAGCGTACCGTTGCTCTACAGAATTATCCATTGTGCCATGTTACATAAAGTCAAAACTGAGTTGACGGAAACGCACATCCTGACTCGCCGGCAGCTCGCAGCCAAATGAGACAAAAAGCATTTTGAAGCTAACACCCTCGTCTACTTATCCCAGCCAGTTACAACACGCTGTGGTGTACTGTTGCTTCAGAAAAAAATTGGTCACATTACTTATGGAATGCACTCTGTATACCATGACTGAGCTGGAAGCATTAGCTGTAGTTTGGGCTTTCAAGAAGTTCCATTATTCCTCATATGGGGCACAAACAATAGTCTATTGTGATCACCAAGCCCTCAGCTTCTTGCAGTTGTGCAAGGTGCTCACACCGAGATTATTACGGCGGGCAATGACGTTACAGGAGTATTGATTTCACGTATGATATATTAAAGGAAAGAACAATCCAATTGCAGATACCCTATCTAGGCTGCCAGAAGGATTAGAGGAGGGTGTAGATACACTGTCTGTCAGCTTCTTGGATGTATAAGGGGCATTCAAAAAGCAACGAGCTGGAGGTGTAATTACAGAAACCAATACCTGTATGTTAGCAGTATTGACCCTGGTTGTTGAGACACCTGTCCCACTGTGACAAAAGGCAGTTAATGGCTGTCTCATAAAATTCCCAGGGCTGTGATGTTAACCAGTTCTGCACATACAGATGGACGTCGTCATACACACAAGTTCAGGAAACATTATGCTGTGATTCTTCTTTGACCAAGATGGCCCCCTTCTGATTTACTTCCTGCAGCATGGGACAACAGTGAATGCCCAGTGTTACTCGCAAACCTTGACCACCCTTCGCCAAGTGATCAAATCAAAATGAGCAGGTAATCTCATCCATGGGGTCATTCTGCTCCACACATGCACAAATCCAAATGGGAGGTTCTCGCCCACCCTTCATACAGTCTCCCTGTGATTATGCCATTTTTGGTCCACTCTGAGGGGCAAACAATTCTCCTCGGATGACAATGTCCAGCTGTACATGCAGAACTGGTCAACATTGCAGCTCCGGGAATTTTATGAGGCAGCCATTCACCGCCTTGTGTCACAGTGGAAAAAGTGTTTCAACAGCCAGGGTCAATAAATCTAACATACAGGTACTGGTTTGTGTAATTATGCCTCCAACTCATTTCTTTTTTACACCCCTTATATTTACAAAACATGTGAAGTTATATCCAATGAAAACCATAACAAGTAAAACCATCTTAATAAAATTATTGCTGGAATATAAACTGCAAGTAAGGAATGTTGTTGCACACTCATCCACAGGCATATTTATTGAAGAAGAGGAGCAAGAAACAGCTATTGTTATTTGCTGGACCATTTGAAATAATGATTGCACATTGTGAGGTATATCTATTGGCCTACCCAATGACGGGAAAGGTGAAAGGACTTTATCCTCACCATGATATCAAAAAGTACTACGCAAAGTGAAAATTAGAATTAGTCCAGTCCCTAGTAAATATCGTATACATTAAGGAGATTTTATGTCACTGAGTTTTTAGGTGGAGGTAGCTTTAGTTAGATTTGTAAGTGTATTGATGTTTGTCTTCAGCAGAACCACAGAAGGAGAGCTGATGCTGACTGTATACATTTATGTGTATATGAATAACTTTTGTGTTTATTTCCAGAACGAATTTTAATTTTCTATGTGTTCATGTTCTAGATGAAGCATAAAGAGTAATGTAGTTCATGAGCAATAGTGTCAGTAATTATGGTTCATCCCATATTTTGAGGGGAAATGAGTCCAAGTAGCTCTGGACATTGAACTTCACACAGATCTCTGAGAAGTAGGCTAAGGCAGAATAATTTTCTGGGGATACTAGACAACAAAGAGCAGGGGTGTGCATGTGATCTTGTGGTTGGCTTTACTACAATTAGGTGGACGTTTGCTATATAACCAAATTTTCAGTGCCATGTAAAAGGTAAACTAACGGTGGCTGAGATGAGGTATGTTAGATTCGGATGCTAGCGAGAAATTATCATATATTAGTGGTTAAATGTTTGTATTACTTGAGCAAGAGACACTTCCAGTGAAGCAAGCTAAGTAATATGACACTGTACATAAGGGAATTATTTGTTGTTGTGCTCTTCAGTCCAGAGGCTGATTTGATGCAGCTCTCCATGCTACTCTATCCTGTGCAAGTTTCTTCATCTGCAAGTACCAACTGCAACCTACGTCCTTCTGAATCTGCTTAGTGTATTCATCTCTTGATCTCCCTCTACGATTTTTTCCCTCCAAAACTAAATTGGTGGTCCCTTGATGCCTCAGAACATGTCCTACCAACTGATCCCCCCTTCTACTCAAGTTGTGCCACAAATTATTCTTCTCCCCAATTCTATTCAATACCTCCTCATTAGTTATGTGATACACCCGCCTAATCTTCAGCATTCTTCTGTAGCACCTCATTTTGAATGCTTCTATTTTCTTCTCATATAAAATACACTCCTGGAAATGGAAAAAAGAACACATTGACACCGGTGTGTCAGACCCACCATACTTGCTCCGGACACTGCGAGAGGGCTGTACAAGCAATGATCACACGCACGGCACAGCGGACACACCAGGAACCGCAGTGTTGGCCGTCGAATGGCGCTAGCTGCGCAGCATTTGTGCACCGCTGCCGTCAGTGTCAGCCAGTTTGCTGTGGCATACGGACCTCCATCGCAGTCTTTAACACTGGTAGCATGCCGCGACAGCGTGGACGTGAACCGTATGTGCAGTTGACGGACTTTGAGCGAGGGCGTATAGTGGGCATGCGGGACGCCAGGTGGACGTACCGCCGAATTGCTCAACACGTGGGGCGTGAGGTCTCCACAGTACATCGATGTTGTCGCCAGTGGTCGGCGGAAGGTGCACGTGCCCGTCGACCTGGGACCAGACCGCAGCGACGCACGGATGCACGCCAAGACCGTAGGATCCTACGCAGTGCCGTAGGGGACCGCACCGCCACTTCCCAGCAAATTAGGGACACTGTTGCTCCTGGGGTATCGGCGAGGACCATTCGCAACAATCTCCATGAAGCTGGGCTACGGTCCCGCACACCGTTAGGCCATCTTCCGCTCACGCCCCAACATCGTGCAGCCCGCCTCCAGTGGTGTCGCGACAGGCGTGAATGGAGGGACGAATGGAGACGTGTCGTCTTCAGCGATGAGAGTCGCTTCTGCCTTGGTGCCAATGATGGTCGTATGTGTGTTTGGCGCCGTGAAGATGAGCGCCACAATCAGGACTGCATACGACCGAGGCACACAGGGCCAACACCCGGCATCATGGTGTGGGGAGCGATCTCCTACACTGGCCGTACACCACTGGTGATCGTCGAGGGGACACTGAATAGTGCACGGTACATCCAAACCGTCATCGAACCCATCGTTCTACCATTCCTAGACCGGCAAGGGAACTTGCTGTTCCAACAGGACAATGCACGTCCGCATGTATACCGTGCCACCCAACTTGCTCTAGAAGGTGTACGTCAACTACCCTGGCCAGCAAGATCTCCAGATCTGTCCCCCATTGAGCATGTTTGGGACTGGATGAAGCGTCGTCTCACGCGGTCTGCACGTCCAGCACGAACGCTGGTCCAACTGAGGCGCCAGGTGGAAATGGCATGGCAAGCCGTTCCACAGGACTACATCCAGCATCTCTACGATCGTCTCCATGGGAGAATAGCAGCCTGCATTGCTGCGAAAGGTTGATATACACTGTACTAGTGCCGACATTGTGCATGCTCTGTTGCCTGTGTCTATGTGCCTGTGGTTCTGTCAGTGTGATCATGTGATGTATCTGACCCCAGGAATGTGTCAATAAAGTTTCCCCTTCCTGGGACAATGAATTCACGGTGTTCTTATTTCAATTTCCAGGAGTGTAGTTATCGTCCATGTTTCACTTCCTTACACGACTACACTCCTTACAAATACTTTCAGAAAAGACTTCCTCACACTTAAATCTATACTCAATGTTAACAGATTTCTCTTCTTCAGAAACGCTTTCCTTACCATTGCCAGTCTACGTTTTATATCCTCTCTATTTCGACCGTCATCACATATTTTGCTCCCCAAATAGCAAAACTCATCTACTACTTTAAGTGTCTCATTTCCTAATCTAATTCCCTCAGCATCAACTGATTTAATTTGACTACATTTCATTATCCTTGGTTTGCTTTTGTTGAAGTTCATCTTATATCTTCCTTTCATGACACTGTCCATTCTGTTCAACTGCTCTTTCAGGTCCTATGCTGTTTCTGCCAGAATTACAATGTCATTGGCAAACCTCAAAGTTTCTATTTCTTGGATTTTAATTCCTACTTCAAATTTCTCTTTTGTTTCCTTTATTGCATGCTCAATATACAGATTTAATAACATCAGGGATAGGCTGCAATTTTGTCTCACTCCCTTCCCAACCACTGCTTCCCTTTCATGCCCCTCAACTCTTATAACTGCTATCTGGTATCTGAACAAACTGTAAATAGCCTTTCGCCCCCTGTATTTCACCTCTGCACCTTCAGAATTTGAAAGAGAGAATTCCAATCAAAATTGTTTAAAGCTTTCTCTAAGTCTACAAATGCTAAAAACGTAGGTTTACCTTTCCTTAATCTATCTTCCAAGTCATAGGGTCAGTATTGCCTCACGTGTTACAACATTCCTACAAAATCAAAACTGATCTTCCCCAAGGTCGGATTCTACCAGTTTTTCAATTCCTCTGTAAAGAATTCGTGTTAGTATTTTGCAGCCGTGACTTATTAAACTTATTGTTCAGTTATTTTCACACCTGTCAATGCCTACTTTCTTTGGCGTTGGAATTATTACATTCTTCTTGAAGTCTGAAGGTATTTTGCCTGTCTCATACAGCTTGCTCACCAGATGGAAGAGTTTTGTCACAGCTGGCTCTCCCAAGGCTATCAGTAGTTCTAATGGAATGTTGTCTACTCCCAGGGCCTTGTTTCAACTTAGGTCTTTCAGTGCTCTATCAAATTCTTCATGCAGTATCTTATCTCCCATTTCATCTTCATCTACATCCTCTTCCATTTCCATAATATTGCCCTCAAGTACATCGCCCTTGTATAGACCCTTTATGTACTCCTTTCACCTCTCTGCTTTCCCTTCTTTACTTAGCACTGGTTTTCCATCTGAGCTCTTGATATTCATACAGGTGGTTATCTTGTCTCCAAAGGTCTCTATAACTTTCCTGTAGGTAGTATCTATCTTACCCCTAGTCATATATGCCTCTACATTCTTACATTTGTCCTCTAGCCATCCCTGCTTAGCTATTTTGCGCTTCCTGTTGCTCTCTTTTTTAAGACATTTTTTTATTTCTTTTTGCCTGCTTCATTTACTGCATTTTTATATGTTCTCCTTTCATCAGTTAAATTCAGTATCTCTTCTGTTACCCAAGGATTTCTACTAGCCCTCATCTTTTTACAGACTTGATCCTTTGCTGCCTTCACTATTTCGTCTCTCAAAGCTACCCATTCTTCTTCTACGGTATTTCTGTATCTTTGACTGAAATTTCTGAATTTAAATCACTATCTTGTTGTTCAGTTTTTCAAAACTAGATATTGCAGAGAAGCTGGGTGGCGTCGTCGTTCTCGCACAGAAACTGGGCTCTGCAGGGTCTGAATGGTCTCAAATGATTACTCTCTCCCCCATGACTGCTACCGGGATGCGTAGTTGATGGATCGGGATCGAGTTGTCCCTCATGGTGGACCAGGTGGTTACAGGCTCAAATTGGTGGGATCAGGAATGGAATGTGGTGGACATGAAACAGAACGACAAGTGTGAGCCTTCTGATCCCTTACTCTGAATTTCTTCTTGGGCCTGAAATTGTTAGTACATTGGCATGCTAACATGTTTCTGCACTGGCATGTTAGATTAGGATCGAGTTTTTCTTTACTCAGAGTCCATATCTGCCCCTGCAAATGTCTTACAATTTAAAACCTGGTTCCTAAATCTGTGTCTTACTATTATATAATCTATTTGAAACTTTCCAGTGTCTCCAGGAATGTTCCATGTATACAACCTTCTTTCATGATTCTTCTTGGCTATGATTAACTTACGCTCTGTGTAAAATTCTACCAAGCGGCTTTCTCTTTCATTCCTTGGCCCCATTCCATATTCAGCTACTACTTTTTATTCTCTTCCTCTTCCTACTATTGAATTCCAGTTCCCCATGATTATTAAATTTTCATCTCCCTTAACTATCTGAATAATTTCTTTTATCACATCATACATTTCTTCAATCTCTTCATCATCTGCGGATGTAATTGGCACTTAAACTTTTACTACTGTGGTAGAGTGTCTACCTTGGCTACAATAATGCGTTTACTATGTTGTTCGTAGTAGCTTATCCGCTCCCCTATTCTCTTATTCATTATTGAACCTACTCCTGCATTACCCCTATTTTATTTTGTATTTATAACCCTGTATTCACCTGACCAGAAGTCTTGATCATCCTGCCATCGAACTTCACTAATTCGCACTATATCTAAGATTAACCTATCCATTTCCCTTTTTAAGTTTTCTAACCTACCTGCCCAATTAAGGGATCTGACGTTCCAAGCTCCGATCTGTAGAAAGCCAGTTTCCTTTCACCTGATAACGATGTCATCTTGATTAGTCCCCATCCAGAGATCCAAATGGGGGACTATTTTACTTCCAGAATATTTTACCCAAGAGGACGCCATCGTTATTTAATCATACAGAAAATCTGCATGCCCTCAGGAAAAATTGCAGCTGTAGTTTCCCCTTGCTTTCACAGCCATTCACAGTACCAGCACAGCAAGACCGTTTTGGTTAATGTTACAAGATCAGTCAATCATCCAGAATGTCACCCCTGCAACTATTGAAATGGCTGCTGCCCCTCTTCAGGAACCACACATTTGTCTGGCCTCTAAACAGATACCCCTCCATTGTGGTTGCATCTACGGTATGGCTATCCGTGTTGCTGAGGCATGCTAACCTCCCCACCAATGGCAAGGTCCATGGTTCATGTGGGGGGAGGAGGGGGGGGGGGAATATGTGACTGATTAAATTGCATATGAAGTTATTGAAATATAGGCGCAGTGTAATTGTGCATGCCCACGGACAACCTGTGACTGTTGATAGGGTACAACCAATGCTCCATAATTAGGAACTTTATGAGATTCCATATTGTGTTGAGAGTGATCCACGGTGTAAGTCGATGAAAACAGTATATAAAAACAGTGACATTAACAGAAGTGTTTGAAATATGAAAGAATGGTGAAAAGTGAACAAAGAAAAACTCAATCTGAATCTAACATGCCAGTACAGAAACATGGTAGCATGCCAATCTACTAACAGTTTCAGGGCTAAGAAGAAATTCAGAGTAAGGAGTCAGAAGGCTCAGACTTTTCATTCTGTTTCATGTCCACCACATACCATTCCTGATCCGGATGCGAGCCCATAACCACCTGGTCCACCACAAGTGACAACCCAATTCCGATCCGTTGGCTACGCATCCCAGCAGCAGTCGTGGGGGAGAGAGTCATCATTCGAGACCAGCCTGCCCTGCAGCACTCAACTTCCCTGTGAGAGCGACCAATGTCACCAAGCTTCTCTGCAATATCTAATTGTGAAAAACTGAACAAGAAGATTGTAATTTAAATTCAGAAATTTCAATCAAGGATAATAATTACAGTACCAAAATGCGAAATGGGTATTGGAAACCAGGTTGGCTGACCTTACTCCCGGTTTTCCATGGTTTCTCGTGGAGGCTTTGCCCAGATTGGGAGGTCCAAAATCTAAAAAGGCCATGGCCCTACCAATCACCTATTGTCAACAGTGTTTGGTAAATGTAGGGAACGGTACTTGATAGCAGTCATTTATGAAATTAGGCTATCAAGTGAATTTTTATGTAAAGTTAAAGTGAAGACCATTCGGTTGAGAAAGTAATGCATACAGCTAGTACAGAGTGGGTTCGCGAAACATTGTAAACAAAATTTCGCTCCCATGGGGGGAGGACAATATTGAAATAACATAACGTACAGAATACGATGCATCCGAGAGAAAACAACTGTAATTACATAGGGGAAAATTTAGGCAGAATATTTGACAGTGAAACTGCTTCAGAATACACTGCTTTCAACTTACACACTGGCCGACTGTTCATTTATACTGCTCCAGCTCCTTAGCCAACATGCACATTTTTAATCTTACCTGATAGAGAGATTGCTGTATAATATCCCTTGGCTCGTGCTAGTGGTCAGGAATCGTGAATCGATCAGCTGGTCGGTTGAACGACCTTCCTATTGTTATTAGTTCAAAGTTAATATATATCACGAGGCAGTGTGTTTCGCCTGCTCAAGGGAAATATTTATTCCTTGACTTAGCATTGCTCCATGGCAAGTAAAAAACTGTAAAAAAATTCATATGTGACTGGACTTTGTCGAGAGACAGGATAAGGAGAGGATGTGTATGAAGTGTGTTCAAGGAAACAGTCATTGTTAGCCGCCATATTGTATAATTTGTTTCTTTTTTAATTCACAAGCGATATGTAATGTTAATGTGGAGTTTAGTAACAGCCATAATACAATCTGCTGCATTTCAAAGGTAATTTCGCGCATATTTATTTTTGATCACCAGATTCTGTGATGAACTGTAGTGTACGACAAGCTTGTATAGGACTTCAAACATTTGGTGGTCGATGTTTGCTGTAGAACCTGCTTCAATAACACGGTCAAAAGCATAGAGAAAGGTTTCTCTGCTAAAACAAACCCATTTCACTTGCAGACAATCATCGAATGACCAAATGTGAATGGTAGTATCCCAATTCGAGAAGATCTTTCAGAAGTTTTCTTTCTCTTACATTTCAAGAATTTTACAGGCGACCGTCGGAGTCGGTAGCTGCTTCTACACCACGAGAGTAACATTGACAGGCGACCGTCGGAGTTGGCAGCTGCTTCTACACCACGAGAGTAACTTGTCTATGTGTAGGAAAGTACATCTACTGTGGAAATAGTCAACGTCACTCTGGAAATTGATATTGTCCTTCACAGACATACAAACAGAGACACTACACACACTAGTTCAATAACGAGTTTAATATAGCTGTGAGTCTGAACAACGTTGGTGGAAAGATTTTCACCACCAGTATTTAGTTAACAAAGAGGGGAAGTGGTGGCATAAAATTTCTGATCATCAGACTGTGGGCTACAGTTCTGTGTCAAACTGCACACATTTTTGCATCATTTCATTAAGAGAGGGTATCTGGAACTCTTGATGGTGTCAAGCTGACAGGTGGTATCGGACGCCTCCATTTACCCACCTATTTCATATGGCTAATGGTATGATAACCTCTGGTAATTAAACGCTGTCAAGAAAAGATGCAGTTACCTGTTGGAAATCAAAGTAGAAAACACGTACCCTATCTACTGCTCTCTCACTGAGTGTTTAGAAACAGCTGTTGACACAGCCCCTTGCGTTCCCATAATATCACATAGTGTGTGTTGCCAACATTGCCTCGCAAAACAAGTTAATAACTGCACTACCCCTGTTAAGACTCTAAAGCCATCACACTTTTGAGATTGTCGCAATTTTGAATTTGCCTTTCAGAAGGTGACAGCAATTTTGGAGCAACCGAAAATGTTACACAGAGATAATAAATTTATTTATAAGGTAACCTGTTTGTGTGGTAAATATAGTTACCAATACATGCAACATTCAAATACTTTCTCTTTACCATAGCTTACAACAAGGTTGCACATACTTTTATTTTCAGCTCTTTCAAACTCCCTGATTGCTCTGTATTACACACTTTACCATATACTTTTACCTTATTTTTTGAGTTACTGTAGAAGTTCAAAGAGGAAGATTAGCACAATTACTACATGACTAACATCATGATTTGTGAGCATGAATAAAATAAAATTACACAAAAATATAAAAGCAATACACAACTGTATTAAGCTCAAAAAATTACCTTTGCATGCCAAGGTACCCTTGTCCTGAATAAGATACCAACATTGCAACTTTTTTTCTTTTTACTCTCTCTTTCTCAGTGAGATGTCTTTTTACATTTGGTTGAGGATCATCTTCATCTAAAGCTCTCTTTCTAGTTTCCAGTGCCTCTGTCTTCTCCGTATCTGCTGCAATATGGTCACTCATCTTAAGAAATTGGTTCCAAATTCCTGACCTATTCCCTAGAACTGTTATAAATGTTATGATAAGTTCATAAATTAATGAAAGCTGTTATTATATAGATTCAGAGCATACTATAATCAATTAGTAATATTTTGTAAAGTTCAGTGCACAAATTCAAAGTGCAAAAGCTGAGACTCATTAGGCCAGAAGATGGTTTGAAGACAAAAAATTCTCTTTCTGTGTCAAACCACTGTGTGCACAATATTTGACATGAGTGAATCCTAAACTTAGTACTTTGAGGTAAGGCACAAGTGGTCAGAAATACTTGTTTCAGTCACCACAATACGAACATATGAAAAAACATTTGTAAACTGCTTGAGTTGTTACAAACAATGATGTTGATGGAACTCGCTTCCTAGATTATACGCAATCATTTGCAAGCTACTTCTGTATTGCATAAGCCACTGTATGTTATGTGGCATATGGTATACAATGCAGCAGAACTGTTTTGCACCCTTTCCCTCATCATCTACAGATGGCTTGTGAAGAGAAAGACTGTTGACAGTCCCAAATTTCTCTAATTTTACCACCGTGGTCATTACGTTATGTGCATGTCAAAGGAAGTAATACATTTTGTTTTGGAATGTAGGCTCTTAAAAGTCTTGAGTATGGCTCTCCATTGGTACAATGCGCTTCACACTATGTCTACCATTGCAGTTTGCTAGGCATTTCACTGACATTTTCACACTTCTTTGAAATTTTTACACTAGGTTTGTAATCGGTTAGGATTAGCACCATTAAACACTACTCAAGGATTTGTGGAGCAAAAGTTTTGTAAGGCACCTTCAAATAAATCTAAGTATTAGATTAGATTGGATTCAGTTCTCATTCCACAGACCCAAAAAATGAGATGATTCTCGTGGATGTGAAAAATTTCAGATAGTATAACATAAAAAATGTAAAACATTTGAATATAATACTTACTACCCTGATCATTTGTCAAGAGATTGTCAAAATAGGTGAATACATTACAGTAAACTGGAACTGCTAATATTTACAGAATTAGTATGCTGTCAGAATGAAATATTGTTATGCACTTTTAATACATTTATCAAACACAAAATAACTAAACTTGACTGTTGTGGCCCAGTGCTGTCAAAACTTGAAATCTAACAGACATTTTCACTTAAACTGGTCTAACAATCCCTGCTAAGATATTCATCTGTAGAGTAGGAGGAGTTGCCTATCAAAAAGTCTTTCACACTCTGTTTAAATTATGATTTATCTGAAACCAAGTTTTTAATGGTTGTTGGCAATTTGTTGAAAATGCATGTTCCTGAATATTGGACCTGTTTTCAGATCAATATAAGTGATTTTAGGCCTTTGCATACATTGTTCTTATTCCTACTATTGATACAATGTATTGAAATATTGATTGGAAATAGAGATATATTACTTGCAACAAATTTCATTAAGGAATAAATATACTGAGAAGCAGTGGTTAGAATACAAAGTTCCTTGAACAGGGGTCTCCATGATGTTCTTGAATTTACACCACAAATGATTCTTATTGCACGCTAAAAACTTTTGCTCAGATTGATGAGTTAGTGCAGAATATGATCCTGTATGACATAATAAAATGTAAGTTAGCAAAGTATGAAAATTTTTTATATTTATACATCCTACATCTGACATCATTCCCACTGCAATTACAGACTTGGTTAGGAACTTAAACAATTATGTGGCATGTCCTTCCCAATTGAATTTAACACTGTCAACCAATTTGATCTGCATGCCTTCATATGTTATGCACATGCTGGAAGGAAATCTCTTATATGTTCTGAACTGTATATAGAGGGTCTTCTCAAAGTTTAATGGCAATGAATTAGCTTTAAACCATTTATTAATGTCAGTGAAAAATTGAGTAGCAGCTATTTCTAAATCTGAACTTTACTTGCTACTTATTGCAAAGTTTGGATCATCTGCAAGAAAAAAAAACTCAGCATCTAGTAATGTAACAGACGTGAGGTCATTAATGTCAACACAAAAAAAGCAACGGACGCAAGATGGAATCTTGAAGAATGCAATACGTAATTAATTCACAATCTGATGAAGACTGACTGCTTACTGCACAGATATTTCGCAAAAACACCATTTCTGTCTTCCGCATACCTATATTCATGAAGTCATTACACCTTAAATCATTCCAGAAACATACTCCTAAGATATCTGCTTCTTGTACTGTAATTGTGAGTTCAACTAGAAGTACGGGGCATATGTCAATATGAGTTTGGAATAAAATACAGAACAACTTTCCCGTTGACATTATTTCAAAATAAGGTTGTTCACATAAATTTCCTACGCGTAAGATGAGACTTGAAACAAAAAAAATAGTAAAAATTTGCAGCTCAAACGATTACCGAAAGTTAGACAATAGACTATACAATGTGCGGTCGACGAAATACTCTGGCGGTGGCTTTCAATACAGTACACTGACCTGAGGAAACAATGTGCAAGTGGAACTGTATAGAATAAAATTTAACCCAGGCAAGAAACGAGGATCCAAATCAGAGCCCGAAAAATAATTTTTGTTTCTCCTTGCAAGGCTTCGTAACTGAAAGAAAATAGAATGAAATTTGTTTTTGGAAAGTTTCGGCTTTGCACAAGCACAACTGTGCTTGCTCAAGGTGGAACCTGTCAAAAACAAATTTTATTTGCAGGCATATACGGCCAAAAGCGGGTGCTTCAATCTCACAATGACAAAATAAATGATTTTTAACATTTGTTTATAAGCCTACACAAAAATCTGTGACAGGGATGCTCAATGTGAAGCATATTCCTTACATAAACTTGAAAAGACACTGTAGTACTTATGAGAAGCATAAATCATACGTAACATGTGGGTAAATACACAAACACAACACACCACACACACCAAATTGCTTGTCAACAAATGCTAACTATCGACATCTCGCTGATGATCGATAGCCATTCTCTCGATAGTTTCTTATGCCATAGATCACATTCGTGATAAACCAGTCGATATATGTTCTAGCAAGGACGTTAAAATAAAGGGAGAAGATGTTGTAGAGACTTGCTGTTAGGCCCGTAAACGAGCAAACTGGTTTGTCAAACACTCTACTGCGTAGCTGCAGATTTGACAAACTATCCTCAACACGTACAAACAAAGTTTGTCGGTTTAACCTCACTCTGTAGCAGACGCTGTTCGTTTTTGTGAGTATTTTGGCTGTAGTGATAGTGGCCAAAAATGCTGATGAAGCATTTCTAACATTGACTCTGGCACTGTGTTTATGGGAAAAAAAAGAAAATCAGACGCTGTTCCAACGACTAGTTTACAAAGAGAAGTAAATGTAGACATGAAAACCTGCTACTGGAAATGTTACACGCCAAACTTGATGATTACACCTTTATGTGGCTGGACTGTGAAACCTTTAATAACTTATTTAGAGTTACTTCGCCATCACTTTAAAATAGAATACACAATTGTAGAAAACTATTTCTTCTCTGCTTGGTTCTCTAACGGCAGTTCGTTAAATACCACGACGTGGGAATGCGAGGGCTGTTCGGAAAGCAAAGCCAATGAAGCTTTGCACAGATGTTCTGATCGCACAGTGAGCGCGTAAAGATGCGTAGAATGCCATGTAGCCCACGTAACATAACTGTCATGCGTTTGCTTCATGACAATTCTCGGCTGCGCACTATAGAGGCAAAGGAGATGCTATTACTGCATTTTCGGTGGGTAGAGTTTGATCACACGATACAGCGCGTAATATCTTCCCCTTGAGTTTCATCTCTGCTCACATCAACCGCTGGCACAGTGTCTCCAGACTGGGAGTCTTTTACGCAAATTTGGGGAAAAACAATTTGTTTTTAGGTAATTTTTGGAGAAACGAAAATTTTGGCAAAATTTGGGAAGTGGGGAAATTGGGAAGTATTTTTTTCTGTGTAGCCATACTACCATACCACTCCACTACATCTCTTATGTTTTAGTTGAAATAACACATATTTAGTTTTATTGATATGCTCCCTCTCACTCTCTCTCCTCTCTCTCTATCTCTCTCTCCAAATCAGTCGATAAATCTTTCATTTTTTCGTCTCTGGTGTTTGGTGTTAGCTTCATATTGATGGCTGCAAGATATAGATACAAGTGTAGCACATATCAATGTCATGGGATGTTCAAAAACTGCTAGTCGAAGCTACCAGCCCATACAATTAATGATACAAATTTTTATGTCTCCCTTAAGAAACTAAAGAGAGATTGATGATTATGATTTACAGCTTTGTCGGTGTGACATTTGACAAGTGGTTGTCATTTCTCCAAACATAAGTATAATTCAGACTCTTCATTGTAGCACAGTCCGTCCATTTCTGGCTCTTTCTTGCATTCGCCAAAGAAGAATACAATTACCGATATATTCGGTTTTAGATGTACACGGTAGAGATTTTTTGAGTGTTTTGTTTATTGTTGTGTTCGCTGATGCTGTGATTTCTAGGATATATTAATTGAAACAGAGGCTGTAGATATCTATTACCTAAACTATTTACCATGGGGAGATATCGTCCTGCATGGAAAGCTGAACAATAATTTTTTGGTAAGTTTCTGAATTTCTAAGGTTTGTACATACTTCACTTAATGCAAACTAGACCATCAGTCCTGTATCAACAGCTAAATAAACGATTTTCATTTTATTTTTAGAATTAGTGCAACTGTGACGAATCACCCTGTAGGAAATCATATCATTCTGATACTGCTTATTGAGTGAGATCAGTGAGTACTTCATAGGCTGCTGAAGTGTGGAAGGTTGGTTTCTGGTTACTGGTTCGTGTTTTATTTCATACTCAGTTGGCTCTGTGGCTTTTCATGTTGTTTTGTATGCCATTAAGATAAGAAGTAACTATGTATTAATTGCAACTCTATTGCTGGCGTTATGTGCTTATTTTTGTTTTGGTGGAATAATCTGATTCGCTCTCCAAAGGCTCTGTGGACGCTAGAGCCAGATGATGCTGTCCAGTGGACCAAACCACTCACCAAGGGCCGACTGAAACACATAATTCTTTTCACCCTCGTTGGTCAGAAATGAGCAGAGCAGTGCTGCCTTTTGTTGAGTCTGTGGTCCAGATTTTTGTGTTATCGTTTGGGGGCACTTTCTGCTTCCCTGGTGTTGCCTTTAGGTTGTCCCAAGATACAAGTGGCATTTTTTCACGAAATTGAACACCCATTACCTCTAAATTTTAGCTGTTTGACCTTAGTAACTCACATAATAAATGTTATTGCGATTTAATTATGGTAACATGTGCTGACTCAATGCCGAACATGAGACATGAAAATTTGTACTGAGTACAAGGATTCTAGAATTTAATGTTTATTGGATAACTGAAATATCAATATGCCCAATGTGCCAATTTCTTACTGTAATAAATATTATTTTTTAAATTCTCTTTTCTTAGTTGGCTTTCTATGGTCAGTAAATATATTCCAGTGCTATTGCATGTAATGAAACAAAAATTGTTCTTGTTGTTCCTCAACCATGTTTAAATGATCAAAATTTTGTACAGGGCTTAATTTCAGCGAGCACCTCCCTGGAAATTTATATTGCAAGGGATGGAACCAGCCCACAGAGGAGATTTAAAATAGTGCACTTATACCAAATCGCAATGTAACTGTAATTTAACACTTTGCCAGCATTTATGAATGTGACAATGGGCGACCAATGTAATGTGATGAAGTATCTCCAATGTTGTTCATCGCAAAGTGTTTTATTAATTAATACTGGACACAAGTTCACCAAGCAACTACAAGGCAACCGGTTGAACGTTGCGACTGGCAGCAGTTGGAAACATGTTCTCATAGTCATCAAAACTACTGACTTGGGCTGATATGTTGAGCAGAATTAGGGAGCATCATGAGACTGCTATGGGGACAGGTGGTAGCACCTGTTGTTTATGTTAAATCTTTTTTGATTTGATTATAAGAAATTATGTTTTAAGGACATGAAATTCAGAACAGTCTTCTGTAAAATAAAAGAAAGTAAACCAAAAACAAAAATATTTCTCATTGTAAGTTTTTCAAAAGTTTTCAACACTAAAAAATTGTGACTTTTATGTGTGAGTGGGGCAGGGAGGGGGGGAGGGAGTTGAGTGGTTGAAGAGGTGCGTTTGGGACGACTGTCATCTAAAATTTTAAAATTAAGCACTGGTCTTGCATCAACTTGACTGTTCTTTAGCTGTATCGTTCACTGCCCTCAGTGTTGAAACCTTATTTTTGGCTACTTGAAAAAAGCGTTATTTTGCCACATAGTAAACCATCAGTGGATAAAAAGTGTTATCAGTTCTAACATGATCGAATAATGACTTGCTTCTGACTTGAATGAATTTCTAGGGGCATTTTTCAAAAATGAAAAAGAGAAAGTCACATAAAATGACATTCTAAATGAAAACTAAGAAGACAACTTCTATATTCAATTATTTAACTTACAGCAGAATGGAACTCAAAAGTTCTTCCTTCGATGGGATGTAATGTTTACCATGTGCAGATAAATTCTCTTTTGTCAAATTTTGGTTCTCTTACACTTTATTTATTGATTCATATCATTGTCAAACAGAGATAAAAGAGAAAATTTATCACTCAGATACCATAAATACTGGCCTTTCTTCTGTAAAGCTCCTTGTGTGATGCTTTTATCAATTTTTACATATGTCTACCATTGACTTCGGAAAGCAGAACCCTTGAAATGTTGTGTTTACTGTTGAAATAGATTGAATCCATGGCTTGACATAGCATGTAACAATGAACAGGCAGATGTTTAATGGTGTTACTGCCTTATCCTTGCTCATAATTTAGTATTGACCACAAACTAATGACATTTTACAGAATAAATAGCTGTCACCTATTATAGAACTTTGTCTATTGCAGCTGGAGGTCGAATCTTAAATTTTCTGTGTATCTCCATTTAAAAATATCACAGAAATACAATGCAAGCTTTTCTTTATTGGACTATACGTGTATTTTATGTTCATTGTTACTTTCCCAGTTATCTCAGAACTGTTTGAAGAGTGCAATATCAGGATTTGTTGCCACTTGACTGAGTTTCCTTCAAACACAGTTTTTAACAACAATTCATACACGTTATGGCGGCAAGCAAAAATAACCAAATCTGTGTTGAATTTTTGTTGAAGAAACACATGGGTACAACTGATTAATCGATATGACTTATATTTGAAGCTCTAGTATCACAGCAAAGAATTTGCACTTTGTTTTTGAGAAGTCAGTCTACAACTGTGTTACAAACAGCTTGTGCCTGTTGGTATCCTGAAGAGCTTTCCAGCCTTGGCACAGCAATAAGATTTTTTTAGCCAAATATGAAGTAACTATTGGAAGAAATTCTTCTTTTGATTTTAGATTATGTAAAGCAGGTAACAGTATGCCATCCTAGTGAACAGTAACATCATCTAGTACCTTGTTTTGACAATCACCGTTTATGGCTTCCACATGCTCCCTCCGCTATTCTGCACGAATTCTCTGAATCGAGAACTTACTTGTACGAAATTCATCATTATTACATCCAAGCATCTAAGTGTAGCTTCAATCATAAACATTGAATCTTTCATATAAGTATGAAATAGTGAGTGTTTATGCACCTGTCTACTGCTACTTAATTCTAGACTAATAAAATTTATCTACATGGTTGTTTTACAGGTTCCGAGATCTACGTTCTCGAACAGATTGGAAAATCTGACTGCAAATGCATATCAATTTTACTAGAATCAGAAGATAAGTCTTTTGTAACGGTTCATAAGATGATGTTGCAGGAGTTAGTTTGGAAAACTATTTAGCACATCATTTTACTTAATGGTTCTGAGCATCCACTCTCTTCTTTATTGGCCAGATTTTTGTCCACTCGATCTAAGTTAGCAGACCGACTTGTCTTCATTAATTGAAGTGTATTGATGTGTGCAGTATCAAACAAATTACTTGAGTTGTTGACAAACTCTTGACGGCACTGCTCAAAAGTGTATTGGTTCTTTTGTTGCATTTTTTTTTGTAACTCCCTCCAAGCATCACACAACTAGACAAGCATATGATAGGCATACAGTGAGATTTGCAGTTCTATTGACAGCTAAGTCGCTTCACTGATATGATAAAATAAAACTGCCAATACTTGTTATTAGAGAGCAATTTTGAGCCTTTTACTTGATGTTTTATGCCACTTATTAAAACATACAGTTTTTAGAACTACTATGTACAGAATATTAACTTTCAGATGGCAGACCACTTCCTAGTCCTGAATCGGCAGAAGTCGGTAAAAGTTGGACGGCATCGGCGGATGTCACTCGTTTTGGCTGCAGCCAACATTAGTTAGCTGACAGTAATGTTGGAGGTAGCCAGTGTTGTCTGCTGTGTTACTTTGTTGCAATTCAATGTATTTAGTACTGTTTTCCTTCCTTGTGATAAATGTACATGATTGCTACAGTTAGAATGTTTATTAAACATGTCAATACATATGACGATTTCAGGTCTGTTTACAAACGTTTTAGCTATTTTTTTATTTCCATGCATGACTTCTGCTTTTGTGGAACCATGTAGCATAGTTTACGGTGGCACCACTGCAAGGGCAGCTTACAGTTAAATCGCTGTAATTCCACTGACATGTTCACCAATTGACCACAAACCATTTACTGAGAACGTTAAATATGTTTACCAACAAGTCAGTGCAATATTGCGCGTTCACCTCACATGTATCCAGTACAAGTCGACTCAGGTTACTGTGGTCCTATGTTTACAAAATTTTATTTGCAATTGTTTTTCACTTTGTATAAATTAATTAATAGGATATGGGTTCAACAAAAACTTTTTGTGGTGCCTTAGTGACCATTAAATAAAAGTTGTCTGTTCCTGGTAATTACTATAAAGTCAGTTTAAATATTTGTTACAGGGTGGCTCATATGTTCAAAAGGCGATGGAACCAAAGCAAATAGTGCAAGTACAAGCACATAAAAAAGGTTTGTCTAACCTTACAAACTGTAAGAATCATTTACAGGCCTGCATATACTAAGCGAAAGAAAATTTGCATAGCTGAAAGTGGTGGCATTAATTGTGGAGCATTGCTCAGTATTAACAGTAGACCATCTAGAAGATCTGTTGCCAGCTTTGGACAAGTCATCTACTGTTCTCAGTAGAATGAAATTACATCACACTAAATGTATATGGCTTATTAATAATGTGTTTTCACCATGGTTGCTTGAGGATCTCGATGAAGACATTGACAACAACCCTTATTCGATGATAATAGATGAGAGTACATCTACTGGCAACAAGAAAAAGTTGTGCATCTTAGTGTTATTTTAATCAAAACACGAAGAGATAACAACAACATTTTATAGTCTGTTGGAAATAGAAGGTGGTGGTGCTGGTTCTTTAGCTAATGTGTTAAAAAAGCAGATAGCTATGGCCTTGATTTAAATAAATTAATAGGTTAGGTGTGGACAGAGCTAATGTAGTGACAGAAGAGCATAGTTCATTTTCTTTGAAAAGGATCTCTGCCCCATCATACTACTGTCATTTGTGTGTAACACTCATTGCATCTTGCCACAGAATACTCCTGCAAAGTAATACCTTCACATTTAAAATACATCATTAGAGAAGTTTACAATTGGCTTTTGTGCGGTACTAAGAGCAAACTTAATATTCTCTGGAGCATGAAACATTGGCCAGAAAGGAACTGCTGAGAATAGACAAGTTGTCAAGGATGTGCTGGCTGGCTTACATAGGAGCTATTACCAAAATTTTATACCAATGGGATGATTTAAAGCTTATAACCGCTCTTTTAATTGAGAACAATATTATCAGCCTTACTCTCATATAACTAAGAGGTGATCAATAATATCGGAAATAATCAATAGCATTGAAAAAGTTTTAATTAAATTTATTGATATATAATCTGTAATCAGAACAACACCTGCAGAAAAGCAGCGCCTCAGGGAAATCAAAGAGGGTTCAACGCAGTTACTTTTGTTTCTGAATTCTACTATATAAACTATGTGCGAGAATTGTTAGTTCTCTTATTTTGTTTTCTGGGCTCTGAATAAGCTGAAGTAGCTGTGGCATGTGATATATCGGGCATTTCCGTGTCATATGCTACAGAAGGGATCAGGGCACATCCATTAAACTGCAAGAAAAATGACTATAGTTAATATATATGAGACAGATTTAAGCTGAAACTTATACTGCGGTCTAGGTAGTCTTCGCCATAAGGTCACGGACTAAGAATATCTGAGGAATTGTCTGCATAACAGAAAGTAGTGCTCAGTATTAAACTCTATTACATGTCGAATAACTAATAATGGGATGTGTGGGCTATACGAAGGGACCTTAAATTGAATGTAAGAAGGAATTGGACTCTTAGCGTGGTGAAAATAAAAGCATACTAAGTTTGAATGACTGTATCGAAGTATACTAATGGATCATAGTCCTTGCTATAATAACTTTGAGTAACGAACAATAAAAATCACGGACATTTTAGTTGCCATAATTGCTGAGAGTAATTGTAGGATCAACTCTTCTTTTCTATATACAAAACGTAATCATGCACGACCATACGATTAGTATTAAATGTTGGCAATAAAAAACTAATGAGATATCCAAAATAGCATGTGTATTAGTCAATGGTAATCATAGGCAAGCTGCACACTGTAGCTCTGGATGAAGGAAGGTTCGATTATGAAATATTATGAATCGTAAATTGTGCCTTAAAAGCTATTTAACATTTCATTTTCAATCGCACAGAAATAACACAAAATCATAAACAGTTCGGATAAGTAGCAATGTCGGAAATAGGAAGTTGAAATAGTACAAACATCCAAAGACATTATTAACTATATTGTTTAGGGCAATGCACCAACAAATGAAGGGTGATCAACTGTCCTAAATGTCAACATTAACTATTATTATGAAAACCCGAAATTTAGTTGCAATTACAGTGAAGATGTTTGTGGCTGCTCCATCTGATGTGTAGATATAACAAAAAGTTGGACATATACAGTAGATAACAACATCAATATCTTACATCAGAGAAGTTGACGACAGAAGATCGATGGAGGGCAGCTACAGCTGGAGCCCAACGAGTGACACAAAAAAAGGTATGCAAACAGTTATTACGTAATAAACAGTGGTGAAATATAATTGTTGTGATTTTGTAATGAATAGTGACTGCAAACTTCCAATTATATGTGTCATATTCTTCACTACCACAATCCACGATACACGCGTGACGACACAAGGTGAGTGCGGACAGAAAATTGCATCTGCGAGTGCGACCGACAACGATGAACCTACCTCCGGGAACTACAAGACGTCAGTAGCTGTACAGAATTCAGGAAAAAATTGACTTGTGTTCTTTCGAGAACAGTTACTGTCTTCATATATACAGTTAAAGGCTACCCAGCCATTGACCTTCGTCTGTGCGAATGTGCACAGGTTGCCCAAACTCTTACGAGAATCACCAAAGCACGCGCGAGTAATGAGTGGATGGGCAAATGTCTATAAGGTACATTACATATGTAGAATTGTGGACAGTTGGAAATGTGAGTCTCACGGGAAGCGTGCAAGGGATAAATCCCTGCAGTCGCACTATTCATCTGTGTCCTCGGTGGCTCAGATGGACAGAGCGTCTGCCATGTAAGCAGGAGATCCCAGGTTCGAGTCCCAGTCGGGGCGCACATTTTCAGCTGTCCACATCGAGGTATATCAACAACACCTGTCGGCAGCTGAGATTTTCAGTTAGTCATCATTTAAAAATGGTTCAAATGGCTCTGAGCACTATGGGACATAACATCTGAGGTCATCAGTCCCCTAGAACTTAGAACTACTTAAACCTAACCAACCTAAGGACATCACACACATCCATGCCCAAAGCAGGATTCGAACCTGCGACCGCAGCAGTCGCGCGGGTCCGGACTGAAGCGCCTAGAACCCCTCGGCCACCGAGGCCGGCCCTCTGCCAAAAGCAGCAAACAATTGCGCTGTAGTCCCTATCAAATGCTTCGTGTACCACAGTTTGCTCTGTGTTGTGGACTTCCTGCTTTTTTTTCTTATCTCGAAATGAATGGAGAGACTAATTATGCTCCATAAATTGATACGAATGCGACTCACAACAATAAAATGAATTACCAATCCCTATGACTGTTATGTCAATTATGCTTTCGTGGAAACACTGAACACGGACCTATGATGGCTGGGCTTATACTCCCCCACCACTCCTCGCCCGTCGGACAGTCTAAAGCCGGCATACTACAGTTGCATGTGTGAACTACCAGTTTTTAGTGGCGTAACTTCAGAAGCACAAAATTTGTTGGATGTACTTTGTTGCGTCACTTTCCTTCCACAACTGCTCCCTGGTGGCAGTAGTTCGAAACACGAGCACTCTGTCACAGTTACTATGGAGTAATTGCTGCTTGTACTCCATTCAATTTCATTGTGTTTCCATTTTATTAACGAAAAAATCGAAAAAAAGGTTGGCAGGTACATTCTCGCAGTTTTGGAACTCCAAGAACAGCAATCGATGTTTGATTTTCTGCAGCAGTGTGTGTGTGTATGTGTGTGTGTGTGTGTGTGTGTGTGTGTGTGTGCGCGCAATATTTGCAAACCAATGACGTATCCCACATAAACTAAAAATTAGGTTTTCAAAATGCCTGTATCAATGAATACAATAAGATTCTAAAATCCTGCGTGCTTGCGGACGGTATTTACATGTTAGCTGTTGGTTAGTTTGCTGTTGCAGACAGCATCTTCGTCTCCGAGTGTTATTTCTTTTATAAATGTGTTGGTGGTCCCTGATTTATCCCTGCGCGAAATTTATTTTCTGATCCAACATTTGGGTTTCATCTACCTTGTATTTAACTCTTGTCATAGCCCTAATGCCGTAAACTGCGCTATAACATTCACACCCACCCATATGATTTCAATTGGCACCATATTGAAAGCTGTGCAACTACGTAGAATTTGTGGCGTTCTGTGTGAAGAGTAGCTTCCGATGCCATTACAGAAAGCCACAAGGTGGTGCCACTTCAGTAGCTTGTGTGGACCTGGCTGGAGTTCTCATTTGTTTACGGCTGCGAAGTGGCTTTTCCAGAGGAATATATTTATTTACTTATTCTCCTTTGTTCGGTGTCTTTAACAAAGAGTGAGTGTAATTGTGTGGTCCAATATTCAAAAATTGTTAAACGATGTTTTACTTGGAATCTGTCATTCAAAGAGATTTAAATATGCACTTTGGTTTTTTACTTTTGAGTTATTTAACTATTTTAGAAAATTATTTCAAAATTGGTTTTACTTTTATGTAACTCGAAACTGAGCAGTAAAATCACAAAACATAATGGACTGATTTCCTTCCAAGAATATTACCTGAAAATGAAAATATAACAGTATTATAATTATCCTGGCGTATTTGTACCTTAAGAGCATGGACTCAAATACTGGAATTTTTGTGGACCCACACAACACTCTAAGAATACTCCTCTTACCATCGTATTCAGGCTGTGGTTGTCGAATCCTGGCTACCGGCGTAAGCTGAAAAGTAAAATCTAAAAAGTAATTTGGCTCTCCGCTGCGGCTCTTTGCTGTGAAAAAATGTTTGTTAAATGTTAAAGTGGGCGACATCAGCGCTTCCGCTATAATTTCGCTTTTTAGGTCGACGCTTAATGGCGTCTTTTGAAGCAGCGGCCGCTAAAATTGTAGATGTAAACGTCTTAAGAAAACTTAATTCAGTGCAACGGACATGACAGAGGGCTGGCTCACTGTACATCGAAATAACTCACATATAAACTGTAACGTACTGTATTAACAAGGCTAACGGTACAAATGCTTACATTATTTTCGTGGTGCAATATGCCTGCTTCCGGTTACTAGAAACAAGCGAAGAGAGGGAGGGAGAGGAACAATCTAGGAACCTTCTTCTCCCTTATTAATAGCGTATAAGCTATTATATTTAAGGAATTTACTCCTTGATACTAAGATTAAAATTAATATTTGCTATTAAACAGGAAAATTTTACGCTGCCTATGCGGTTGGTGAAACACATACGGTTCGTTTACATTTATTTCGTCACGACGTACACTTATCGTTCCAGTTTTTTTTTTTAAATGTCTTTACGACACAATTATCACTGGGACGGCACACCGCGACTGACTACCACGATATACTGCCCGCGTATAGAGGCTGCTGTAGCCAGCTACAGACGATGCTGGGGGACAGTATCATATGTAAACAATTTCATTACGAGCTTTGTTTCTCTGTGCGGCGGGTTTATTTTGCAGTGTAGAATGTTTGACGCTTGCACTCGAGAGTGCAAAAAATAGTGGCTGTTAAACGGAAAGGTCGGCGATGTGTTCATGTTTTGCGTGGTCAGACAAGTGAGTTTGTATGCTTCGTGCGGGAATATTTCGAGGAGAGAGACAATTGTGCGACTCTATTGCCTTTAACAAAGACATTCGAAAGAACTGCAGACGCTTCGAAGATACACA
The DNA here is from genome assembly GCF_023864345.2 of Schistocerca serialis cubense. Taxonomy (NCBI): domain Eukaryota; kingdom Metazoa; phylum Arthropoda; class Insecta; order Orthoptera; family Acrididae; genus Schistocerca; species Schistocerca serialis. The sequence continues at coordinate 314,629,547 of NC_064638.1, forward strand.
AAAATACTGTCGTCACAGTTTGTAAAGAAAAATACGGACGGGGAAGAGTCTGGTTCATCAGACTGACGCCCGGGAAAAAAAAGAGGACGACAGAACCACGAGTAACAAACTTGGGCTCTTTTCAGCAGGTTACTGTTAGTCGCCACATATATGGGTATTACTAAAGAAAAGAACATCCAGAAAAAAAACTGTGTGTTACTCTTCGCAAGGCTGAGTTATTCAGTGTCAGCAAAACTTCTTTACTAATCGTTGTTAGAGCTCTTGCCTTCCATTAAAAAAAATTAATGGATGGAAAATTATAATGGGGAGAGATGATACTGTAGCATGGCATTTTCCATTTTTAAGAAATATCGTTTAACTTGACGTTTGAAGACATCGTGTGGCTCGACGAAACGTGGATAAACGCTGATCATTCCGTCACAAAATACTGGACAAATGATCCCCAATGTGGAAATTCTGCTATTCCCGTGCACAAGGGCGGAAGGATTATTTATTGTCTTGCATGCGGAACTGCATTTGGTTGTGTGCCTAATTGTCTCCTGGTTTACAAATCGAAGAAAACAAGTGACTACCACAAGGAGCTGAACCACGATATTTTTCTGAAGTGGTTCAAAGAGCAACTATTGAATCGGCCGCCTGTAATTGTAATGAATAATGTCCCATACCAATCTGTGATTAAAGATAAAGCTCCGACGATGGCAACGAAAAACGCCAACATAGTTGAATGGTTTAAACGCCACAACCTGAAAATTCAGGACGATTTATGTAAGGAATAGCTCATGGAAATAGCAAAGAAAAATAAGCCATTGTTTCAACAATATGTTGTGGACGAGGTAGCTAAAGAACATGGTCACAGGGTTCTTAGGCTTCCACCATACCACTGCCACTTTAACGCCATCGAAATGATTTGGGCACAAACTAAAAATTACATGTTAACAAATAAAAAAAGTTTCACTGTGACAGAAATTCAAAGACTGTTACAGAAAGAAGTGACACAAATAACGCCAGAGAAGTGGAGTAACGTTGTACGCCACACAGAAACGGTTTTTGGAAGAGTGAAGTAAATGTAGAAATTAATATTGAAAATATAATTATATCCTTGGACAATGTTAGCGACTCTTCCACAGACTAGAGCCGAGGTAATGACAGTGTCGAGGAAGAAAGTGATTTTGAACTAAGTGCCATTTGTCCTTTGCCATATTTCTCTTTCTGTTTGTGTTGGCGCTTCATATTTTTGCTGAATGGTGTGTATGACATTCGCACAATCTCATCTCGTTAATAATGATGCCCCTCTGTACAAGTGTGACGATCTACTTGCACACTACACTGATGAGTAAGTACTCAAGAAGTTTATATTATTTTAATGTTGTTAGTTACTGTATTTACTTGAACGACTCAGACCCATTTTAGTTTCCCTTTTGTGTCCAGTATGACAACTGATCGTGATTAATACCAATTACAGTAAAAGGCGGTGTGCTTCCCATTGCTTTCGTTGGGCTATAGAAATAGCAGGAACCCGGTATCATGTTATTCGCAAGAGTGCGTCTGTTAAGTCACAATGATATTATAATCCTGTAAAGCGAACTCAACACCGCACGTTAAAAGACGGCGTGAGAACGTAGTCCAGTTACCATTATAGTTAGCAGCCGCGCAGCTGTCGTTGCTACAGCCACACTGCGAGGACATGCATCTGCGAACCTACAGCATCGTTCCCTACAATGATCAACTGTGCTTCAACGTCAATCACTTCGTTACTCAGATCCGGATATAGACGTTCGGGGAAATTCAAGGAAATATACACTACAATTCGCTCAAGAGGACTCACTACATCAACAAGTACGACTACCCACGAAAGCTCACTTTCCACTGCCTAACTAAAAACAGCAAAACTAATTTAGATTCCTGAATTGGTTTGATTCATTTGCTATCTGAAGACGATGAGTGAACATCAAAATACGTCGTGCTTATGAAGTAAAACGACTGATGTAGAAATTCTCTCTACTTTCTAATTTAACCTTGCAGTCGCAGCATCAAAAACAGAGCACAACGGAACGTGTAAAAATTTGTAAGTATTCTCAAATAATGTTACTGTACTAACATTAATTCCGAAATTAAGTAATATAGGAACAAAAAGCACTGGTCAACATTTACTTAAGGAGTCACACGTTTTTTTTATTTTTTTTTTTTTTAGAAAAGAAAGGTGTAATTTTGGAAACTCGTTTCAAGTCGCACAAAACAGAAAAACTCCACACTGCCAAGACGAACGTCCTCTTCACTCTGAGCTACCACTTGTGAAACAGTTTCCAATAGTGACCTTCACATGAAACAACTCGGCTGTGCATTTGACCGGCCAGGTCTCGGATCGCCGCCTGTGAAAAGTCGTTTCGTGACGTCGGCGTAGCAGTAGCAGTAACGGCGCCAACAAATCTGCACACGGTAGCATAAAAAGCTGTTCGCCGCAACTGTTCTTGGCGGCGTACCGCGGCGCTTTATGTGAAGGATCGGGCGCTGCAGAGAAGGCGCTTAAACTGTTTGGATATGCTCCTGCATTTTGGGCAAGCAGTCTAACAATGGTATCAATGACAATAACGGGGACAAAGCAGATAGTGCCGTAAGGGAAACGTGGAGCGAGTTCTGCTGTGGCGGCTCGGGAAGCCCTGCTAATGTTTGACGCCCACAATTCCAACAGGATGGGGGGCACAAGTCACTGGTACAGGTAGTATATTCTCTCAGGCGCACAAAGTAAGGTGGCTTGGGGAATTCTGAATTAAATGACTAAATCCACTGACCAATATTCTAAATTCGCATGGTTAACTTTGGCGCGGATTACAAAAATTACCATTTGATTTAAATTTAGTTTCAACTCGCGGAGGGGGGGGGGGGGGCGCCCCTCCCCTCCGTTTTCTCACTGGAGCAATGCTTCAACTGACACTTGTAATTGTTGATGATAGCACCAAGTTCGAAATGCTTGTCATGTTCCTTCTTGGAAGGGAAGAAAACTAAAATGTTATCCAACTAAGTGTAGCAGAAGGGAACTTTTTGAAAGAGCATTGTCTATGAATCTTTGACAAGTCTGTGCTGCCTGAAAATCACATCGTGGTCTATAGGTGCCATCTTTCTTTGGTACAAGCCAAATGGGAAAGGTGCAAGGACTATTAGGCTGTCTAAGAAGTCCAGCTTGCAATAGCTACTCTATGACCAACATAGCTTCATGAAGTCTGCCTGGCGCTAGCCTATGCGGCTTGTAACAGGTTAGTGGGCCTGGCATCGTATTTATTTTATGAACTGTACTGTTACTGATAGCACACTGTTTGAACTGCACACGCAGATTAGGGGAAACGAGAAACACACAGAGAACAGTGTACTTGATAAATCTGTACAGGTGCTGATGAAGATGTAGCAGGCTGCTCCAATAATGAGTGATTGTGTACTGCAGGGTGCTCCGTGGCTGTTGACTCGTCCATGATGGGAAAAATGGAATGATGAGACTGAGCTGCTCCAGGTATATACATCTTGCAGTTAGCTCATCTGCTCTTTTGTCATATATAGTGATGTTCTCTTCGGTAGGCGAAGATTTTCCTTCTATTTTTCAAAGTATTGTTGTGTAGTTTTTTTATAATTCCAGATCTGAAGACAGGCAATCTTGTAGTATTTCTTCTAGTATTTGTATGTGTGGATGGAACCGATAGTGTGTGAACTGAGATCCATAGTCGGTTGCGTGAGTGACAGCAGACTGCCAACAATGCCAGTCACAGAACGTCTGCTGCTGTAATAAAGAAAAATTTCATGAGCCAGATTGGAGGAAAGATGAAAATGTCTTAGAAAGTTATCCCCCAATATTGATTCATTGATATCAGCAATGAAAAATTTTCACCAGAACGTCTCTTCTAAGCCAAAATCCAAGATTTCAAGTCTGGTTCCATACACTGCACTGTATGAATCATTTGCAGTTGGAAAGCATATAACATATTTCCTGTTGGTGGTAGAATACATGGCACAATGCTCACCCCAAACCCCGTGTTGATAAGAATATATTGGTTGTAAGTGCAAGGGCTCGCACACTGAGGCTGTAGGCAACATGAAATGGTGCAACGATCTGGAGGACCTATTACAGATCATTCTGCATATCTGGGTAGTCACAGGATGCCATGCAATTGCGAGATTTATCACCAAAACTGCCACGAAACCAGCAAAGGGTTGGTTGCATCTTTTTGTCAGTGTGTCTGTTGTTGCTGGCCGGCCATCTATTTGTTTTGGCAGGCTGAAGGTCGCTGCCTGAGGGGGTGGGAATGACATCATCCTCAGTGATGTCAACGCATGTTTAGTATTCTCAGCTGCCTCCTCCTGCATAAAACAGCCTATAATCTAGCAGGGACAAGGCTGGTCATTGTTGTCAGTTGAATGAATGCGTTGTTAATGTTGTAATAATGCGAGAAGTCTATCCACTAATCTTCTGCCTATGCAAGATTGTTGCTAATTGTAACTGAGGAGGTAACTTTATAAGCCACAGTGTCTACAAAGTGTGATCCAGCATTAGTGCAGCATCAGTTAATTGCTGGAGACATCTCCAGAGTTAAGAATGCACTTTTGTGCCTAAGAGTTCATCATACGTAACATGACATGCTTGTTGTCCCGGTAGTCAGACAAGATGCTGAATGAGTGCAGTCTTCACCGCGTCGCATTTATTGATAGCGGGGATGACAATGTAATATCTCTGATAAGGTCTACCTGCTTCCTGCTATGACATAGTAGTGTGACAAACTTGGAGTTGTCATCGGAATTGCCATGATTGTGCAAAAATTCACTCAATGACAGTGAACAAAACGTGCGATTGTCCAGGGAGAAAGAGGGCCAGCTTCAATGATGAATTAAGATGCACAGGGCAGCTGTGAAAATCCTGAGGTCCATGTAACACTGTATTTGGTCAGAGAGTTACATTGGAAGAGCTTTCATGTGGAGGCCATGGCATGAAAGTGAAATCCAAGAAGGTGTACATGCATGGCCCAATTGGATGGGCTGCATATTGCAATGTGAGTATGTTCAGCAACATCATACATAGTCAGGAAAACGACAAATGATTGAATAACATAAATCTCTGTCTGTCCATGGTGCTTTGTTGCGAGTTGTCTTGTTTGTTTCTGGAGTAGTGTCATTTATAGCCAAAGTCACCCAGGAGATTGGTACCTTATATGTATTATTCAGGAACATGGAGACCATTCTTGATACTGACAGCACTGAATAAGAAAATGTCACTTTCACGTTGAACCAAAGGGAAGAGTTGTCACTGTTGCTGTGGAGCACTGAACTGAACACTGTGTAAGAAACTGTTTTGTAATTGCTCTGTCTCAGTACCAAGGTGATTGATGGCTCCATTGTTCTTGCATGCAAGATGATCATAGCTGATAGTATTGTCCAATGTAGAGTCGGCAATGTAGAGTAGAAGTTGGCGAGGGTGCTCCAAATAGAATAATTGAGACCATGAATATCAATAATCTATGCTTTACTGCAAGACAGAGGAACATCCAAATACATGTGTCCACGACAATAGGGAGTAACGATTCAAAGATTGTTGCTGCCTCAGATTGTAGTACTGGCCAAAGAGCTTCCTCACTGGACCGCATGATTGCTGCTTGGTCGCCACAGCTTTAAAAGACAGATAAACAGAAAGACTGATCAAAATTATCTAGACAGTGGCTACTGAAGCGAAGGCAGTTTTTGCCCATAAATTTACTTTATGAGTTGTAGGACGAACCCGGCAAATGGCGTAATTATTTGTGGTGGTTCATGGTGTGGATTCCTGTAGTCATGTCCTAGTTCATGAACCACGAGCAACGTATGAGTGGCCAAGTAAGTGGTCCCGACAGTCGGGATACCAGTTACTTTGGAATAAGGCTGGGCATCTCGGACATATTCTGAGTCGTGGTCACCTTTGTGCTCATACAGCAAAGACTACCAAATCCACCGGTTAGTCCCTCAACCGTTAGGGGTAAAACTCAATGGGACTCGGGGCAAGTAAGGCTAGCAACCTGCTTCCCGGGTACTTTAAATATGATGCTGGCAACAATCAGAGCAAAATGCCTCGGACCTTTGGAGGTGACGGAGTCCCACCTCTAACTGACAAACCAGGGACTGCTAAGATACGACTTGGCAAACAAATGGTAATGATATGGGGAGCTATTAATATCAATGGGGGCTACTCTGGGAAGAAGGTAGGGCTGGCAGAGGCTGCAAGTAAGATGGGGCTGGACGTTTTAGCTGTTAGTGACATTCGGGTAAGGGGTGAGAAAGAAGAGGAAGTGGGAGAATACAAGGTCTACCTGTCAGGAGTCAAAGCAGGAATAGCACAATTGGGTGTAGGGCTTTACATCAGGAAAGAAATGGAACCCAATGTAGTTGCAATAAGGTATGTAAACGAACGACTGATGTGGATAGATTTGACAGAGTCTAGCAAGAAAATTAGGATTGTGTCAGTATATTCGCTTTGTGAAGGGACAGATCAAGATAAGATGGATAGTTTTTATGAGGCATTCAGTGATGTAGTTGTTAGAGTAAAGGACAAGGACAGTGTTCTGATCATGGGTGATTTTAATGCCAGGATTAAAAATCGAACAGAAGGGTATGAAAAGGTTATGGGTAAATTTGGAGAGGATATGGAGGCCAACAGGAACGGGAAACAACTCTTGGATTTCTGTGCCAGTATGGGCTTAGTAATCACAAACTCCTTTTTTAAACATAAGAACATTCACCAGTATACTTGGAAAGGCAGGGAACCAGATCTGTCATTGACGATATAATAACAGATCAGGAATTCAGGAAGGCTGTGAGGGACACACGTGTATTCAGGGGATTCTTTGATGACACTGATCATTATTTAATCTGCAGTGAAATTGGGATTGTGAGGCCGAAAGTGCAGGAGGTCAGATCCATATGTAGGAGGATAAGAGTGGAGAAACTTTAGGATAAGGAAATCAGGCACAAGTACATAACAATGATCTCAGAAAGGTACCAGTTAGTTGAATGTAGTCAATTACAGTCATTGGGAAAGGAATGGACAAGGTACAGGGACACAGTACTAGAAGTGGCTAAAGAATGTCTTGGAACAGTAGTGTGTAAAGGTAGGGTGAAGCAAACAGCTTGGTGGAATGACACAGTCAAGGCAGCCTGTAAAAGGAAAAAGAAGGCGTATCAAAAATGGCTACATACTAGAACTCAGGTAAACAGAGAAAGTTATGTTGAAGAAAGAAACAAAGCCAAACAGATAATTGCAGCATCCAAGAAGAAATCTTGGGAAGACTTTGGAAACAGGTTGTAGACTTTGGGTCAAGCTGCTGGAAAACCATTCTGGAGTGTAATTAGCAGTCTTCGAAAGGGAGGTATGAAGGAAATGACAAGTATTTTGGACAGATCAGGAAAACTGCTGGTGAATCCTGTGGATTCCTTGGGCAGATGGAGGGAATATTTTGAAGAGTTGCTCAATGTAGGTGAAAATACGATCAGTAATGTTTCAGATTTCGAGGTACAATGGGATAGGAATGATGATGGAAATAGGATCACATTTGAGGAAGTGGAGAAAATGGTCAATAGATTGCAGTGCAATAAAGCAGCTGGGGTTGATGAAATTAAGTCGGGACTCATCAAATACAGTGGAATGTCAGGTCTTAAATGGCTACACAGGATAATTGAAATGGCCTGGGAGTCGGGACAGGTTCCATCAGACTGGACAAAAGCAGTAATCACACCAATCTTTAAACATGGAAACAGAAAAGATTGTAACAACTACAGAGGTATCTCTTTAATCAGCGTTGTGGGTAAAATCTTCTCAGGTATTGTTGAAAGGAAAGTGCGAGTATTAGTTGAGGACCAATTGGATGAAAATCAGTGTGGGTTTAGGCCTCTTAGAGGTTGTCAGGACCAGATCTTTAGCTTATGAGTGGAACAGTGAATTGTATCTATGCTTTATAGATCTAGAAAAGGCATATGACCGGGTTCCTAGGAGGAAGTTATTGTCTGTTCTATGAGATTATGGAATAGGAGGCAACTTTTGCAAGCAATTAAAGGTCTTCACATGGATAGTCGGGCAGCAGTTATAGAGTTGATGGTAAATTGAGTTCATGATTCAGAGTAGTTTCAGGGGTAACACAAGGCTGCAACCTGTCTCCACTGTTGTTCATATTATTTATGGATCATATGTTGAAAACAATAGACTGGCTGGGTGAGATTAAGATATGTGAACACAAAATAAGCAGTCTTGCATATTCGGATGACTTAGTTGTGATGGCAGATTCAATTGAAAGTTTGCAAAGTGATATTTCAGAGCTAGATCAGAAATGTAAGGACTATGGTATGAAGATTAGCATCTCCAAAACGAAAGTAATGTCAGTGGGAAAGAGATATAAACGGATTGAGTGCCAAATAGGAGGAACAGAGTTAGAACAGGTGGACGGTTTCAAGTACTTAGGATGCATATTCTCACAGGGTGGCAACATAGTGAAAGAACTGGAAGCGAGGTGTAGCAAAGCTAATGCAGTGAGCGCTGAGCTACGATCTACTCTCTTCTGCAAGAAGGAAGTCAGTACCAAGACTAAGTTATCTGTGCACCGTTCAATCTTTTGACCAACTTTGTTGTATGGAAGTGAAAGCTGGGTGGATTCAGGTTACCTTATCAACAAGGTTGGGGTTACGGATATGAAAGTAGCTAGGATGATTGCAGGTACTAGTAGATGGGAACAATGGCAGGAGGGTGTCCACAATGAGGAATTCAGAGAAAAACTGGGAATGAACTCTATAGATGTAGCAGTCAGGATGAACAGGCTTAGATGGTGGGGTCATGTTACATGCATGGAAGAAGCAAGGTTACCCAAGAGACTCATGGGTTCAGCAGTAGAGGGTAGGAGGAGTCGGGGCAGGCCAAGGAGAAGGTACCTGGATTCGGTTAAGAATGATTTTGAAGTAATAGGCTTTACATCAGAAGAGGAACCAATGTTAGCACTGAATAGGGGATCATGGAGGAATTTTATAAGAGGGTCTATGCTCCAGACTGAACGCTGAAAGGCATAATCAGTCTTAAATGATGATGAGGATTTTGAAGCATGTAATTATCTTTTGACACTCATAACTCTTCATACATTGAAGTGCCAAAGAAACTGGTATAGGCCTACGTATTCAAAATGAGATATGTAAACAGGCAGAATACGGCACTGCAGTCGGAAACACACATAAAGACAACAAGTATCTGGTGCAGTTGTTAGATTGGTTACTGCTGCTGAAATGATATATCATCAAGATTTAAATGACTTTAAACATGGTGTTATAGTCAGTGCATGAGCCATGGGACACAGCATCTCCAAGGTATCGATGAAGTGGGGATTTTTCTGTATGAATTTAAATTTAAGTGCTAGTTTTCTCGCGCGCCGTTTGATAGTGGAACGGTAGAGAGACAACTTGAAGGTGGTTCATTGAACACTGCCAGGCACTTTATTGTGAATAGCAGAGTAATCACGTAGATGTTGATGTATGATCGTTTCACAAGTTTACCGTGAATATTAGGAATCCAGTAAAACATCAAATCTCCAACACCGCTGTGGCCGGAAAAAGATGCTGCAAAAATGGGACCAACGACAAGTGAATCGAATCGTTCAATGTGACAGAAGTGCAACCCTTCCGCAAATTGCTGCAGATTTCAATGCTGGGTCATCAACAAGTGTCAGCATGTGAACCATTCAACAAAACATCATCGATATGGGCTTCCAGAGCTGAAGGCCAACTTCTGTACCCTTGATGACTGCAGGACACAAACCTTTATGCCTCACCTGGGCCCGTCAACACGGACATGGTCGGACGAGTCTCATTTCAAATTAAATTGAGCAGATGGACGTGTGCGGGTATGGAGACAACCTAAGGAATCCATGGACCCTGCATGTCAGCAGGGGACTATTCAAGCTGGTGGAGGCTCTGTAATGGTGCGGGGCATGTGCAGTTGGAGTGATACGGGACCCCTGATACGTCTAGATACGACTCTGACAAGTAACGTGTCCATAAGCATCCAGTCTGATCACTTGCATCCATTCATGTCCACTATGCATTCCGATGGACTTCGGCATTTCCAGCAGGACAATGTGACACCCCACACATCTGGAATTGCTACAGAGTGGCTCCAGGAACACTCTTCTGAGTTTAAACACTCTGCTAGTCACCAAACTCCAGAGACATGAACGTTATTAATCATATATGGGATGCCTTGCAACATGATGTTGAGAAGAGATCTCCACCCCCTTGTATTTTTGCATATTTGTGGACAGCCCTGCCAGATTAGTGGTGTCAGTTCCCTCCAGCACTACTTCAGACATTAGTCTAGTCCATGCCATGTCATTTTGGTGGCACTTCTGCATGATATTAGGCAAGTGTACCAGTTTCTTTGGCTCTTCAGTGTATAATATGGAGAACACATGTATGAGGAAAGAAACTCCTTCAATAAGCAGCTGATTGTGTTTTTAAGATTCCTGGCAATAGGAAGGAGCTATAAGGATCTAGAATTTTCTACTAAAATTAAAAAAAAAAGAGTGAAGTCAATCCAACATGTGCTAAAGCTATTTATGTTGCCCTGAATACGATTTCAGGAAGTACATTACCTCATTTCTAACATGTAACAGATAATATTTTTACTGTTTTGGGCAGGTTTGAAAAACAGTATTTTCTTGGAAATTACGTACCGGTACATGGCCAATGAGTGTAGTTTAGTTTATTTCAAAGTTGGAGTTTTCATTTCTCTGCCTGAAGTCTACCAGCACCCAATTAAAAACTCTTACACCAGAATAATGGAACTGCATCCTGAACTCTAGTCAGAGATTATGGTATATCAGGAAAGTTTGACTTCTGGTTTGTGGTAGTGAATTCTACAGTTCACCCCTAGATCACTCTTGTTATGAACCACATACTATGTTAGAAAGTGCTGTAAAACAAGTGTAATCATCTTCATGTACCAGAAAGCACTGTTGCAAGATCTTCAACTATCAGTTTAACATAATATTCTGACTGTGTTCATCTTTAGAACAAATAGGATCTACTTTTTTAATACTGTGTCACATAATATTATTGCGTAAAATAGGAGTTCCCCCCCCCCCTCTTGCCATATCAAATAGATTTCATTACTTTGCTTAGCTCTTTGCAATAATGAGTCTGCAATGAATTTACTTTTATATTGCCATTTCCCTGTTTCCCATAGGGTCAAACTCATGTAGTTTCTCTTGTTAAAGAATTATAAGCAACTGGATTCTTTTCCCTGCTCTTAATTTTCCACAAAAATGTACATTTCCTACACATTTCGTACATTTGTTAATGAACTCTCTATAGCATGGACATGTATGTGCCACTTGAAAATTCACTATTGTAACACCATGATCTAAGTTTTAGTGAATAGGTAATAAGAAGTGGTACATTAGCCAAATGAAGAATAGTATTAGCCACCATGGGTTGGAAACTGCCTATGTGGCAACGTGTAGGACACTTTAAACAACTTGCAAGCTGGTTGCATGCTGAATGCAATAAGCCACAGCAGAAAACAGCACAGCAATAACCACCATAATGGGTGAGGTAATGTCACCACACCAGGGCTGGTATCTGTTATGAATCACGTGACTGGCTGCAAGTTTTACGAGAGCAAATTTTCTGGAGAGAAGTATAAATAGTGTTGTATTTTTAGGCAGGGCAGATTTCTCACTGATTCACCATCCAGTCATCTTCTCTGTATCGTTGCCAAGTTCTGCAGCATCACATTGTACAGTGGGATGACAGAGCATTGCAAGAAACAGCCACAGGTTCGAGTCCGGTCTGCACATGCCGTCCTCAGTACTAAGTTCCTGGTGGGACTTGGCACCCCAGAACCACCAGCCTGTCAGCATCGCCTGCTGCCACCAGCACTGAGTTCCAAGCGGGACTCAGTGGCACAGCATCAGCCGCTGTCTGACTCGTGCCCAGCGGCAGCGAGTTGAATCCTGAGTCGAGCAGTCTCTGCGACCCACCACAGTGAACACGCACTGGCCAGAGGGAGCCGTCCAGATGGGCCGTCACCAATTCCGAGAGAAGCAGCGTGCCACCGATGTCACGCTTGTGGCCTAGTAGGCATCCACCTGTCCATGAGCATTCCGGGCAGACGCCATTGCACATACGTCACTGATGGCCAGGGTCAATGAGGAGAGGCATATTTGTCTCACTGAGCCACAAAGCAGTACATATCGAACCTAAGACAAAGAAGCTGTTTGTTGTTGACAGCGTTTACCTGTGCCACTTTGATCCTACCACCCACCTCTGCACCCTTCACTGTGCATGCACAGATGACAAACACTAGATTGAACAAACAGCTGACTCACACATTTCGCATGCCAGATTTTCAGCGATTCCCTGTCCACATGCTTCAACCTGTCTGTGCAGATGTGATTTTAACCCACAGGTTTGAGCAGTTACACTCAAATGTCCAACTTCCAGAGTTTGTGCACATCACTATCTGTACAAATCTCCTGTTCAGACTCAGCGCTCTGTCTGCCATGTGGACAGGGCTTACAGGTATGTCCACACAATGCCTCTTCCCTCATTCACAATCAGAGGTGCAGGGGAATAGAAGGGTACACTCAAGAATTTGTGTGAAAGAATGCAGGCATGCATGGGCATTCTCGTGTCCACATATTGCCTGACTGTGTGAGCAGTCTGCTAAGCATCCTCTTCTTGCTAGGGAGCTTGTGCTGCATTTATTGTGATGAAAAGGAGACAGAAAATCAAAATGAGAAAGTACTGTATGTAAAGAAATATCTAAAAAGCAGAGGTATGAGAAATTCAAAGTGACAATAACATTTTGTTTGCAAATTTCAGGTGGTCTCAGCAAGATTTTAGATTTTCTGCTTGAGAAAATGCAGTGATAAGACTGGCAAGAAAAACTTATTAGCTAGTCAACTGGTGAAATATATACCAGTGATAACTATTTATTTTCCATTTCAAAACAAAGCATTTCAGTGATTATCCCTGAAATTGAGAAATATTTAAGGGAGGTTCTTAGTTGTTACATGAAGCTTAATTAATTTTCAATTCATCGTTTCTATTTTATTTTATGAAAAGAAGTTGTTCACACAACTTTAATCATGAAAGGTAGTATGTAGATTAACATTCTTGGATTCACCAAACGACAAATTTGTGAATTTTATGGGCATGAGAACTGCCTCAGTTTTGGGTATATGGAATGAGAAATAAATATAACCTAAACTACACAAAACAATTTATGTAGCCAGCCACTGTGGCCGAGCAGTTCTAGGCGCTTCAGTCCGGAACTGTGCTGCTGCTACGGTCGCAGGTTTGAATCCTGCCTCATGCATGGATGTGTGTGATGTCCTTAGGCTAGTTAGGTTTACGTAGTTCTAAGTCTCAGGGACTGATGACCTCAGATGTTAAGTCCCATAGTGCTTAGAGCCATTTGAACTATTTTGAACAATCTATCTATTCATTGCATATAATATACAAATGTAATCACAATAAATTTTAATGACTAGAATGGAAGTTGTGTTTTCCAGTTATGTATGTTTTGCATCATCAGTGTCCCTCATTTCTATTTCTAGCAGTTTGTTGAGGAGCTACCATACCCTGTCATTTCTTTTGTTCATATTTCAGGCTCCTCAGTTGTTGAGCTATTAAATCACAGTAACATGAATATTCATCCACAGTTTTCATATACAATTTTCATAAATTTTTGTCTTCTTTTTCTCAGTTTTTGTACTTGAAACTTAGTTATCTTATCCTCTACAGTAACATGATCACGAACATTTTATCTAATATTTGATGCTGAAGGCATCACATCATCATAAATTTATATTCAAATAATCTTTAGAAGCAGCATTCCATATGACTTTTCATCATATGTAATCATCTAGAGATTTAAATGTGCTTACTTTGGAGTCAGGAAAGATTATTGCACATAAAGGATTTCACAGGATAACCTCAACACACAACATAATGAAACATACATGAGCCCCAGCTGCATGTCATCTGCAAAAAAGTCCAACAATTCTCACCAAAGATGGGAAGCAATGTGCTTTAAGCCTGGTCTCTGTTTCCAGAAAACTATAAAAGCAAATAAATAGTTGCACTGTAGGAAATTTATGCACATGCACAAAGTTGAACAGAAAAAGACAGGAGGCTGTTGGTGTGGACACAGCTTAATGTAGTGGTCTTGGGTCGTACCTGTCACCTATTGTGCTGAGTGTAATCTTGGTCTGCACAGCACCTATTAATCCCATATTTTAAACAAGAGCCAGGAAATCTCCAAATTAATAATAAGTTTCCAGAAAAAATATTATTGCCATACTATTTTTCTCGTAGCTAGTAAAGGACTTACAAAAGTGCAAAAAAATTTATTGACTAATGCCAAGCTCCTTTGTGTTACAAAACTGTTTCACATAGTCAACACTGTACAATCTTTTAATGATTCATGTAACAGGGTATTTCATTAATACAGTTTTGGAACGTGATTATTGGATGTCATACAATGCTTTTAATATTTTGGGATCAATTAGTCAGTAACATATGGTGTTAAAGTTCTATTATTCTTTCACATGTCTAATATGAAAATAATAATAATAGTAATAGTAAAGGATATCATTAGATGTTTAATACACTTTTGCATACCACAATACCCAAATAGGCCTACTTGGCAAACAGAAGTAGGTAGTCTCAACAATACTGAGTTTGGTATAAGTTTCAGATTTTTACACATTGCACATTTTTCCTCTACAACCACAGTTATGCAACATTTCTACATTACTACTAACGTGGTACCTCACTATCAGGGAGTGAGTGGAGCAAGGAGAGCAAATTGTTTTTGCTTTAGGAGGAGGTAGAGTGCTGGGGGAACAAGCTTCACCTCCATGTACTATAAGTAAGCAGTGCAGGTAACAGAGAGCTGTGTTTTGAGCTTTCACAAGCTTCTGATAACTGGCTTCCTTTTACAAACTTGAGTGCAGGTAAACCCCACAATGAGCCAGCAGCTGCATCATAACTCACTTTAGAAAACATCAGAATGAAAATAGTGTAATAGAACACAAACAGTGGAGCATAGGTTAGCAACAAAGCAGACAACAACCCAGTCAACACCAGCTAATAGTATGTTTTACAGTTGTAGCAAACATCTACATCTACATTCATACTCCACAAGCCACCTGACGGTGTGTGGCAAGGAGTATTTTGAGTACCTCTATTGGTTCTCCCTTCTATTCCAGTATCGTATGGTTCGTGGAAAGAAAGATTGTCGGTATGCCTCTGTGTGGGCTCTAATCTCTCTGATTTTATCCTCATGGTCTCTTCGCGAGATATACGTAGGAGGGAGCAATATACTGCTTGACTCCTTGGTGAAGGTATGTTCTTGAAACTTCAACAAGAGCCTGTACCGAGTACTGAGCATCTCTCCTGCAGAGTCTTCCACTGGAGTTTATCTATCATCTCCGTAACGATTTCTCGATTACTAAATGATCCTCTAACGAAGCGTGCTGCTCTCCGTTGGATCTTCTCTATCTCTTCTATCAACCATATCTGGTACGGATCCCCCACTGGTGAGCAATATTCAAGCCATGGGTGAACAAGTGTACTGCAACCTACTTACTTTGTTTTCGGATTGCATTTCCTTAGGATTCTTCCAATGAATCTCAGTCTGACATCCGCTTTACCAACGATCAACTTTATATGATCACTCCATTTTAAATCACTCCTAATACCTACTCCCAGATAATTCACAGAATTAATTGCTTCCAGTTGCTGACCTGCTATATTGTAGCTAAATGATAAAGGATCTTTCTTTCTATGTATTTGCAGCACATTACAGTTGTCTACATTGAGATTCAATTGCCATTCCCTGCAACATGTATCAATTCGTTGCAGATCCTCCTGCATTTCTGTACAATTTTCCATTGTTACAACCTCTTGATATACCACAGCATCATCCACAAAAAGCCTCAGTGAACTTCCGATGTTATCCACAAGGTCATTTATGTATATTGTGAATAGCATCGATCCTACGACACTCCCCTGCAGCACACCTGAAATCACTCTTACTTCAGAAGACTTCTCTCCATTGAGAATGACATGCTGTGTTCTGTCTCCAAATCACTACGACATGAAGTCTCCTGACTGTTGTCTACAAGTGGGGACTGGGGAGACTACGTGCCAAATTGTAGGATATTTTCATGTGGAGACACTGAAAACAAATGCAGTGGGCAGGCTACCTACATAGGCAACTGGTTGTTAACTAACTGGCACACACAAGGAAACTCAGAAATGAAAAACAGCGGTTGCCATGTGTGAGTGTGGAGGAGAGGGAGTATTGTTTGAGCATCTTTTGGTCAGGTTTGGCATGCAGTACACATATTCAAGCTCTGAGAAAGTTGTGGTTGCCTATTATTATTACACACAAATCAGAAAAAGGAGAAAATTCTGGCTATATTTGTGCATCCAAATAATTCTAAACTGCAGGCTGTATGTAGTAGCCAAGGAGCTGTAACAGGCAGATTCACAATTCCTAGATTCTTATAGAATGACTAAACAATGCTACAGTGATTTGGTGCAGTTAATTTATTCCACCATAATATGACACTACTTTTTATTTGAAAACCCAAACAATAGATGTACCATACCTTTCCTGGCCAGCAGAATTCTACTCAAACATAGACCTTAATATGAGGAAGAAATAGATGAGAATATACGTTTGAAGCATAGCATTGTATGGTTGTAAAACATGGACTGTGGGAAAACTGGAACAGAAGAGAATCAAAGCATTTGACGTGTGGTGCTACAGACGAATGTTGAAAATTAAGTAGACGGATATGGTAAGGAGTGAGCAGGTTCTCCGCAGAATAGGCAAAGAAACGAATGTATGGAAAACACTGACAAGAAGAACGAACAGGATGACAGGAAATCTGTTGAAACATCAGGCATTAACTTCCATGGTACTAGAGTGTGCTGTAGAGGAAGACAGATATTGGAATATATCAAGCAAATGATTGAGAACATATGTTGCAGTTGTTACTCTGGGGTTGGGATAGGATAGGCATTTGTGGTGGTCTGTATCAAACCAGCCACAGTGACTAAAAAGAACGTTTTTCTGTCAAAAGCTTGTATAAAATGAGATTGTTTTTAATTTTCATGCAAAGCTAATGTTCACAACCTGCTCATTCATTTTCAGATTAAACCAATGCAGAGCTGTGTTCAGGGGCATAATGGCAATTCAGATCACTTTGAAATGTTGGTGCCAAGTCACTGGCAACTGGTTGGCAACATGGGTGCCAAGATGCTAGCAGCTGGTTGACATTGTTTTGCAAATGATTGACCTCTTGAATCACTGTGATATGGTGTTGGTCAGCTTTGGAATAACTGTGCTGGGAGGCAGCTCAATAGCTAACACAAAAAATATGAATCAGCATTAAATTTAAATAATAGAGATAATTATCACTTGCAGTACTGGAATTAAACCATGGAGTCTTGTTGAAACTAAACTGGTGCCATGAACAGTCTTCCTCATAGCATAATAAAAATACAAAGCAACCTAAAAATACTGAAAATGAATAGTGTACATAGGATAATTTTTCAAAAAGTCAATTGTTTGATCATTACACATATATATTTAAAAGAAGTCACTGTTAGGTTGCACTAATATCATTAATTTACCTCTAATTCTCTGTGATTGTTGATCATGCAGTCCATCCACTAAATCTTGATGATTAGCACATATGTATATTTTAAGATGTCTTGCAGGATGGAAGAAATTACTGCCTCTTCTTATGATTGCAGGCAAAAGTCATGCTTATGAATGAATCTTGGAATATTTTGGCATAATAAATAAAAGTATTCTTGCAGCTATGATGATTTTTAATATACATATTTTCTTGCATTTTTATACACACATAGCATTTACTACGCACATTGTTGATACATGAGTAAAAATTACACGTCCTTTTTGTGTGAGATGTTAAACATAAGTACTCTCAAGCAAGACTTTAAAAAAATTTTGAATATTCTCCGGACATTGCTCTTCTGTTACAAAGATAATTTTAAAAGCCTGTCTTTACCATCTTCTGCAGCAATGTACAAATTTCTTATTACTAAAAGAAAACATTCATACAAATTAATAACAAGAAAAAATATAAGGGTATGTATGATACTGGGAGATAGTTGTCCAGGTATTGCACAGTTGTCCCCCCCCCCCCCCCTCCCGCCCCCATTGTACACTGATATTGTATGGACGTGTACAGTGTTAGGTAGTATCATATGATTAATCGTTTGCTATGTATTACTGATATGGAGTGATCAAAGCCCTTTATTTCTGTCTTTTAGATATACTTATGTCATGTAAAGTTGATATGTCAGCTTTACCTTATTGTATCTACACATACTAATGCAAATAATTAAAAGGAAAACAGGTTTTTAAGAACAGGTACAAATATGAAATACTGTGCATATTCAACAATGTTTGGTATGGTCAAGTTTCTTTCATTATTGCGCCCATGCACATGGCAAGTAGTTGGTGGTCTGGCACTGGGACTTTAATGATCGCATCCTCGCTGAATTCTTCTAACTCATGCATGTCCATTTCACATGGCGTGAGACAGCGAAGTCTTCGTATGCTGCACCATGGATTCCTCCACAAGAATTTTTCATTTCTTGGAAACGGTGTGCATGCTTGTGGTAATTTTGATGCTGTGACAGAAGACCTTTAATTTATGGCCCGGGACAACATGTAACTTACGTATTTATGACATGTGTTTCATTGCCATAAGTGCTGTTGTCATTCGACATGTAGCAATATTTATAATGATTATGCACATATACTTGTTTGGTAGCATCAAACCCATATCAATATGACGTCACTTAAAGGACTAATACTGCGTATACTTTGAATCGTTCATTCATATCATTTATATATATAATATTTCTTACAACTAAATTTTATTTGCTTGAGGTGCAGCCCATTAAACTTGCCACTCTCAAAGCTTATCAGTTCTTCTTTCACACCATGTCGATGCACTAGTCACTGAAAAGAAAAAACTTAAAACTAACTTAAAACTAAATGTGTAGTAGCTCAGTGGTCACTGATTCAGTCGTTCTTTTACGACAGTATGCAGCCATTTTATTCGCTTGTTCTGCCCAGTATATCACCAGCTTCACTTACATTTACCCTGTAAAGAGAAGTATCTACAAAATTCTATAAAGGTACATATCTGTATATAGTAGGTTAACGTTATTACTTTATGTAGAGAATTCGCGTAGTCTCTGGTACATTTCCATATAGTTATTGCACCCGTGGTCTAGGGGTAGCGTCTTTGATTCATAATCTTCGATCCCGGGTTTGAATCCTGTCACTGCTCAAATTTTGATTAATAATCAGCAATGGCGGCCAAAGACTTCTGGCATAAGAAGTCACCCTCACTCTGCCAACGGCCTTGTCAAAGAGGGCGGAGGAGTGGACAGAAGTCCAGGTTACTCTCTTGTCCCAGGGGTGGGAAACTGCTACTAAAGGTGGAAGAATCAGCACTGATCAACAGCATGAGGATGCAGAAGGCAATGGAAACCACAGCATTAAAGACACGTAACATGTATCCACAAGACACGTGGCCTGTAATTGAAGAAGTGTTGTGATGATCTCTCCATTGGCAAAAGATTCCGGAATAGTCCCCCATTCGGATCTCTGGGAGTGGGCTGCCAAAGAGAGATAAAAAGATTGAATAATCAACGGAAGGATAATGTTCTATGAGTCGGGGCGTAGAATGTCAGAAGCTTGAATGTGGTAGGGAAACTAGAAGATCTGAAAAGGGAAATGCAAAAGGCTCAGTCTAGATATAGTAGGGGTCAGTGAAGGGAAGTGGAAAGAAGACAAGGATTTCTGGTCAGATGAGTATACAGTAATATCAACAGCAGCAGAAAATGGTATAACAGGGATAGGATTCGTTATGAATAGGAAGGTAGTGCAGAGAGTGTGTTTCTGGGAACAGTTCAGTGACAGGATCATTCTTATCAGAATTGACAGCAAACCAACACTGATAACGATAGTTCAGGTATACATGCCGACGTCACAAGCTGAAGATGAAAAGATAGACAAAGTGTATGAGGATATTGAAAGGGCAATACAGTATGTAAAGGGGGATGAAAATCTAATAGTCATGGGGGACTGGAATGCAGTTGTAGGAGAAGTAGAAGAAAAGGTTTGCAGGTGAATTGGGCTTGGGACAAGGAATGAGAGAGATGAAAGACGAATTGAGTTCTGTAACAAGTTTCAGCTAGTAATAGCGAATACCCTGTTCAAGAATCACAAGAGGAGGAGGTATACCTGAAAAAGATTTCAGTTAGATTACATCATGGTCAGACAGATATTCCGAAGGAATAGCTAAGTAGGCAGTATGGTGGAAGAGAAATGAACATCTCTGAAAAGGGCCACCACAGAAGTTGGAAAGGAAAACATAGTACAAAGAAGGTAACTGCAAAGAAACAATGGGTAACAGAAGAAATACTTCAGAAATTTCTTAGAATGTGCGTCTAGAGTACAGCATTGTATGGTAGTGAGACATGGACTGTGGGAAAACCAGAACAGAAGAGAATCGAAACATTTGAGATGTGGTGCTACAGACGAAAGTTGAAAATTCGGTGGACTCATAAGGTAAGGAATGAGGAGGTTCTACGCAGAATTGGAGAGGAAAGGAATATGTGGAAAACGCTGATAAGGAGAAGGGACAGGATGATAGGGCATCTGTTGACACATCAAGGAATGACTTCCATGGCACTAGAGGGAGCTGTAGAGGGCAGAAACTGTAGAGGAAGACAGAGATTGGAATGTATCCAGCAAATAATTGATGACGTAGGTTGCAAGTGCTATTCTGTGATGAAGAGGTTAGCACAGGAGAGGAATTCATGGCAGCCCGCATCAAACCAGTCAGAAGACTGATGACCAAAAAAGTTATATATATTAGATGTAGTCCATCTTAAGTTTATAGTTATTCCTTCTTTCTTCCTCTATGTATATAATTCTTATAAATATGTGTATGGATGAGTTACATTTAACTGCATTAGCTGGAAGTCGTTTATCATGTTAGCTGTTTAATAATTAAACCGCCTCCTGCTGTGTTTACATGCGCATCACGTGAGTTGTTGCTTTCACCTTGTTTGCAGATGCAGCTCACCGTTGTGATTACACCACAGTGTGTGTCGCAAGTTCTGCTCTGCTTCACCACACCTCGCATCAAGCGAAGCACTGGATCATTTAATATCTCTCTCAGTTTCACTTACCTGCTACTTTATATATCAAAATACAAGTAAAATCTCTTATATCTAAACATGTTTCCTTAACACTAGAATTCAAAACAAAACAGAAATTAAATTACTGTTATGTACACCATGTACAGTCATTTTCAGTAAAAATACTTGTGTCAAAAATGTTTATTCCACAAATATCTTTAAGTATTTGTGGAGGTAGAGGCCTTTTTCTCAACCAGTCCTTTTGTAAATCAATCTATAACCTCCAGGATATGGGATTTTGGAAATTATATACAGTCCTGTAAAAGTAATTGCTGCTTCTTGTT
Source organism: Schistocerca serialis cubense (assembly GCF_023864345.2). Taxonomy (NCBI): domain Eukaryota; kingdom Metazoa; phylum Arthropoda; class Insecta; order Orthoptera; family Acrididae; genus Schistocerca; species Schistocerca serialis. Next base: position 314,651,140 of record NC_064638.1, read on the forward strand.
TAACTTTCCCATTTTTGTTAACTTAGGGTGGATTTGTAACAGAGCTCGTTGACCTTCAATAAACTTAGTAAAGTACTTCAGTTTCCGATCATAGATTTTCTTCCCTCATTCAGTCCTGTTTTTTGATGTGATTACTCCTTGTTTAGTTCTCTCCTCTAATGTCATTTCCACCACTGATATTTTTGGTAGGGGTGACTTCCATGTGTCCTTTTGTCTGGTGTAAAACATTAATTCATTTGGTGTGAAACCATTGGAAGAATTTGTAAAATTGTTAATGACCTGCATGACAGGTGTGACATATATATGCATTTTGTGTGTGTGTTCTTACAAAGCGATTAAATTCCTTGAATTCTCTTTCTACTAGTTATGCTTCGAAGTCTTGATACTAAGATGTTTTTTATAACCAGTGATGTCGTACGAGGCATTATCAGTAAATATCACTTATGGCTTCCCTATCCTCCTCAAGCAATCTTCTTCGATCCTTTTCCTGATAGAGGTTGCTGTTGCACAATGTACAGTGTACATCTTAATACAGGGTGGAGAAGAATTGTGTCACGAAATTTTAACCCTGGATAACTGATGCCAGTAGGGACGAAAATTACTAATGTTGCATAGGTTGACAACACACCATTTTTAAACTATGGAAACTTGGTGCCACACGCTCCAATTCGCCTTGGATATCCCTGTTGTGGTTCATCGGTTGACAGGCAGCACTATGGTTGTCGGTTCGCACATACAAATGTCCCTCGCCCTGTCACTGCCACAACGTGATACACATACATGTCAAATAGGTCTTGCTGTCTGTCTCCGCCCTCCCATCAGAGGTATTCACACATATGCTTCACTTCAGAGCACACACAAGTCACCTATGATTTAGTCATACAGTAAGCATGGTGGCACAGTATTCGTTTGAAGAACAATGAGATATTGTTTTTGTTTATAGAGTAGCCGATGGTAATGCGCATGAAGCTTGGGGGTTGTATGAGGAATGATGCCCAGCAAGACACTACTTACACCCGCAAGTGTTTACAGCAATTCACCGATGACTTGGAAAAACAGACTTATTAGCGGAATATCATGGTAATGCTGGAAGACCTTGAACACGACGAGATGCTTCTTTTGACGAGACTGTTCTTGAGCACTTTGAGGAAGCACCTACGACAAGTACACAAGCGGTTGGACATGACTTGGGGGTCACTCATCAATTAGTCTGGTTGAACCCGAGCATTGTAGTTTAGTTGAATTCACGGCTTGCAGTGAAGTATGATGAGGGCAGATGTTCGACAACACTAAGGATTTAGGCAGCAGCGAAAAATCGGCGCCTGTGTCCACTAGGAAAAGGTATCCCGATGAAATGTCTTTAATGTAAAGTCGTCCGCAATTATCCAGTTGTTCCCGGACAGAATGGAACACTGGGGGGGTGCCTGTCATGTTGTGCACAGGAGGCGGCACCCGGACCTACCTGCGATTGGCGTTTGGGAAGTAGCAGGGTGGTCTGCAGTTCTGTACCGCCTCACCAAACCGTGTGTGGAAGTAACAGTATGGGTAGTGCGATTGCGTTTCCTGCAGAAAGTTCGTTGCCAGTGGTGGTGGCCGAGGTTCGGTGGCCGCAGCAGGTTCGGTTGCAGGAAGGGGCGTGACCATGGGCAGAGCCAGTGACGTCCCAGTTGCTTGTTTACTGCTTCCCGGAGTGAGCGGAACGGTCGGCACAGTACGGCCCTGGCTGCGTCCGGCCGCAAGGCGATGAGCCTGAACCTGAGACTTGTCAGGTAGGCAGTCTCTGGTGAAATAGAGCAGTGATGCATCGTGTAGCTTGTCAGCAATTGTCATTCTTTGCTCGACAGGTTCAGGAGACCTTTGAGCCAGAGCAAAGCGGATGTGAGGAGATAGTTTATCTGACCAGATGGCGAGGAGAGCTGTGTCAGACAATAGATCAGCACTGACCAGGGCACGTAGCCGTCTCCAGAGCTGGGAAGGTTTGTCATTGTCTAGTTGCTCGATGTGGAGCACTTGCCGTATTGGTGCCTCAGTTGAGCGTGCAAGCCAACATAGAACTGTCTTTTTGGCTAGAGTGTACCGGGTCGATGAGTCTGGGGCGTCGACCAGGTCAGCAATCAAGTCCTCTTGCTCGTTCAGGTGGGTGATGAGGCACAGAAACCTGGTTGACTCGTCGAGTTTGTAATGGTCAAACACTTCGCCACAATTTTGAACCAGGTTGCTGCTCTGTCAGGATTAAACGGCGGCAGTGTTGGTAAGCGTTGTAGAATGATCGGAAGAACAGGTTGAGTTGAGTTCGTCGAGGCACTGTCTGCATCGAGCTGTTGTTGCTGTAGTATTCCAGGAGAGTGTGCCACCAGGGGATGTGGCAACGACGGCTGTTCGGGTGGCAGCAAGAAGGTGACACGTCGTGGTTGAGTGCGATCCATCGCGACGTGGAAGGCCGACGCAGGTGAGACACTGTAATGTGTCGATTGCGGTTGCAGAAGCTCAACACCTTCTGGGTGTGTTCGGATTGATGCATCACGGAAGACCGACACAGATGAGGTACCGAGATGTGCCAAGAACGGTAGCGGAAGCTTGACTGGAGCCGGCGTGGGGGTGACAGGTGAGAAAAACTTGAAAGTTTGAGAACACGTGTTAGTTTGCGGAAAGCTTGACGCATGATCAGAGCTGGGGCCACCTGTGTTGCAGGGAGGCTGCGGAGGTGCGGGCTGTTCAGAAGCACAGTGTGGGAAATGATGTTGAACGTGGGACGGAATGTGTGAATGTTCACTGTTCATAGTCGCTCCACTCAAAATGGTGTGCGGAGAAGGTGAATGTCATGGCACAAAACACTGAGGCGTAGCAATGGGATGGAGGTGGAGGTCAGGCACAGATAACAAGTTATTGTTCCTCTTACAGACCATGGTATCGAAGTAGGAAGGCATGTGCTAATTCGGAACCGAGGCAGGCGCGGGCATGGTCGGATGCTGAGGAGGTATACCTGTGAACGAAGCAGTTCCGGCCATGTGGCAAGTATCCGCGTGGTACTGCATGGATTGTGGTGTGGAAAATCATTGTCCTGGCGGTAGTAGGTTGTCCGACGAAGCATTTGCAGAAATCGGCATTGGTCCCACACTGCACGGAGATCCGTAAGGGCTAACTGTACAGTCGATGAGGGAGGGCACATGTGGCGGGAACAAAGGCGTTTGATAGCCGGAGTCATGTGCACTCCTAACCTCACTTATTGTTGCGGGCTCAAAAACATCCAGCGGAATCATCGAGTGAGAGGCGTCACGTTGCAGTCCTGGTGGGTGTACATCTCCCACAACATAATGCATGTCAATCACAAAATCCGGCATTAGGCACTGTGCCGAAGTCATTGTTCGAATGCTGTGTCGATGTAATACATGCAAACATAACCGACACGGAGGTCGCGGACATGGTAAAACGGCGAAAACGGAAGATGTTGCAACTCGGGGTCACCAGTGAGGAGGATTACTGGGTTGGTTGCACCAATAATTACACCCATTTAGCAATAGTTCATTTATTAACCTTAACACATACAAGGATCACAAAGAACTGAACTGAACATGACGGAACAGCCAAAGATAATGCTTAGAGTCCAAAGATGAATGCATATCGATGTTGGTGTTGATTTCATCGGCGCCACACCTGTATGCTGTAGAGGCATTGTTTAATTAGGAGTGACTGTAGTTTTACTTTAAAATCCTTCACTTGTGTATTGTTCTTCACTGCCATTTGGAGATGATTGTAGAGTTTTATTCCCATATATTTGATACCTTTACTGTATAGTTTTGTTGAATGGGGAATTACTCGTAGAGAGTTCTTTGACCTTGTCTAGAAGCCTTAGTCCCACAGAAATATCAGTCCTTTCCAAAGGCCTCACCTTTTGCACCACTCCCAAATGCAACCATGCAGGACTAATTAAAGACCTTCTCCCGGTCCCTACAGTGGAAACACTTTTTCGCCACCAACCTGACCAATCAGACTCAACCGAAGACCAATATTGAACATTGCCTAACTCAGTTCACGCCTCCATCCCACCGTGATCCACCCCCCCCCCCCCCCCCCCGCCTCCAAACCACCCCCTGTTAACTTTCCAGAATTTCTTATCCTCGAACCTTGCCTCACCATCATTCAGTAAATCCCTCAACATGCATACTAACCTTACATCCGTAGAAAGAACCGCAGTCCACCATCTAAAAACTGATCCCAATCTTATAATCCTACCTGCAGACAAACGCTCCACCACCGTTGTTTTGAACCGCAAGGATAACGTGGCAGAAGGACTCCGTCAGCTATCAGATACTTCCACCTACAAACCATGCCACAGTGATCCCATTCCAGCAATCCAGCAGGATCTTCAGTCACTACTCAAATCCTTAGGCCCAACCCAGAACCTCTCCCCAGAGTCCATACCTCTACTTACCCCTACCACTCCCCGCACTCCCACCTTCTACATGCTTCCTAAAGTCCATAAACCCAATCATCCAGGACACCCCATTGTTGCCGGTTACTGTGCCCTTACTGAGAGAATCTCTGCTCTCATAGACCAACACCTTCAACCTATTACCAGAAACCTATCCTCCTATATAAAAGATACCAACCATTTCCTCGACCGACTATCCACAGTTCCTTTCCCTTTACCACACGGTGCCCAGCTCGTCACTGGTGATGCCACCTCCCTGTACACTAACATTCCTAATGCCCATGGCCTTACTGCTATCAAACACTACCTTTCCAGATGCCCTATGGATTCCAAACCAACAACCTCCTTCCTAGTCTCCATGATCAACTATATCCTCACCCACAGTTACTTCTCCTTTGAAGGCTTACCTACAAACAAATCCACGGTACGGCTATGGGCACCCTCATGATACCATCCTATGCTAACCTATTCATGGGCCATCTAGAGGAATTCTTTCTAAAAACCCAGGATCCGAAACCCCTCACCTGGTTCAGATTCATTGATGACATCATTGCTATCTGGAATGAAGGTGAAGATACCTTGTTCACATTCCTCCAGAACCTCAACAACTTCTCCCCCATTTGCTTCAACTGGTCCTACTCCACCCAACAAGCCACCTTCCTAGATGTTGACCACCTCAGAGATGGCTACATCAGTACCTCTCTCCATATCAAATCTACTAACCACCAGCAATACCTCCACTTCAACAGCTGCCACCCATTCCATACCAAGAATTCCCTTCTGTACAGCCTAGCCACCCATGGTCATCACATCTGCAGTGACGAGCAGTCCTCTAAATATATCGAGGGTCTCACTGAAGCCTTCACTGACTGTAATTATCCTCCCATCCTTGTACAAACTCAAATCTCCCGTGCCTTATCTTTCCAGTCTCCCACCACCTCCCAAAGTCACACAGTCCGGCCACAGAGGAGCATTCCCCTCTTAACTCAGTACGATCCAGGACTGGAGCAACTGAATTACATTCTCTGCCAGAGTTTCGATTACCTGTCATCATGCCCTGAAATGAGAAATGTCCTACCCACTATCCTTCCCACCCCTCCTACCGTGGTATTCCGCCATCCACCGAACCTACACAATATACTCATCCATCCTTACACAACCCCTGCTCCCAATCCCTTACCTCATGGCTCGTACCTCTGTAATAGACCTAGATGCAAGACCTGTCCCATACATCCTCTTACCACCACCTACTCCAGTCTGGTTACTAACATCACCTATCCCATCAAAGGAAGGGCTACCTGTGAAACCAGTCGAGTGATTTACAAGCTAAGCTGCAACCACTGTGCTGCATTCTATGTAGGCATGACAATCAACAAGCTGCCTGTCTGCACGAACGGCCACTGACAAACTGTGGCCAAAAAACAAATGGACCACCCTGCTGCTGAACACGCTGCCAAACATGATACCCCTGTGTCTTTGCCGTATGGATGCTTCCCACCAACACCAGCTTTTCTGGATTGCGCAGGTGGGAACATTCCCTGCAATACATCCTATGTTCCCGTAACCCTCCTGGCCTCAGCCTTCATTAGTCACTGTCCTCACTCATCCAGCCCCCTCCGTGTTCCCATTCCAGCACTACACAGCCGTCATTTCACTGCCACACCCAGTCTTTTAATTTATTTTTATTTTTATTTCTCTCCTTTCCGCTACTTACCCCCTCCCCCCTCCGCACCTTCTCTCCTCCCCTCCGTCTAAACTGCAACACTTCACTGTCCGCAACTCCCACCATACTCTCCCTCCCCCTCCCCACCCCAGCCTCCTCATTACCCCTACCCAGTCACCACTCCCATCATGCACTGGTGCTGCTGCTCACAGTGTAGTTTCAGCTCTCTGAGACTGCTGACATGTGTGCAAGTTGTGTTTGTGTTAGTGTGTGTGTGTGTGTGTGTGTGTGTGTGCGGGTGTGTGTGTGTCCACTGCCTTAATGGCCAAAAGCTATGAGTGTGTGAATCTTTTTATTCTGCCTATCGCGACTCAGCATCTCCACTATATGGTGAGTAGTAACTTTCTTTCTCTGGTATTATTACATTCCGTCCTAGATCTTCCATTGTTTGGCAATATTTTTCTTGGTGAAACATAGTAGGTCCAGTATGTACTGATGTGGGAGAGGTAATATGTTCAGATTCTGGAACAGTGGTTTACAAGATTCTTTCTGCTGTTTGAATAATATTATTCTAACTACTTTTTTTGGAGTTTAAACAGCCTCACTGCTTCTACACTGTGGCCCCAAAAGATAATTCCGTAGCTTAATATAGAGTGGAAAAGAGCATAGTACATTGATGTGAGGGTGTTGGTATTAACAATATTCCTTATTTGTCTAATTCAGTTTGGTGCAGATATATCAATATGACTTTTCCATGTAAGTGTGCCAGTAATGGTAACCCCCCAAAATTTGGTTTCCTTTACATAGTAGATTTTATCATCACTCAGTGATATATTTGGTACTGGTGGGTTTTTATTTTGGACTGTGTGGAAAGTAATACCACCTGTCTTTTAGGACTAGTCTGTTTGAATTAAGCCATGAGTCTAGTTGTGCTGTGCTCCTGTTTATTGCGTCTTGAAGATGTTCATTTGAGTCGGATATCATAATTGTGGTATCATCAGCAAAGAGGAAGGTTCTGTTATTGTGTAAATTTAAGTGGAGGTCATTTACATAAAGTAAGAACAATGAGGGTCCCAACACTGAGCCGTGGGGAACTCCATGTTCTGTGATTTGGGTAGATGAATGTACAGTATTAGCAATTCCTGGTAGATCGGTTACATTCATTTGGACATATTGGTTTCTGTCTTTGAGGTAGCTTTTAAACCAGTCATGGCCAGTGCCCATTTTTCCATGGAAAAATTTTTTTGGAACAGTATATTGTGATTGGGGGCAACGGCCTTGCCACAGTGGATACACCAGTTCCCGTGAGATCACCGAGGTTAAGCGCTGTCGGGCGTGGCTGGCACTTGGCTGGGTGACCATCCAGCTGCCATGCGCTGTTGCCATTTTTCGGGGTGCACTCAGCCTCGTGATGCCAATTGAGGAGCTACTCGACCGAATAGTAGTGGCTCCGGTCACAGAAAACTATCATAACGACTGGGAGAGCGGTGTGCTGACCACACGCCCCTCCTATCCGCATCCTCAACTTGAGGATGACACAGCGGTCGGATGGTCCCAATGGGCCACTTGTGGCTTGAATACGGAGCGCTTTTTTTTTTTTTTTTTATATTGTGATTGGCCATATCAACTTGGGGAATTTACTGTTATTGGGAATATTTTTGTTTTTAAGGGGAAGTGGTAGTTGAAATAATAACTAAAAGTATTTCGAAAAATCTCAAAATTTTTATCTACAGTTTGAGACTGATATATATCCTGCCAGTTTTCTGTTTGCATGTGGGACAGAAAGGTGTTGATATTGCTTTGACAAAAATTTCTAGTTTGTATTGTAAACTTTTTTTGAGGGGGCTTGCTTACTGGTATCTGTATAATTAGGGCATTGTGGTCAGAGAATCCTAGCTTTACAGAGGATGCTGTGCATTCTGTGTCAGTAGCTACTTGGTCAAGACAAGATTCACTGTGGTTGGTTATTCTGGTTGGGATTTAACCTTTTGTTCCAGATTGTAGAGATTCAGAAAGTTTTTGAAGTTTACATGGTTGCTATCTTCTATTAGTAAATCTATGTTAAAATCGCCACAGATTACGATTCTGTAGGATTTCCATTTTGTAGCTTAGGTTGCCTGAGGGTGATCTATATACTGGTATTAAGTAAATACAATGTTCAGTGAGTTCTATACCCGATAATTCTATGAATATTTTCTATGAATATTCTCCAGACATTGCTCTTCTGTTACAAAGATAATTTTAAAGGTCTATCTTTGCCCTCTTCTGTGGCAACATACAAATTTCTTGTCGCTAATTAAGAAAAGAAAACATTCATACAAATTAATAATGAGAAAAAAATAAATATATATGATATTGTGAGCTAGTTGTTTAGGTATTACACAATATCTAGAGAGTATGATTCTTCTACCAAACTCATAAAGTTCTTGTATTTTAGTAAAAATTCTAGTACATTTTGAAAAAATATTGATTCATGGCATTATAGACTACATGATAGGAAAAAGATTTGCAAGAGAACTAGACTAAAAATATCAACATAATTTCGTACCTATGATTCTAATTTGAAGTCCACCTCTCCTTCTTCATTTTATATGGACTAGAGTACATTCTGAGGCAAGAAGTGCTCCATTCAATATGTTGATTTGCAGTAGGTTTCCGATTTCAGTTTTCATGAGATTTACCTGACATTTAACACAAAATATTAATGATCTTAAAAAGCATGTACACATGTCATTATCCAGTGTATGAGCTTTAATGCTTTAGATACCTTATAAAAAACTCTTTTGCAGTCAGCATTTGAATGAGCTAAACTCAAAACTGAGACGGCAAAATTGCTCAGGTCCTTGAATTCTTCAGATTCATGATTTAATATATTCCACATTTTATCCAGTGATTGCTCCTCTCGCAGTAAGTCTGGAAGACAAGCCAAAACCAGTGGGATATGTCACCATTGGTGATTTGTTGTTTGTGCTAAATCAACATATATGGGAGCAATAATATGTGGCAATAGTTCCATCAAGTGAAGGTGTTGTATGTCTGGAACTTTGTGGCAGAGTATTTTTAGGTTACAGAGCTGCTGGTTTGGACAGCACTTTATCATCCATATCATATCTTAATGTCATCTGGCATGAAGATTTCTGTAACACTGAATTAATAGCACTCATTACAGTTCTGACATATAAATATACAAATGTAAAAAAAAAAAAAAAAAACCATGAAATAAAAATATAAATATGGTGCAAAGGGCATAATATTGATACCTGCTCGAAAGAAGAAACATCACAGCAGAAGTAAACGAAATTCTTAGGATATTTTTGCTTAAAATTTGTTCTAAATAAAAATGAACTTACCCTTTTTTCTATACCCTACAGATAAAACAATGATAAAGGGACTTACTGGAAGGAAGTTACTGCATCAATTATAAAAATCCTTAAGAAGGTGTGGGCGATTCCTAATTGCTGGTGTCCCAGTCTTCTACAGAACTTTTACACCTAAGTGTGGTTGTGAATTTTCCAGATGATGAGCTGCACTTTTTGGGTCATCATCATTTAGATTTCTTTCCATGACATAAGACTGTTTCATGAAATACAGAAGTATTTCTGTATAGAGAGCTCCATCTTGTCATGAAGATTGAGAATTATTACTGATTTAGACAGGAAATACTCATTGAAAGTAGTACATTTTGGTAAAATCCTCTCTAAGAACATATAGTACATTGTTGCAAGAGAGTCACGTTAATCGCCAAAATCTTATTCGGCACTTTCTTTAGAACTTACTCAGAAAGCCTTTTCTTTTCTTTTTTTTTTTCAATTGTACAGCAATGTCCTAACAACTGAATCATCAATAGCCAACATGTCTGTGGAGGATGAAGCAAATTATGTGGTTCCAAGTTTAAAAGCACCTGGAGTAAGATTTAGGTTATTTCCATTCGATCTGACATTAAATAAAATGTATGAGATATAAAATACCTGGAATTCCTTGAACTTCAACTGCCTTTTGGCTCTGCATCTGAAAAGACCATAAATATTCCTCACAAGATCTTCACAAGCCTTTAGAACACGTTCGCACACCTTACTTGCACATACATGAATGGAGTGGCAAACTCACTTCATTACACAAATTCTCAGGCAAATCTGTCCAAATCTGATTGCCACTGAATTATGCACACCCATCATGAAATTGCAACTATCTTCTCCAAGGCCAACAAAATTTTCTACTGAAATATTTTGTTGCTGGAACATTTTTACTACACCATTGTAGAGATTCTCAACAGTAGAAGCATTTTCAATATTTGTCTTTATCATTCTAAACTTTATATAACTGCCAAAAACTACTGTCAATGCAACTGTAAAAAGAAAAATAAAACAAAATTATAACTTAAGAGGAAATTTTATTTTAGAATTTAGTTGATTATTATTTCAAGAGGTGCTCTTATTATTACTCAACTGAATCTTTGTCATAAAAACGGGTCACAGGAATATTTTACAGTTCCATTATCATTGGACATGTATGCCATTATTCTAAATTTGGCATGCTGCAGCATTTTCACTATTACTTCTTTGTGTGCCACTCCTTTCACATTAGAAACTTCATGCCGTTTAAGAGTTATGGACTGTGCAATATCTGAGTCTGGAAATATTTCTTTCAACAAATCATATGAATGAATAATTGCTAAAAATGCCAAATTATGTTCTGCTGAGGACGCTGATAGTTTAGTTTCATTATTAGCAACCTTCCTCTTAATTAGCTGCATGTTTGAAACAAACTGAGAAACTGAAGGCTGTTGTATAGGAACAGACTGCCGCATGTTAAGGTACTTCTTACTTTTTGAATGGCTTTTAATGGTTTGAACTTCTGTAACTATACATGTATTACAGCATCTGCATTATGTCCTGTACATGTCACTGTCATGCATCAGCCAGTTACAGAACTCTGGTATATTTCATGATTCTCCTCAAAATTTTTGCAAACTATGCAAAGGATATTTGGTTTTTGAGATTTTGCCTCACCTTAAACTTTTTTTCTGGCATGTGCAACTGCTAGGTGGTTGGGTTTTTTTCAAATTCACTATTACTTCCCACTTTTGTATATACTCACAGCAACACACAATGACATGAAGCACTTATAGAAACTGGGCAGAAAATTAATTCAGCTGAGTGTACTGTGACAGTGAAACACTTGTTGTTAAGAGTATCATTTGTTGCAGTTGAAACCGTGGAACCTGATACAATGCCAGGCTAAGTTTATTTGTATTTAACAATTCCACTAAGGATACTGGTTTATTGTAGGATAAATTACTGTCAATAGTGTTCCAGTTATATGAAAAAACATGTGAATGAAAGTTTAGTGCTTTGAGATTCAGGTGGCCACTCTATTTCTGAAACTTAATAATCCAACTGAGTGCAAAAGGTTATACAAAACAAAGCGGCTCATTATTGTGAGCTTTTTTTAATTTTTTTCCAGGTCAGGCTCTGAAGCCTCATTCTCAACTGTTAAGCCAGCGTCAGTGGCACGGCATTCAATTTCTCTGGCTGATGTTGTTAGACAGACACCGCATTGTCCTTTATCATGAATCTGTACTTTCTTATGTGAAATTCATTAAGTATACCAGGTGTATATGTGTATAATGTATATTTGGTAAAAACTTAGGCCTTTGGCAAAATTCTTGTATGTTTGCATATGATATCCACTTTTGCATTGTACTGTGTATAAATGACAAAATTCTCATATGAGTATGAGACTTCTCATACAAATCACTACCCTGGCTCACTCTGCACTCACACCATCTGTAGAGTCTTATTTATCTATGCAGGAACTGATTTGCTGCCGACCTAGGGTGACCAACTCTCCCCTATTTCCTGGGATCTCCCATATTACAGCAATAATTTTCCAATCCTCTTTGCTCCTTTGTTAACTGCCTCTTTCTCCTGAGCATTTCATCAGCAATCACTGTTGTAAATATTAATCTCTTTGAAGTATTACTAATAGTTGAGGTTTCATTACTGACAGATCTCGAAAAGTTTTTGTATAATAATTGATAGTATTGTCGAGATATTGTCCATTTCCTCTTTGTACTTATGTGGAAAAAAGATGGTTTGGCTCAAGGGAATTTGAGGAGAGTGGAAAGAATGACAAAGCCCAAGTGTCTAAAGGGACTGTGAGAGTGGGATGATTACTTGTTTCTTGGTCAGTACTGGCAACCCATAAGTGTGCTTGCCCTGGCTCACCTCATACCAATCAGCAGCTGTGTTACAGACAACACATGGAAGTAACAAGAAGTTACAAAAGAGAATTATAGAGATGCTCATGTTTAAACATGCTTCTTACATTACTTATTTCTCACTTGACTCACACAATACATTTCACAATATTTCTTAGTCTTATGAACAATGAGTGGACTGATTAGAGAAACAGCAGCAGCTTTGAACCGATTAAGTCAGAGCTTATGACTGAAATCAGTTTTGATTATGACTGTAAATAGGTTTTTAAATTTGCACTGGAAGATTTAAAATTGCAGCTTCTATAAATAAGTATTCATAGAATACACATAATATATATGTGCAAATTTGTTAAAATTTATTATGATTGTATTTATGTGTTACATGTGATGAATAGATAAACTGTTTTGTTTAGATTAGATTAAATTCATTTTTCATTCCATAGACCCAAAAATGAAGGGATTCTTGTACGTCTCAAACATGGCAGAAAACATAACAAAAATATTTAGAATGCTTGACTGTAATACTCATTTTTGAATTTACATCTCAAATGCACTTTAAAACCTTTCTTTTGGTTTGTGGATTTACCAAAAAATATCATACATTATGATATAATAGAGTGAAAGTAAGCAAAGTATGCCAGTTATTTTCAGTATTTATATCTCCTATGTCACCAGTTCGAGGAAAATGTGACATAGTTGTGCAGTTTAAACTTATTGTTGCCACATCTCCCTTAAACCCCCCTTGAAATTGTGGTCAGATCTTGGTTATCTCCCATAAAACTGTGATAAAGTCTTGGTCACCCTCTGCCACCACCTGTTGCCAAGTCATGTCAGCAATTAGTTGCTTTTGAGTCACTCCATGTGGGAAGGACCATAGTTCCCACATAGTGAAAGACTGCAAGTGAGTTTTTCCTATAGTCTGGAAATCTAGTAACAAAATCCATAATAGCAATTAATACAAAAGTAAATCACAGAAAATTATCATATCAAATCAGGTGCAATATCCAAAGTTTGAAAACTTTTTCTTGGTGCGCTTCCACGTCATAGTGCTCCTCTCTTTTCATGTTTTTCTTAAAGTTTCTCAAGTCTGAACCATAATGCACAGCATCTTTAGCAGTTTAAAACACTATCTTACTTTTCATTTTAAATCCCTTCCTTGCAGTAGAAAAATCTTTACAAATGTTTTAAGAAGAACAATCAGCTGTAAATTCCTTTCTGGTTTTTGAAAAGAGGAAAACGATTTCCCAAACGACTGTTACTTCCAACACATACTTTCTCCCTCCCTTCACTAGTTGATAGTGCATTATTTGATTTGACTGATGATGACAGTGTAGAGTTTTTAACAGTTATTCATTAAATTATTCACTTATGTTATACATTAAATTACCATAAACATTGTTTTATTTTCTCTGCTTTCACTTTCAGAATTTCTATCAATAATGTATGGTGATTTGCACACTTCTTGCAAATGCTCCTCTGCATGTTCCATGTGGGTAGATAAATTTGCCTTATCCAGTATCTTCACTACAATATGAATACCATCTTTTGACATTAGAATGAATTACTCTTAGCATGTTACAGTTTTCTTACACTTCTGACTTCTAATACTTTTTTCCCCTCATCAATGTGACTATTGATTGCTTTGAACTCTGTTTCCTATTATCCAGGCTTTTCAGTGGTATCTCATGATAGTTCCTTGACAAATTCTAATTTTTTATGTATATATTTATTTTGTACTCCACTGATGCATACTGTGATAAATCACAAGGATGTGGGATGAGTCAGATTTACATTATTATACAGACAGAATAAACAAATGTATAATAACAAAAATGTAGCAAAGTGATGAGTAAGCTTAAAAGTTGAAGTAAAATTAATAACTATGATTAAAGTAAATATCAAATAAATTAATGAGTATAAATACCTTGTGAACTAACTCAGTGTGAGCATAGTTCACTTTTTGAACTACAGTGTTATTTCTATTAATTTCATTTGCATGTAAAGTTTTAGATCGCCTATCTGCTCATTTGACCTTTGTACCTACATTTTTATGTCATTTGAGACTTTCCATCTTGTCATAATTCTAGTCCTAACAGTGATATGGTAGAGGATGTAAATCACCAACAAGCAATTTGTTATCAGAAAACTGTAGTGAAACATAGAAGCACAATACAACTGAATAACTCATAACAGTGATCAGACACAAGGACAAAGAGAGTAAAGTGTGGGGGAGGTCATTGGGCAGAGCGTTGGCCTTGCTGGAGGTCAAATGGGGACGATGATTTGGCTGTCAGAAATTTTCGCTCAAATAAGATTCTGGTCAGCATTGGGAGGAAGCTCAAAATAGTTCAGGAGCCAGATATGCATGGTGGAAGCGTTGCCTCGAGGCAGTGGTGTGATGACAAAGATGAATGCTGTGCCATTCCTGACCTTGATAGAGAGGTCACTGATGTTAACATCCATGATGTTGAGAGCAAACAAAGCAGGAGTCAGGTGTGCAGATGTAGTGGTGCAGATGGTAAGTGGTACTCCACTATTGTCACACACATCACTCAAACCACTGGGGAGGAGGGAGATGGAAATCTCAACGGGGAGTGAGTCGCTGTCAGCACGTATATAGTACATTCATTCACTGAAAGATGAAACTGAGGACATGGAAGGCAGGATGGAGTTGTCGGGTGGGTCCACAGGGATGGTACGTATCATCTTAGTAAGATCGTCAGAGAGTAACAAGGCAGGTTTCAGTTAATTCCGTGAGACTGTCTAATGTTTGCCATTACTTATGATGTCAAAGGTATTCTGTCTGTGCGTGAGGACTCTGTGAGGGCTTGAATAAGGAGACTGGAGGGATGTGTGAACAGAATTGTAGCAGAGCATCACATAATCATTAACAGCCAGTTCTTTGTGGGCAAAAACATGGGATAGACAACGTGGCTGCAGAAGTGGCATATGGAGGTGCATGATGTGTGCACATAAACAATCAACCAATGGTGGAAGCTTGTCATCCTGTGGGGAAGTAGGAGGGGCAATGAATTCAGCAGGTAGGACAAGGGCATCACTGTACAAGATGTCTGCAGGTAACATCTGGAGATCCTCCCTGGAAGCCAGCAGTGCATATCCCTAAAAGGGTACATGATAGTGCTTCCAACTAGGAATCACCATGGCATGTGAGTACTGCTTTAAGTGTATGGTACCAAAGTTCCACAAGACAACTGCTCTGCGGGTGGTAAGTCTTCTTCTTCTGTCTGCAGCTCGTGGTCTCACGCTCGTGTTCTTGCTTCCCGAGCACGGAGTCCCAGGTTCGATTCCTGGGGGTGTCCGGGATTTTCACCTGCCTCTAGATAACTGGATGTTTGTGTTGTCCTCATCATTTCATCATCATTCATGAAAGTGGTGAGATTGGACTGAGCGAAGGTTGGGAAATTGTACAGGCGCTGATAACCTCACAGTTGAGTACCCCACAAACCAGACATCATCATCATTATCATCAACATCATCATCATCTTCTTCTTCTTCTTCTCCACATGGCATTACAACCCTGTGTGGGTTTTAACCACATCAACAAGTTTCCTCCATTCTGCCCTCTCCAGTGTGGTTCTCCGCCATCTTCAGACTCTGAGAGTTTTTATATTTTCTTACACATCATCTACCCACAGTTTTTGAGGCCTTCCTCTCTGTGTTCTTCCAATCGGTCTCCATTTGAAAATATTTTTAGTTGTTCTTCCACTATCCATCTTGAGGACATTCCCAAGCCAGGCTATTCTTCTACTTTCTATAATTCTTATGATGACAGCTCCTTGTATGAGGCAGTCCAGCTCAGCATTTGTCCTAGATCTCCAGAAACCATTATTATGCTGAACTGACCTGTAGATCTTATCCTGATCTGCTGCTCATCAACACTCATTGGCGTCCATGTTTCACATCTGTAGGTTACAACTGGCCTGATCATGACCTTATATAATTGCAGTTTCACCTGCCTTTTTAATCATCTAGAGGCCAACAATTTCTTAAACATGTTGAAGCACCTATTAGCACTTAGGATGTGCAGTTCTATTTAAGTTGACATGGAATATGTGCTGTTAATATTAGAGCCAAATAGTCAAAGTTCTGCACTTGTTCAAACTTGAAACCATCTGCTGACAGTCTATCCAAGTTATTATTTTTCTTCCTGGTGAAATTCATGTACTTAGTCTTTGTTTCATTTATAGAATGGTCTCTAGGTCCTGTGGCTCCTTTCAGCTCACATATTGTCCTCTCTAGTCATACCATTCTTCTACTAATAATTGTTACATCATCAACATATGCGCACATCTGAGTCGACTTTGTGCCTATGTAACCAGAAATCTCAAGCTTCTGCGTGGCTACTTCAAGAGTCAGATTGAAAATCATTGTAGAGTGTGTGTCCCCTTGTCTGACTCCTTTACTAATGCTAAACCAATTGCTCAGTTCTCCATCCACTCACACTGCAACCATGGAACCAGCCAATGTTCCTTGAATAAATGAGTCATACTTCGATGGTATACCAAGCGGTAGCAAGTCATTTAGCATTTGTACTCTATCGAGATTATCAAAGGCCTGCTTGAAGTCTATGTAGAGGTTATGAAGCTCAATGTTATTCTCATATGCCTTTTCATGTATTTGCCTCAATGCAAATGTCTGGTCTCTAGTTGATCTA
This sequence comes from Schistocerca serialis cubense, assembly GCF_023864345.2. Lineage (NCBI taxonomy): Eukaryota > Metazoa > Arthropoda > Insecta > Orthoptera > Acrididae > Schistocerca > Schistocerca serialis. The sequence continues at coordinate 314,668,130 of NC_064638.1, forward strand.
TTAGGCCAAAATCCACACTGATACTCCCTGGTCCTCCAGGTTGGGGGTTGAGCACAGGGTTGATGCCTCTGCCTTTACAAAATCTATTGTTGCGAATAATTCGACAAGGAATGCCAGACTGCTCCCACATAGACAAACTGTGCTAGGAAACAGGAATATGGATTTATTAGTGCTTAAATTTGGAACACAGAATGTGCATTTGCTGTTGCAAACAGGAGCAATGAATAGTGTTGCAAAAGAAATGCTAAGGTATGGAATGGGAGTTGTTGCACGGTATGAAATCAAGTGGAAGGGAAGTGGAGAGATTTATAAGCAGAAGTTCTCCCTGTACTATTCAGTAAACGACGAAAGACAAGGTGAGTCTGGAATTGGGTTTATAATCTCCAACGATATGTGTAGATCTGTTATTGCTATCACCTCATATAATGAAAGAAAATATACTCTGTATGAAAGGCAAATTTCACAATGTGACCTTTGTGAATGTACATGCACCAACAGAAAAATCAGATGAAGATATCATGGATGTCTTCTATGATCAAATACAGGAGACGTGTGACAGAATACCCAGATATGATTCCAAAATAGTTCTTGGCGACTATAATGCAAAACTGGGAAAGGAAGAGGCTTTCAGAAGTCTGTCTGTTAATGAAAGTCGGCATGATGAAACTAATAATAATGTTGTGAGGGTTGCCCAGTTTGCTTCTGCAAAAAAGTTGGAGGCAGTAAGTACCTGTTTTTCAAGCAAAAATATCTACAAAGGGACATGGAGAATACCAGGAACAAATGAAGCAAACCAAATAGAACATATATTGATATCAAAGATGTGGGCATCTGGTATAAAAAATATGCACACTTTCCAAGGAGCTAATTCTGATTCTGTCCATTACCTAATAGGAGCCAAAATGAGACAGAAACTTGTCATGGCTGCCAAAGGGAGTAGTACCAGAGTAAAGAAATGGAATACAGAACAACTGAAAGATAAGTCTACTGTTCAGAAGTACCAGAAAATATTGACTCAAGAGTTACAAACAAAAGACGGTGTGGGTGGTCAGTAGTGGTGTGAAATTTGTTGGTAAGAGAAGAGCAAGGTCCAAAATTGGTGGCCATTGGCAGTTGTAACTGAGGAGGGGCAGCCAAAGTGGGAAATCTAGGAATGACAAAATTATGGGCAACTGTTTCAGTTGTAATGTCAAGAGAAAATGGCTTCAACCCACCTCATAACTCGGTTGATGATAGACAGGATGTAATGAAAACCATGCGAGGGTGCCATTGGTCCCACAATATTAATATGGATGTGGCTTAGGTGGTCTTTGGGGATGCTGAATTGTCCAAGAGAGGGCTTAGTGTGTTGTTCCACTTTACTCCTCTGACATGGAATACATGTGTGTGTACAAGCACCACAATCATTGTTTATTTGTGGCCAAATGAAACGTTCAGTGATTAGTTTTGTGGTACCTTTGATACCCAGGTGATCCAGTCTGCCGTAGAGGGGCAGTCATGACTGGGTGTAGTGTGCCTGTTGAGGTGTTGCTCATGATCGACAAGGGGGTCCTAAGAGGAGGCAATGCTCAAGTGTTAAAGTGCATTTTGTGTCCATCAATAAAGTTGCAATCATATCATTCATTTGAGGCACCTTCTTAGTGCCTGAGAAGTTCTTACCGATGCAGTGTCAATAAGTTGGCCTGGATAGAGGTGGCATGTTGAAGGTGGTGGTGGTAGAAATTTATGATTGTGAGGAATCTACGTAGGTCATAGTAGTCTGTAGGTAAAGGTAGGATCTTGACACCGTAAGATGTTGGTCAGATGGAAATACCGTGTGGCTAGGGCCTCCTGTCAGGTAGACAGTTCGCCTGGTGCAAGTCTTTCAAGTTGACACCACTTCGGCGACTTGCGTGTCGATGGAGATGAAATGATGATGATAAGGACAACACAACACCCAGTCCCTGAGCAGAGAAAATCTCTGACCCAGCAGGGAATAGAACCCGGGCCGTTAGGTATGACAGTCCATTGTGCTGACCACTCAGCTACTAGGGGCGGACGTTGGTCAGATGCCATAAGATGAAATGGTGTCAACTAGAAAAGTGAAACTGCCATGGATCAGTTGAGACATTTAAACACTGGACTTGTGACAGATGCTCTTCATGTTTCTCAATGGTAGATGAAAAACTCAAAATGTCCTCAAGGTGAGTGTATGGCAATGGAAAGTTGAACAACTGAGACTCAATAAATATCTGTCATGTTTGACCTGCTTTCTTGAGGCTGTAATGCATGAAGCAGTACTCATTAAGCCGGAAGAGAGTAATTGATGTCATTTTTGGAATGTTGTTAGTGAACATAGGTATGTGTTGGTGAGCCTTGTGGCAATCCAAGATACTAAACACCCATGTGTCATTAACTCATTGGGCAGTGTCTTGGATGTGAGAGATTGGCTAGTTATCTATGGTAGTCCAAGAATTCAGGACCCACTGATTCCTGCATATATGAAACAAGCTATCTTTCTTCTGGAGAAGCTTTATGAGGGAAGACTGATTGCTGTCTGGTTGGCGACTGATTCCAGTGTTGAGTACTGATGACTGACTAGCATGCTGTAACGTTTGGCAGTTAAGGTGATGCACATTATGATGTATGGCTGGATCTTCCATTGTTTTAATTTTGGGGCATGTGCCATTAGAGATTGTTGCCCTGTGTGCTTTGTTGCAACTCATCTGAGGAAACCACAGTAAGAGCCCAGGGGCGTGTACACTAGGGAGAGACATTGGAGAGACAAATGTCATTGCCTTTGGATCATGAGACTTTGACGGTGGTGAAGATAGTGCAGACTTGATAGTAGCCATATCATCCAGTTGTGAAGAAATCTTGTCAGAGAGCTGGCGTACTATGTGTAGAGCCTGTGCCAGCCATGCAGATGCAGTGTCGATCTGTGGACATGGTGGGACGTTATATGCTCAAGAGTGCTCGAGGGAGATCTTGACTACTGAAATGGCAAGCTGGGACAATAATTTAGAGAACTTGGAGTGGAAGTGTAGGAAGGTCTCTTATACAGGTAGCATGGAAGGGGCAGTGCTGAATGAGCCTCGAAACAGTGCACCAGATGCTTGGGGTAGTAGTGACCCCAACTATATGTTGGGTTAAAGTCTGAAATGTCCAAGGAAGTCAATTCTGAGCATCGGTTCATTGAAATTAGTGACATGACATGATAAACATATATCAAACATGAGATGGATCTGGATATCCAAAGCACAGGGACTTTGATGTGGGAGTTGTTTGTCATGCATAATATCAGTTTGATAGTGAACGTGCAAAGTGAGGCCTGTGCCACACATATAAGACTAGCCTCTGCACTGGTATCGATTAATGTAAAGATGACTGCTGGAATAAGAAGAAGAAGAGGCGTTAACTGACCATTGCCTATGAGGCGCGATGTAGGGGGATGGGGAGGTGGGAGGGGGCATGGGCCAGGGTGCCTAAACCAGTCCACATGCAGAGTTTATTGTGCAGGGCATGTGGCAATTCTGAGCAGTTTTTACAGATGTAGTGAGCTGTGCACATGATCTCTGTTGGATTCTGCAGAAAGGCTTCCTGCTGTTCAGCTGCTTCCTTAGTAGAGGTAGAAAGCAATCATGGAGTCAGCGTGGGTAGTGCACAAAATTTGCTGTCAGGTGGCTGTTCGTACTCCGGGGCAACTGTGCACACTCTGGTCTAGCCCTTGACATCTAAGTAAAGTGTAGTGGAGGAGGGGAGGGGGGTCTCCAACAGTGCCAACATTAACATCTGAAAGACTGTTCAGGCTAGTGAGAAGTGTCTGTGCCACAAGATACTACATGCTTTATCTGCAAGGCATAACTTATTTTCAGTGGATCGGAAGCATGTGACAATAATTGTAATTGAGAATCTGATGAACCACAATGTCCACGATACAATGTCCAGCATGAATTCAACTGCCAAAGTTGAAATGGAGTCCTATATCCTAAGTTCTCGCTGTGAGTAATATGATGTGTGACCTCAGAAGGGGGGCACAAAAAATGTTCTCTAATGATGGTTATAGCCGCAGAGTATTTGCGATGGTCAGGTGCATAGAGAACCGAGTCACTGATAAGGACTGTGTTGTTGTGCAAATGACTAGCTAATCAAATGAAACTGGAGTCTTCATCCACAATGCCAAGGCAAACCATGTACGTAGATTGTCCCTCAGTGATGGAGGCAATTGAGGAAACCTGGCAGATAAAACCATTTGCATAGGTGTTGGTGCAGGAGGCAGACCTGCAGTGACTGGTGAAAGTGGGATGGTGTTTCAGTGGCGAACTCTTGATCAAGCAGTTACCGATGCCCTTGAGGTGTCCCCGAGATGGATCTGGATATCCAAAGCACAGGGACTTTGATGTGGGAGTTGTTTGTCATGCATAATATCAGTTTGATAGTGAACGTGCAAAGTGAGGCCTGTGCCACACATATAAGACTAGCCTCTGCACTGGTATCGATTAATGTAAAAAAACGTTAGCTAACGTCATACCTAACGTGGAGCTCAACGTTATGAGCACATGCAGATCACAATGCAGTAGGCACAGGAGTGTGGTAGGCCAGTGCTGTGTTCATTGAAGGCAGCGTTGCATTCAAATGCGGAACAAAGATGCAGTGTGATGTGTCACCCGAGGCCCATGTGGGGCAGCTGAGGATGCATGGTGTGGAAGTACAGTTGACCACAATGAGACTGTGGGAGGTACAGCCATAGCTGCAGAATGTGAAAAAAAAGGGAAATCATAACATGTGGAGCCAGGGAACGGACAGTGTCTACAGAAGGCAGGTCATGCATGGATCCTAGACTGCCGAGTGGCAGTGACAAAGTATGTAGTACAGTTGTTGCACATTGCAAGATAACATTGGGTACAGAGCATAGCATTGTCAAAAGGCTGTAAGATGTGCAAAGTGCTGAAATTGACATTATTGTGGGGAAACATTGAAGTCTGTACACTGTTTTCACACTATTGTGCAGTTGGTGAGGTTAGAGTGTCTGTTCGAGTCATGTAAGGGCAGAATTATTCCTGCTCCAGTTTAACAGTAGTATGTGGAGGGTGACATATTTGAGATTCACATTGTACCAGTGCATTGTCTTGCTGTAGCATAGAGTTCAAAATATTGTATGATGCAGAATTCATGGTTAATAAGGTGCACATGCAGAAGTAAACATACACCTGAATAACATTTAAAAGAATGTAGATGAGTCCAGGGCTGTACACACTCAGGTCAAGAAAATATACACTGATCATGCTTCCAATACACTCCGTCCAAATACAGCAGTCTGTAAAACTGGCGAACGTAGAAGTTGAACAAGAGATAACCACATTGTAAATCTGTGATAAAGTGCAACAAACATGAGGTTCGTGAGCATTATCTGGGACACCACTGTGGTAATTTTAGTGCTAACAATGATATGCTAGGAGATCCAAATCACCAACAAGTGATTCACTATCAAGAAACTTTAATGAAACATAGAAGTACAATACAGTTCAACAACTTACAATGGTGCACAGACACAAACACAAAGAGAACAGAGCCAAAAATAATAACATCAAAGAAGGATGATAGTGTTCTAGTGGCCGATTTTCACCAGAATCTCATGATTTACAAATGTGCAGCTCTACTTGCGAAGTCCATATTGTCAGCTTAAGCATTGAGACTGTTAACGTTTTGATGTAAAATTTGATTAAATTGCATTAAAAGTTTAAATATACTCTTAACTCCCAGGGTATGTCCTTTTCATCTAAACTTTCTTTTAATGTGATTGCTGATTTTAGTATAAACTCCCTATAGTCTACAACACAAGTCCCGCACTTTTTTACTAATGAAAAGACAACACTATTCTAATTGTTACCTCAGTATTAGCATGAACAAACTCACTGGGCAAGTGTATTGTAGTAGCTTGACTGGAAGGCAGTATAGACCTCACCATAGAGAGCAGTTAGTATACCCTACTGCTACCACCAGGTCAGTCGCATCTCGGATCAACTTTCACTTTAAGTATATTTATTTCTTCCTTGTCAATTTTTACAGTGATTCATAGTTGAGAAACAGCAGGCCATATTTAACCTTGGATTTGCTGATTTTCGTACACAAAGAATGTTACTGTTCCATTCTACTACATACCATGTCCTCAACTGTCTCTAATCTCTTGTCAAAGCTTTTCCCTCAATTAGTGACACTATGTAAATAAGTTTCTAAGCTATCCAGCCAATTACTCAAGTGAGTTTTGAATTGTTTCATATCATTGTCCACGTCATTCAACCTCTCATTAACTATCACTTTGTATCAATCTACTCTATTTTCCACTGAGTCTATTTTATTAGCCAGTTGTTGCTGTATGCACTCTATTATTTGCAAGATAATATTGTTTCTCTTGCTACCATCACATCAGTGTTTGTTATTAGTAATTAATTATTATCTCACTTCTCAACATAATCTCCAAAGGTGTAGTCTAAATACGAAAACTACATTCTTCTCCAACACAGAAGGAACCCACCAAATTTAAATAAGAACAAAGTTCTGTAGTCAATTGTGTCGACAATGTAGTGAACAGTGCCACGTGGCCCAGGCAACTGGTGGCAATGCTGATGTGAAATGTTAACAGAAAAAAATGTTGTGCCCCACTCTACTCACCAATGAAATCTGTTTAGTGACTTTTATTTCCTGAATATTTTGCTCTTCAGTAACAGCTGAATGCTTGCAACTCCAGACTACATGATTCTGAATTTACATGAAATAGTAATAAAGGTGCATATAAGGTATATTTACTTCAGTAACAGCTGAATGCTTGCAACTCCAGACTACATGATTCTGAATTTACATGGGATAGTAATAAAGGTGCATATCAGGTATATTTACTACAGGTTGCTCAGCTCTTGCAAGATATTCTGGTATGTCCATTTAAACCACCTTGTAATGTTCCAGGCTTATGGTTAACACCCCTGCATTATGTATTACTAGATCAATACTCTTATATCTCTAGCTATAAATAAATTCAATTACTTTTTGATAATAGGAAAAAGGCTTTTAGAAGAATAATAGCAATACCAAACAAAAGTAGTTACAATACCCTTTGTACCATGAATGATCAAAATAAAAGAATAATATAAATTCAGGAAATTAATATATGGAAAATGTTTAGATAAAAGAATAATATATTTCATTCTCACCTGTAAATGGTAGGAATTAAATCTCGAGCCTAATTAACAAAATATAGATAACTGATGATGTAGCATTGTTAGAATGCTTATTTCTGCAATTTCAATATTAATGTGATTTTTATGGGTTTTAGAAAATGTCTTAAACTTGTTCTACCAAAGTAGGGAATATTATACAGTGTTTGATAATGTTGTTTAACTATTTCATATTATATATTATTTTTGCATTATTATAACCAGTAGTACATTGTAGGAAGAGTATAAGTACTCGGCCTCGAGTATTGTTAGGGAGATGAGGACAGATTGGTGAATACAGTTGAGATACGTTCTTGGTGCACGATTCAGGTTTGGTTTTACAATAGAGCAACCCATGTGTTGGACATTGTCCAAAACAGGATATTAGAACAGTGCAGTGACGGATTATTTCGGAGTTTTAAACAGTTTGATTTAATATCGCAAAAGGCAGAATGATATGTGACTTTATATTCATACTTTGTTGAGTATTAGTGTTGGGCAATGCAATGGACCTCACACACGCATTAAATTACAGCATCTGGACTATTTAATATCGCCAGTGTAATATCGGTTAGCTGTAGTAGTAAAAACGAGGCTTATTACACTGAAGATTGATCATGAGCTCATAAGATACAGGTTTTGAAGTGAATAAATCTACATACTTACTTTACTTCAGTTGTGGCCTACATCACTGTAGTGAAAACCATTATGGTATCCTGTATTTATTGAACAAGCATATTTTAGTTCATGTATGCAGTCGTCGAGGGACACCGAAGGCAAAATATTCACAGGTATTTAAACCATTTTTTAACTCCTCACTAACCAATGGGACATTACAACCTCACTGAGTATGATACCTATGAGCATGCTTTTTGAGTTCAATACGTACGAGCACAATTCAAGCCTGAGTCTAAAAAAAAGACCTTAATATGTGCTGACAGCATCAGCAAATTAAAAATAACGATAAATGCAGCTGCTTGCTTTATGTTTGCTACATTTTGTTGCACTTCCTGTTCTTTTTTTGGTTCTTGAATGTTATTGCCACCAGGTCCCTACAGGAAAAAAAAAAAAAGAAAAAAAAAACACTTTTTCTCAAATCTGGATTTTTGTTGACTACGTTGACTCACGTAACTGCCAAGAAGTTTTGTGATTTGCACATCCTCAGGTTGCAGAGATGATTATATTTCACGATGTAATGCTCTGTATCTGTGTTGTTTCATGGATTTAAGGGTTCCAGGGATACATTTTAGATTTTCAAATGAGCCACCTTCTAATTAACAAAAACTTTCTTAATGTGTTGCAAAGAGGGCTGATAATACAAATGTGTCTTAAACACAGCTCCTAATTAAGTCCCAGTTCCTTAATGAAGAAAACAATGCTTTGCTATAATCACAATATGTATAATAAATAAAATTTCAGTGCTTTGTAGTTAGTGATCAAATCATCTATTTAAGAAATACAGGGTGATAATAATAAAAGTTCCAATTTCGAAGCATCTTAAAAAAAAAAAAAAAAAAAAGGAATAAATAAATAAAAATAAAAATAATCACTGCTCAGAATGTCTTCAAATCTGAATGGAATTTAAGAAGGGGGAACAATATAGAAACAAAACAAATTTAACGGCAATTTTCCACTAGATAACACTGTAAGCAGCAGAATATGCAAAATAATAGACACAGGGTACACGGCTGTGCCTCAGTTTGCGTCTGAGATACATGGTGAGACTGTCTCAATGCAGGGTCATATGCTGTTGGTAAAGCTCTTTTACAAGAATGGTGAATGTGCACAAGTAGTTCTGCAGAAGCTCTAGACCCTCAAGTTTTCAAAAAGGCATTGCTCCAATGTTCACAAAAGGTCTGGAGTTAAAGATTACAAAATTTGAAATGACAGGTCTTTTGAAGTGCAGTACAGCAGTGGAAAACAACTGATATGACATCTGCAGAAGATATGGCCTCAGCATTGCAGAAGGGGTTGAGCAGCGATATGCAAACACACAGTGTATGGGGAATCATCGAAACTTTAGACATGCCAGCGAGCATGGTGCATAAAATCCTACAAAATCTCCTGCATTGCTAGTCATACAAAATTACCCATGTTTAAGAGTAGCTTCCCAATGGCCTGCCAGAAGACGAACATTTTCACTGGACTTCCTTGTTCGTATGGAAGTGGACAATGACTGGCCATGGAACATCCTGTGACAGACGAAGCCCATTTCCATCTCCAAGGTCATGTCAACACACAGAATTGTAGAATATGGTCAAAAGAAAATCCACTTGCACATCAACCAGTACCACTTCATACTGAAAAGGTAACTGTTTGGTACAGGTTGACATCATTATTTATTGTTGTTGTTGTTGTGATCTTCAGTCCAGAGACTGGTTTGATGCAGCTCCCCATGCTACTCTATCCAGTGCAAGCATCTTCATGTACCTACTGAAACCTACATCCTTCTGAATCTGCTTAGTGTATCCATCTCTTGGTCTCCCTCTATGATTTTTACCCTCCAAGCTTCCCTCCAGTACTAAATTGGTGACCCCTTGATTCCTCAGAACATGTCCTACCAACTGATCCCTCCTTCTACTCAAGTTGTGCCACAAATTCCTCTTCTCCCCAATTCTGTACCTCCTCATTAGTTAAATGATTTAACCATCTAATCTTCAGCATTCTTCTGTAGCACTACATTTTCAAAGTTTCTATTCTCTTCTTATCTAAACTATTTATTGTCCATGTTCACTTCCACACATGGCTACACTCCATACATATACTTTCAGAAAAGACTTCCTGACACTTAAATCTATACTTGATGTTAAAAAAAACTTGTCTTATTCAGAAATGCTTTCCTTGCCGTTGCTGGTCTACATTTTATATCCTCTCTACTTTGACCATCATCAATTATTTTGCTCCCCAAATAGCATAACTCATCTACTACTTTAAGTGTCTCATTTGCTAAACTAGTTCCTTCAGCATATTCTGATTTAATCCGACTACATTCCATTATCCTTATTTTGCTTTTGTTGATGTTCAGCTTATATCTTCCTTTCAAGACATTGTCAACTCTGTTCAACTGCTCTTCCAGGTCCTTTGCTGTCTCTGACAGTATTACAATGTTGTCGGCAAACTGAAAAGTTTTTATTTCTTCTCCTTGGATTTTAATTCCTACTCCAAATTTTTCTTTTTTTTTTTTCCTTTAGTGCTTGCTCAATATACAGACTGAATAACATTGGGGATGGGCTACAACCCTGCCTCACTCCCTTCTCAACCACTGCTTCCCTTTCATGCCCCTCAACTCTTATAACTGCCACCTGGTTTCCATACAAATTGTAAATAGCCTTTTGCTCCATGTATTTGACCCCTGCCACTGTCAAAATTTGAAAGAGAGTATTCTAGTCAACATTGTCAAGAACTTTCTCTAAATCTACAAATGCTACAAACATAGGTTTGCCTTTCCTTAATCTATCTTTTAAGATAAGTCGAGGGTCAGTATTGCCTCATGTGTTCCAGTATTTCTTCTACCAGTTTTTTAATTTGTCTGTAAAGCATTTGTGTTAGTATTTTGCTGCCGTGACTTATTAAACTGACAGTTCGGTAATTTTCACACTTGTCAACACCTGCTTTCTTTGGAATTTGAATAGGTCTTTCAGTGCTCTGTCAAATTCTTCATGCAGTATCATATCTCGCATTTCATCTTCATCTATGTCCTCTTCCATCTCAATAATATTGCCTCAAGTACATTGCCCTTGTATAGACCCTCTGTCTACTCCTTCCACCTTTCTGCCTTCCCTTCCCTTTGCTTAGAACTGGTTTTCCATCTGAGTTCTTGATAGTCATACAAATCGTTCTCTTTTCTCCAATGGTCTCTTTAAATTTCCTATAGGCAGTATCTATCTTACCCCTAGTGGTATATGTCTCTACATCCTTATGTTTGTCCTCTAGCCATCCCTGGTTAGCCATTTTGCACTTGTTGTCGATCTCATTTTTGAGATGTTTGCATTCCGTTTTGCTGCTTCATTTGCTACATTTTAATATTTTCTCCTTTCATCAGTTAAATTTAATACGTCTTCTGTTACACAGGGATTTCTATTAGCCCTTGTCTTTTTACCTAGTTGATCCTCTGCTGTCTTCACTATTTCATCTCTCAAAGCTACCAATTCTTCTTCCATTGTATTTCTTTCCATCACTCTTGTCAATCATTGCCTAATAGTCTATCTGAAACTCTCTACAACCTCTGGTTCTTTCAGTGTATCCAGGTCCCATCTCTTTAAATTCCCACCTTTTTGCAGTTTTTTAAATTTTAATCTACAGGTCATAACCAATAGATTGTGGTCAGAGTCCACATCTGCCCCTGGAAATGTCTTACAGTTTAAAACTTGGTTCCTAAATCTCTGTCTTACCATTATATAATATATCTGGAATCTTCCAGTTCCTCCAAGCCTCTTTCATGTATACAACCTTCTTTCATGATTTTTAAACCAAGTGTTAGCTACGATTAAATTATGCTCTGTGCAAAATTCTAATAGGCGGCTTCCTCTTTCATTCCTTACCCCCATTCCATATTCACCTACTACTTTTCCTTCTCTTCCTTTTCCTACTATTAAATTCCAGTCCCCCATGACTATTAAATTTTTCTCTCCCTTCACTATCTGAATAATTTCTTGTACCTCATCATACATATCTTCAATCTCTTCGTCATCTGCAGAGCTAGTTGGCATATATACTTGTATTACTGTGGTAGGTCTGGGCTTCATGTCTGTCTTGGCTACAATAATGCATTCACTATGCTGTTCATAGTAGCTTACCTGCGCCTCTATTTTTTATTCATTATTAAAACTACTCCTGCATCACCACTATTTGATTTTGTATCTATAACCCTGTATTCATCTGACCAGAAGTCTTGTTCCTTCTGCCACCAAACTTCACTAATTCCCACTATATCTACCTTTAATCTATCTGTTTCCCCTTTTAAATTTTCTAACCTATGCCCAATTAAGTGATTTGACATTTCACATTCTGATCCGTAGACGCCGGTTTCGTTTCTCCTGATAACGATGTCCTTCTGAGTAGTCCCCAACTGGAGATCGGAATGGGGGACTATTTTACCCAAGAGGACGCCATACAGTAAAGCTGCTTGCCCTCGAGAACAATTACGGCTGTAGTTTCTCCTTGCTTTCGGCCATTCGCAGTACCAGCACATAAAGGCTGTTGTGGTTAATGTTACAAGACCAGGTCAGTAAGTCATCCACACTGTTGCCCCAGCAACTACTGAAAAGGCTGCTGCCCCTTTTCAGGAACCACACGTTTGTCTGGGCCTCTCAATAGATACCCTTCCATTGTGGTTGCACCTACGGTATGGCTATCTGTATTGCTGAGGCACGCAAGCCTCCCCACCAACAGCAGGGTCCATGGGGGAGCTAGAAAGTTTCAAGGAGATGGGTCCTGTTGCCTGATATGTCACTGGAGCCTTTCAGCAGCATGGGTGTGTGGGCAGGATCATTTATACACAACATCACTCATTCACACATTGCACAGTCAGTGAAACAGCTGATACAGAGGCTTTTGTGAATGCTAGAATTATCTGCCATCTTTTCCTATAGCTGGCCATTCAGATCACCTGATCTTAATTTGCATGATTTCTGGCGTGTGGTTATCTGAAAAATGCTGTGTTCAGTGCTCCAATTACAAATGTAGCAGAACTGAAAGCATGCATTGTACAACACATCCTGTTGTGGGTAATGCTGTTTCTCAATTACAACTTCTGACAGAAAATGGTAGACAGAATATTGAACATGTTTCGCACCAGTCTCATGACAGTTAGAAACCAATGTCATTGTTGCATTTTATGCAATTTTTGACCTCAGGACAGTAAAAAACCAATTTTATTACTGCTTTTTATGTGGTTTTTGGTCTCAGCGCAATTAAAAACTGAGTTTTTGGTGTCAGTACTGTTAAAAACCAATTTTTCCCATCCCATTCGGTACAATCTTCCAAAGCGAATGCACTTACCTAATTAACAGTCCCACATTTGTTGAAATCCAGATGTGTGGGGTCATGCACACTGCACAGTATGGTTGATTTAATGTGCAACTCACATCAAGCCATCATATAATGATTCGCACCAAGCCATCATATAATGATTTGTCTATCATTTGTAAACCTGAATCATTTATGTTACGAAAATTTCTGTTAAATTTTCCTGTTTATATAACACCTCCCCCCATTTTTTCCCTCAATAACATTCCATTCAAATTTGATGTCATTCTGAGCAGTGGTTCTTTGTTTTATGAGTTTTGAAACTGGAACTTCGATTATAATCACTCTATACTTTTGTGCAATACAATGAAGCTTTGAAATCTATGAGTTTCCTCTGAGGTGACTGTAGCTGTGTGGAGTTGGTAATGTTTAATACAAACAGATGTGCTTAAGTAATAATAGGACACTTCATTATGTTTCCTTTCGAATTGTTACCTAATAATCATACTGCTTCACGCGTAATTCAGTTGCTAGAGCAGAAGTGGATGAGTTAAACATTTGAATTGAAACTGTTGTAGAATGGAATTGATATATTTCTGGACCTGAGTTCCTATTCAAAATATTATGTACTCACTCCCCTCTACAAGTCCGAGAAGTTTGTAACAGGTATTTCTGAATACCGTGTAGATCTGCCAGGAAAGACTGAAGAATCATATCTGTTACCTGGACAGGGAGAAGATGGAAAATGATATATACGAGTTCTATAAGCTACATAACATGAAAGATAGTCTGCTGTTTACTCACATTTTTACTAAGATGCAGTCATGAGCAAATTATTCCTATGTTTGTTTAGCTTAAACATCATACTGTTTCTGTGGCTGCCACCAGAATTAAGTGACAGGTTGTGACAAAGCAGGTGGGTTATTTTCAGACTATGTTTCCCCCACTCCCCCTCCAGAAAAAGACAAAGTTAGTGATGTCTTTGATATTGACATTTATGTGGCATGTGCACAGTGCCTTAAAATTTTGAATTTTGATTATTGACTCTGGGATCATTCAGCTTAAACTTATTGTCTATCTCCTTTTGGCTATTCTAAATCCATTAGTATGGCTCAAAATCATGTTTGTTACAAAATATCAGTTTCAGATTTCATCATCATTATTCATATGTAAACATATGCCCGATTACTGACTTCCTGATAAAGTAGCTAAAATGAATTCAATCAGTGACAAAAATATGTTAAAAACATCTACAATCACTTAATTTTGAAATAATTAATAATTTTGTTATTGAAACAGAATCACATATTTGTGCAGACTAACCAGCATAGCTCAATAGAAATTATTACTTTATCTGGAAGTTCATGTTCAAACAAACCTCCAACCAATATTCAATTGTTCATAAATTTCAATCTTTAGATGTAATTTGTGAAAATCAGGCAAACAATGGACAACTTTGGTTTTAGTTATTGTAAACTTATAAAAGAAGTCTGATGGGTGCCACTTTAGTTCAGTCTGTGTTGAGTTGCGAAAAGAGCAAGATCTATATCCACAAATATGGGATAACGTAATGCAGATGATTTAGTACAAATTACAAGTCAGAAAATGTATAACATGTTATCTAAATTTCTGTTCCAGGAGTTTGTTCAGTGATTGAGTGACCGTTTTTAATAACTGAGTGAGAACTTGTAATTATTTTCATTGACAGTGTTAAATTTCAATAATGGCTAGAGCAAAACTGTGACAGTAGGGTCAGATTATGAATTGTGTTATTTCCAAATGATAATTGTTGTGCACATATTTTTATACTGATATGACTGTTGGATCTGAAGGACAGTACTTTTTATTAGTGACTGTGTTAATTACATACTTCCCACATTTGAGTATTTGTGAATGATTAGTTCAGTATTAGGTTACTACACTCAAACAATACTGCAGAAAAGCAATGAAGTGTAACATGGTGGCTAGTCATTTGTCTGTACTGTAATTATAGTAAATGAGATCAAGCTGGACATGAACAGTAGCTCATTTAGCATCCAAGTGGAAATAAAATGTGTGAACAACAACTTTTTTGGTCTAGATTACATTATTTGTACTAGACTGTTCCCACCATCAACTTTTCAGCCAGTTTCAACTGAGGCGCTGCTACCAAGGCTAATTGTGCAGTTATAAATGGGTAGGCTACGGGGTACGTGCTGCCCTGTTTAATGAGAGGATGCACTACAACTGACAAGAATTGGACTTGGTAGTAAAGAGATTACTCTGACTGCATTTGAAGATATTGTTAATATTACAGTATCATCCTGGGACTGTGTAGATGGAACTACCTGGGCATTAAGTAATTGGAGAAACAACAATAAGAGTTTGTAAAGTGAAAAGTGCAACTGACACCAATTAGAAGCACGGGAAGAAGATACATCATGATGATGCAGCACGTTAAATCAAACAGAATAGATTTTGAATGCCACATTCATCTGTGTTGGAAGGAAGGAAGATTAGAGTTCAGCATCCTGTCGATAATGAGGTCGATAGAGATTGAGTATAAGCTCGGATTAGGAAAGGAAATTGACTGTAACCTTTTCAAAGCACCCTTCCTGGCATTTGCCTACATCTACATCTACATTGATACTCCGCAAGCCACCCAACGGTGTGTGGCGGAGGGCACTTTACGTGCCACTGTCATTACCTCCCTTTCCTGTTCCAGTCGCGTATGGTTCGCGGGAAGAACGACTGTCTGAAAGCCTCCGTGCGCGCTCTAATCTCTCTAATTTTACATTCGTGATCTCCTCGGGAGGTATAAGTAGGGGGAAGCAATATATTCGATACCTCATCCAGAAACGCACCCTCTCGAAACCTGGCGAGCAAGCTACAACGCGATGCAGAGCGCCTCTCTTGCAGAGTCTGCCACTTGAGTTTATTAAACATCTCCGTAACGCTATCTCACGATTACCAAATAACCCTGTGACGAAACGCGCCGCTCTTCTTTGGATCTTCTCTACCTCCTCCGTCAGTAGCTAAAGTAGCTTAGGGAAATTATTGAAAATCTAAATATGGCTGGGAAATTGAACTGTTGTCCTCCCAAATGTGCATTAATCACTTTGCCACCTCACTCGGTTAATGTTGGAGAAAGATCTGATTTTGGAACACACACAGAACATGGCTATGGACACACAGAACAGTTACCGTCAGATATTTTATCAGTGGAGTGGAACAGGTGACATCCCAGATCTCGAGTGATGCAGTGGAAGAATTCAGCTGGGCCAAATGCTGCATTTGACTCAGTCTCCGTACATGAAGTATCACCTGCCAGAAGGCAGGGATCTCATTGTTTTGTCTGCCAACAAGTCTTATGTCACTGCCACCAAATATAATAGTAAGATAGTTCAATTTCCCAACAATCCTGCACAACACTGATTAAATAATGACCTGACTGGCAAGAGCCAGAAGTAAACCCTCAACCTCCTCAAGAAGAATACACTTCCTCCCAATATTATTTAGATTTTGCATTACCTGATTGTTGTTCCTCCCAGACACTATGGCCTACCAAAAATCCACAAGGATGGTGAACCCTTCGCCTTATTCTTAGTAACTACCTATTTTGTAGCTAAGCACCTTGTATCACTTCTGAGACCACATGTAGGCACCACATCTGGAACACAGAGGTTGCCTCAAGATGTTCAGACTACAATCATCAGAATTATTGACATTTTCTTTTCATTTACAAAAGTTTCCTCGCAGTGTTCTCTAGAATTCATTGACAGCACTTTTGAAGATCACTATGGTTCCTTTTAAACATGTGCTAACTTCAATACCGCTGTTATCCAGTGACAAGTACTTTGAACAAGCAAAGAGTGTTTTCATAGGAAACTCTCTGTCTCCTGTAGTGGCTGAACAGAAAACGGTGCAGTTGGCTGCTTTAACACTTAGCGTTTCATGGTACATGGGATGGCATGCTTGTGGTGTGGCCTCACTGAAAAGAAACGTTATCCACATTTCTTCATCATCTAAATTTGCTTCATTCGAATAAAGTTTGTGGTGGAGCTGGAGAAAGATGGCTTTTACCCTTCAGCAGCAAATGTTCATTGACCATTTCACAGATGAAATACTTAATTACATCTTAGTAAGTGGTGTTATTTATCAACAATTGTCCAAGTACAGCTGGATGTAATATCCTACCTTCACAAAGTTCTCTCATTTTTGAAATTGCATTTCAGAAGATAGCTGCTCTTCAAACTGCAATTCAAAATACTGACTTCAACACTTACTTTTGTTACACATGTATTAGAGCACAATTAAGTATCAAATTGCCCTACTGCTATACATGTTGTCGTTAGCTATGAACAGCTGCAAGCACCCACTCCTTGATGACAACTATGTAATGCTCACTACTGGATAGTAGTCTCAAACACCACTGTGGTGTGCCACCCAACAACCCTACTGCCGCCTACATTCCAGGGAAAATGTTAAATTTAAAAACCAAATTCATTTAAAAGATTAGTAAAGGTAATTTCTCTTTAAAGTTTTGAGAAATTAAGTCTCTCTACAAACATCATAATGTCAGTTTACTCCTTGGAGAGTGTCATGAAATCGATGTCTCCATCAAAAGTGCTTTTCAACTCTTAGTAACACACTGATGGAAAAAATTGCAATTCCAAAAAATAATTAATAGAGAGTAATGAAATTTTGGTAATGCTTTTGTCTAGGTAGTCTGCCGAGCGCTGCTGGCAAGCGAGATGCACTCATCCCTTATGTGGTCAATTGAGGAGCTACTTGATTGAGAAGTAGCGGCTCCAGTCACGAACCTGACTGTGGCTTGAAGAGTAGTGTGTTGACCACATGCCCCTCCATATCAGAACCCAATGATGCCTGTTGACTGAGGGTAACACTGCGGTTGGTCTGTAACACAGGGCATTTTGAGGCCTGCTCAGACAGTATTTGTCAAGGTAATATATTTATGTGATTAACATTCCAAGATCACCGGTTAATATAAACACGAGGTAAGCCATTACATATGTGAAATGGTAGTACATTAGAAACTGGTGCAACTGCCAGAATGTTGAATGCAAGCATGCAAATATGGATGCAATGTGTTTTGCATGTGCCAGATGTCAGTTTGAGGGATGGAGTTCCATGCCTGTTGCACATGGTCAATCAATACATGGACTGTTAATGCTGTTAGTGGATGATGCTGGAGTTGCCTTATGATGATGTCTCATATGTGCTCGATTGGAGACAGATCTGGTGATCATGCAGGCCAAGGCAACCTGTCGGCACGCTGTTGAGAATGTTGTGTTACAACAGTGGTTTGTGGGTGAGCATCATCCTGTTGGAAAACACTTCCTGTATACTGTTCATACGTGCTACCAAAACAGATTGACGAACAAATTTGCAGTCAGAGAGTGTGGCATAACCACACAAGTGCTCCTGCTGTCCTACGAAATCGCACCTCAAACCATAACTCCTGGTGTAGGTCCAGCGTGCATAACTTGCAGACAAGTTGGTTGCAGGTCATCAACTGGCCTCCTCCTGACAAACAGCCATCTTTGCCACTGATGTAGAACCAGCTTTTATGGGAAAACACAACAGATGCTCAGCCTGGCCTCACATGAGCTCTCGCTTGATGCCACTGAAGTCACAAATGGTGGTGGTTTAGGGTCTGTGAAATTCACACTACAGGGTGCCTGACTCAGAGTTTTCCTTGAAGTAAATGATTTGTAATGTTTTGTTTTATCACTGTGCTGCCACCAACTGCTCAGGCTGCTGATGCAGTACAGTGCACCAGAGCTGTATGCCGACCACAATGGTCTTCCCTCTTGGGAGTGCCACATAGCCGTCCTGAGCCCAGTCCTCTTGCAACCATGCATTCTTTTGACCATCGCTGCCAGTAATCGTGTACTGTAGCTACACTCCTGCCATGTTTTTCTTCAGTATCACAGAAGGAACACACAGTTCCTCAGTCTCATTACAGAACCTTGTTCAAAACTCAGGTGTTGATAATGGTATATTTGTCACCTTAAAGGGATTCTTGACTAACATCAACTCACAATGTCCAGTCTCAAAGGCAACTAACACTGATGTGACAGTATGTAACCTTGTATGACTACATCTGTCACTCAAGGCAATAGTTATTCACCATAGTTACTTAAAGCAAACCTGATTTGCAGCCTCATTGTGGTGCTATTAGCACCACTGCTATGTGATTAGTGCAAAGTTTGATAGACATCTTTCAGAAGTAGAAACAAGCCTACCAACTTTTGTTTATGTCCACAACTCCTTGGTGTTGTGATTTTCTTTTCATCAGTGTATTATGTGAAGAGGTCAGTAATCTTCTTTGCTTGATCCATTTACTTGCTGCTCTTCGTTATGGTTTACTACCTTTGATTTTGCCTTGCAAGATGGTCTTTTGTTAGTTCTTTCTTCTCTCAAAATGTGACCAAGAAACTGGAGGTATCTTTAACTGATATGGGAAGATAAGCTTCTTGTGATGCTTAAGTTCTCCTCTGATAGTAGCATTGGTTCTTCACCTGTCCATGGTATGTGTAGCATCTTCCACTAACACCACAGCTGAAAGGCACCAATTCAGCTCTTGTTCCTAGATTTTACGATCTGGGTCTTACGGTCATACAAGAACACACCCACAGGGAACACCGATGACTCCACCTAGCACAAATTTGTTGTTTTAGATATTGCCTGGTTCTGTCATATCTTAGCAAGGTTAACTATTGTGGCTCATCAAAGGATGATTCATCATTTTACTTTACCACAGTTTCTTGTGTCATTGATCAGAGGTCCTAGACATTGACAGTCATCCACAATCTCCAGATTTGATTCACACCTTGTTGATTGATTATTATTAGTTAGGTCTTTTTCCATGTTTACCTATAGATAGAAATTTAAAGTATAAGTCTCCATTCTGAAGAAGAGACCACTAAATTCATCCTCAGTTCCAGAAATGAGGGCAATATCATCAGTAAAATATAGACTGCCAAATTTCCTGCTACATATTGAAATTCCACCATCCTAGCCATCCAGTGCACCCCTGTTGACATATTCTGCACAGATGTTACAGTTACATGACTTCATATGACTACATTTGTCACTCAAAACACTACATATTCACCATCCACCTTTATGGTTGTAGTATGAATGTTATCAAGCCCTTTTATTAATGACACTAAGTGTTTTGGAACCCCAAAGTTCATTGAGCACATGCTAAAATTTGTCCCACATACTACAGTGGAAAACTTTTCTTAGTCTCAGAAACAAATGAAGGCAGGGCTGCGGAATTAATGACATTTTTCAGTTGTCAGCCTCAAGTTCAGGATTGTCTCTTGAGTAGCTTTATCTGTCACAATACCTTCTTGTTCTACAGAAGTCTGATATTGAAGGAATTTCTTTAGGCATTGATTCATAATACACAGAACGACTTTGGTAGCATGTGATATTACTTCTTACCAGTTTCTACATATAAAACAACAGCTTTGAATTAGTGCACTGCTCTCCTTTTGTTTACTGCTGCATAGTGCATGACCAAAATAAAACTGGTCTCAAGCTGATTCCAAACACCTGTTTTAGTATGATTGTTCAGTGTACCGGTGAGGATTTTCGGATACACAGTATGAGTTCACATACCAAAATAGGTTGAACATGCTTCTGAAAACTGAATATCCACATGACCTAATATCCACTTCATTCAGAAACTAAATGCAGTTTGTGTGGAAGTCGTAACTCATTCACATGAGAAAACCTGTAAGGATAAAGAAGCAGGCCCTTTCTGATAATTTTCTGACATAACTGGCATCATAGTTTGTTGGACTTTCCCACAGGCTATCGTTCGTTTGAGCAATGTTTTCTGTTGTTTGATCCCATTTCAGAAATTTTTCTATTGATTGACTTGTTGTTTACATTAACTTGTCACAAAATAGAAATAAATAGCTTTTACGTTGCTTTTATTTCTTTCATCCACAATTTCCAATCATATTACATCAGTTTTACACATTTTTATGAAGAAGTGTGTTTTGTGGCTAATTCTTGTTTGGTCGTATCTTAATAAATAATTTGGTATGTCCTCACAAGGAATAGATTACAAACAATAAAGAACAAATTAAGAAGTACAAAAAATTGTTTTATTAAAATAAATTAGTGATCACAAGTTGGCTTCTTATGATGTATAGAAATTTCATCTATTGTTTGAAACAGTGACTTTTACAAAATTTGTAACATAAAAATTCTTCTGAAATCTCATACAAAATATAGTTAAGATAGGAATTCTCCAATAAAGGCATTAAAAATCAAGAAAATGCATGCAAAAATTTCAACAACTATGATACCATTTTCATGTATTTGCCTGAAATTCTTTTAGAACAAAAATAATACTTATTCCCTTATTTGAGTATTACATGACAACAAAAATGAGCAGTACCTTAATTGTGCTGAAAACTGCAAATGGAAACTATCATACGATCAATAATTACGTTAAAGTAAACCTCAGTCTTCAAAATTATTTATTTATCTTAAAGCTATACTCCAAATAACTTGACAGTCTTATGTAAATTGCCAGTCTTAGGTTGTACTGGATATTCCATAGGAATGTGGGGGAAGAAATCATAGTATTCAATCTTAAAATATATGTCATGTAACAATGCCATATCTGACAGAAATTTCAACAATAGAAGCTGGGAAGGAGAAAGAAAGCATCAACAAGGTATCCTTAACAGTTGAGTATTGTCTAGCAGTTGATGCAATCAAAACATTTGTAAATAGACTAATCTTTACCAAACATACACCTAATATGAGACATAATGTGAAATGTGTTATGCACAAACTTGGCACAAAAGCTCATCCAACTACAGCACTGATTTGTAAAAAAAAAAAAAAAAAAAAAAAAAAAAAAAAAAAAAAAAAAAAAAAAAAAAAAAAAATATGTCGCATCACAGCATAAAAATATCACAGTAATAACACACAACCATGTAAGGCAGAAACACACAACTTGTTTTTTAAATGGCTACTTCAAATACTTAAAAAAATAGTAACTGAGCATTTAGAACAACCCACAGGGACTGTTTGTATTTTCAATCCTAAAAATAAAAATTTATTTATATATGAGTACACTGGACATAAACAATCATCTCTTGATTTAGAATCAAGAACTGAATGTAAATGAGAATTTAATGTCCATGAGATCAGACAGTTATTAATCTAATAGAAAATCAGTCCTTCACAGAAGGAACAGACAGGAGGAGGAGGAGAAAAATAAGTTACTGGCACAAACAATTCTTGGTGGTGGGAAGAAAGAGACAGTGAATTTTGAAATACCAGTCTCTTGCCGAAGTTTACATAAATTTTAACTTACACAAGTACATGAAATTGCAGGTACAGTGGAAAAGAACATTAATTCCTTGAGTAATTCATATACTAAGAAATGCCCAGTATTGAAAATATTGTCTACACAATAAAAAAAAGTACTCTCCGACATCAACAGCAACATTGTGTCTCCTTAGAATTTATAATACCAGAGATCAAAGGCATTACACCTCTCACATCAAATAAATTAGGAAAAAAATGTGCGTTGCATGTCCACACTGCTATTATAGAAGCCCAACATGTAACAGGCATGCTCTTCTATCACACTTCATTTACCTCAATCATTTTTTACTCCTAATACTGAAAATGCAGCACTGCTGCAGTAGACATTTACGTTGCTTCACTGAGGAAACACACAAAACAACAACAATAACAAAAATTTAATGACTCTATTCTTAACCAGACTGGTTAAAACAAGATGAAATCAATAAGACTTATAATTTCTCAAAGCTCTTCAATTAATTAAATCAGGATTTTTTTTCCCTTAATGGTTGCAGTTCTTTTGTACATCATTCATCTAACAGAAACAATAGACATTGAAGGCACATGTATTCATGGGAACTTTAGAAAGTTCTAAATATCGCTTTCTCATGATCTGCCAGAGGTTTCTGGACTACTAGTTACACTAGTACAGGTGCCATAACCATGGTCTGGTGATTCAGTAAATTTCCTCTTCCTTTCTTCAGCTGCCTTGTTGGTAGGTTGATTCAAGTGGTATACACTGAGGACAAAAATTTCAATGATCGTCAACATACCATATAACAATTGAAACTAGTGGCTAGTTATTCTGCTGCCATTCCAAAGGCTTGATCTAATTTTGAATTTTAGTTGTAGAGCACCATAAATGGAAATGATTCTAAATCACAGGGGTATTGCATGACATTGTTATTTGCAAATGTAAGTTATACAAACTAAATTTGATAGATTCAGTTGCACAAGTCGGGCTATACACATATCATAACCTTAATACAACAGCAGTGATGCAGCACTGTGTGTACACCTATGTCAGTGTGCTAAATGCTACAGTGCATGTTTACACATCACAGCTATGATGCTTCTACTACTATTACAGTTGTGTGCTTCTAGAGAAAAGGTAAAGAAATGTATGTATCTGAGTGGCATCTGTTCAGTTGGACACGTTCTCAATATCAGTGTGAATGCACAAATATCATAGAAACTCCTATGGGAATCAGGATTTATGAGTAGAGTATTAATGGATGAGGGACGCTGCATTGCAGCGTGCGGTAAGTTGAAAATCTGAGTCAGTTAGGGACCATGTTTAGATGGCCAAGTGGTTAAGCTAATAAGAAATGGTAAATCTGGGTTTGAGTCCTGGGCCAGCACAAATTTACAACTTTTGCCATTATATTACCACAATGCCATGTGCAGCTAGCTGCGACGATTTCCCAATCATCCTTTCCCTTTCCTACATTTCATGTTACATAAAAGTTAGAGATATATGGTTACATAGTTAACAAACTAAGAGCCCAGATTGTTCTCTCTTATTTATTTGTGAGATCACTTGGAAAACATTATGTATAGGCTATCTCTGTAGAGGAGTCAATGTACAAGTAGCAGAAAATGACAATTCTGAGAAAGTTGCTGCTGACTAACCAGCAAAGCAGCAGCTTTTCTGCTAGTTGTACTATTTTAAGATACGGTCTTTATTCATACATAGATCAGGCCTGGCCAAATAGTGCTCCAAGCACAGTGGCATGTAGGCTGAGGGGTGAAGGAGGGAGAGGACAATAATGGCCACATCTGGACACTGCCAGAGCTGGAAAGTAACCTCGTTAGACACCAAATTAGATTTAAATTCTGCATTAGGAGTACTATGGCATCTCTGCACTTGTACAAAAAAGAAAAAGTGGAGAAACTGCTCATTCAATACCAAACGGAAATTGCCTTGCTTTTCAAATTGTTTAAGGCCAAGCACAGGACTTAATATGTCATAGCACTATTATGAGCTGGAGAAACATTATTGGAATGTCATTACAAAGCCAGCCACAAAGACAACACGATGATGCACTTGTTTTCAGATGAGCGATGACTGCCGGCTTAACTGAACATAGCCATTAGGGAATAAAACTAAGTGTAAGTAGAGTGGTGCCAAAATTTTTAATTGTCTTCCTCACGAATTATTTGAATACTTTAACTGACTTAATGCAAGGGGAGAATCATTTGGTAACAGATGTGGCAGATGAGACTGATGCTATCAAATAAAAATTAATCCTGTGGAAAAATTGTTTTAAGTTCATGCTATGAAACATTTCCCATAATTCAAGACAGTCAATTATAGATCAGATATGGCTGAATATGTTTCAGTAATTGGAACATTTCATCAGGAGTTCTCACAGAAATTGCAACACACTGCACGACTGAAGATGGATTTCAATTTATTTGTCAGATCATTTTTGCATTTTTCTGCTAATGTACCTCATCACTTTTGACTTCAGATGACAGGTATACAGTAGAACATGCAACTCCATAATCTGTTTGTCCAATCCAGGAATTTACGACAGACTTTATAAAAGGTTACCTGAACAGCAATGCTCTCAACTACACAGACAAGCAGCTAAAGTTATTTTAATGTTTAGTTTGACAATGAGTGTCCTGTCAACGTTAAAAATATAATCTGTACAACCTCTTGTGTTTGACTGTATCACGAGCCATAGTTCCAGAATTATTACAAATTCTAAAATCGAAAAGTGGGTAAGTTTATATGCTTATAGGAAATACTTTGATAGTTCTGATCACTGTGTTGGCATTAATATTGCATTTATTTAATCAAGCAATAAAAGTAAATGCTTTGGAAGAAAAGTAAAAATTTGAAAATAATTACATGATAAACATCTGCTTATAAAAGTATGCTGCATTATTCGTCACATAGTTGCCTTTTCAGGAATAGCCTCATGAAGGCTAAATAAAACAAACTCATCACAATGACACTGAAAAACTGGAACTGTTGTGGTGGTTTGACTAAATATATAACTGTATGAAAGGAAAATTCAGATGACAAAACTAACAAATTATGAGACAGCATTGCTGTCAATTACTTACTTTAAGGAGGCGGAAATATGTAGCACTGCCAATACACACACAAAAAATAAATGTGACACACTATCCAGCTTTTGGAATTAATTGTTCATTTATCAGAGACAAGAAAAGGAAGGGCAGGTGATCAAGATCCTAGAATGAGGAGGATTCACTTCTAGTAAGGACAGGGGGAAAAGGGAAAGGGGGGGGGGGGGGTCCTTTTCAAACTCCACCACAAAACTGACTTACCGCATTATAAGTTCCATACATGGTTTCAGATCACTGAGGCGATACTGCGTTACTTCTAGAAGTCCAGGTGTCCATTTCTCAGAGAGACGAAGTCTTATTCGTGCTAGAGCAATGCATGACCCAGCAACAAGAGATGGATTAAAAAGATGAAACCCTGGATCTGCAATACAGAAAGAAGTACAGCTATGGTTAAAAAACATTAATCACACTATCCCAGTACATAAGACTCCAACAAAAGTGGATGCAGAAGGAGAGGGAAATGGGCAGAGGGGTTAAAATAGGCAGAGAGAGGAGGAGGAGGAGGGAGGATGTGAGGGGAGGGGTGAGAGGAGGAGCGGTTTAGGTGAGAGGAGGGGGAGAGGAGATGGGGGGAGGGGAGAGGAGAGTGCGAGAGGAGGGTAAAAAGGGAGGGGGGGAGGGAGGGAGGGAGGGAGGGAGGGAGAGAGGGGAGAGAGGGGAGAGAGGGAGAGAGGGGAGAGAGGGAGAGAGAGAGGGAGAGAGGGGCGAGAGGGAGGGAGGGAGGGAGAGAGAGAATGAGAGAGAGAGAGAGAGAGAGAGAGAGAGAGAGAGAGAGAGAGGGAGGGGGGGGGGAGTGAGGAAGGAAGTGGGAAGAGAGAAAGAGAGAGAGGGGTGGGGGAAGGGAGCGTGGGTGGGAAGGGGGAGGGAGGGGAAAGGGGGCGGGTGTGGGAAGGGGGTGGGAGGGGGAGGGGGGTGGAAGGGGTGGGACGGAGGGGGGTGGAAGGGGCGGGACGGAGGGGGGTGGAAGGGGCGGGACGGTGGGGGGCGGAAGGGGCGGGACGGAGGGGGGTGGAAGGGGCGGGACGGAGGGGGGTGGAAGGGGCGGGACGGTGGGGGGCGGAAGGGGCGGGACGGAGGGGGGCGGAAGGGGCGGGACGGAGGGGGGCGGAAGGGGCGGGACAGAGGGGGGGAAGAGGCGTGACGGAGGGGGGGAAGAGGCGTGACGGAGGGGGGGAAGAGGCGTGACGGAGGGGGGGAAGAGGCGTGACGGAGGGGGGGAAGAGGCGTGACAGAGGGGGGGCAAGAGGCGGGATGGAGGGTGGGCAAGAGGCGGGACGGAGGGGAAAGAGGTAGGGTGAATGGGAAAGAGGTAGGGGCAAGCACAAGCTGCGATATGGCAGGGGGAGGAAAAGTACATGGTGGTGCGTAAGGGCATATTACGGGGAGAGGGGGAGAGAGGGACAGGAAAGGGGGGAGGAGATTGGGGGAGAGGAGGAGAGTGCGGAGGAGGAGCGGAAGAGGGAAATTAAGAAGAGATCCGTGGAGGAGCGATGGAGGTGGAGGGGAATGAGAAGCTGAGGGGGGACAGAGGGGCAGAGAGGGATGACAGAGGAGCAGAGAGAAGTGACAGAGGGGGGACAGAGGAGTGGGAGAGAGATGGAGAGGTTGGGAGAGGGTTTTGGTAGAGAGAGAGAGAGAGAGAGAGAGAGAGAGAGAGAGAGGGGGGGGGGGGGGGGAGATAGTAGATTTATATTGAGTCACTTGTATATGAGGTGTTTTTAAGAATGAGGTTCATCTTGCTGAATTTCAGGCAGGTGATAATAATAAATTTATTTTAACATTTCTGTGAAAACACAGTGAACTAGTTGACATGATTGTATTACAGACCATCTTTCCATAAACGTGACACACTGAGTTACAGACAGGCACAATCAAAAGACACATTTAACACTGGTCAAAGGCTTGTGCGGAAATGAAAACACACACATTCACACAAGCATGAATACAGAAGATGAAGAGGGAGAGGGAGAGAGTGGGTGGTGGAGGGGGGATGTGGAGAGGGAGGCGAAGAGAGGTCAGAGAGGGAGGTAGAAACGGGACAGAGAGGGAGGCAGCACTGAGCAGAATTCAAAAATTCAAGTGTCACACTGAATTAAAGTAGCAATGTGGAGTGGAGCGAGAAAGGGTGAGGGACAGGGAGTGGTGAGAGAGAAGAGTGAGGTCTGTCAGAGCATGCAGGGACTACATGGCAGCATGACCAGACTGCCAAGCGGAACACTGGGAGGCCGTTGGGCAGAGCGGTGGTGGGGAATGGGGGGAGTAGAAAAGGGGAGGAGTGGGGAAGGGAAAATGGCAGAGTGGCACACAATGAGAATGAGGGGACATAAATAGGGACGAGGTTATTGGAGAGAGTGAGCAGAAACTATTGCGTGGACGGTGTGAAAACACACATTTAATGGTGATGAAGGCCAGGATGGTTCTGGGGGAAAAGGATGTGTTGCAAGAATAACTCCAATCTGTACACTTCAGAAAAGTGGGTGGTGGAGGGGAGGATCCAGATGACCAAGGTTGTGAAGCAGCCACTGAAATCAAGCATGTTATTTTTAGCAGCATGTTGGGCAACAGGCTAGTCTACTTCGCTCTTGGCTACAATTTGGTGATGGACAGCTGGTTGTTAATCATACCTATAGAAAAATCTCTGCAATGACTGCAGCAGAGCTGATGTATGACATGGCTGCTTTCATAGATCACCTGGCCTCTGACGAGGGAGGATAAGCCTGTGACATGATTGAAGAGCTGGGTGGGTAGATTGGGCAGGTCTTGCTCCTGAATCTTCCACAAGGATCTCTGTGGCATGAGGTTGGGATTGAGAGTGCCATAGGGATGGGCTAGGGTGTTGCTGGGGTTGGGTAGCAACATATCATTTCAGGAGGGGTGGAAAAGCTCTTGAGTAGGATGTCCCTCATTTCTGGCCATGACAGATAAAGCCATAACGAAGGATGTGGTTCACTTGTTCTGGTCTGGGGTAAAATTGTCTGGTGAAAGGGTACTCCTTTGTGGCTGGTTCTTCAGGGTGGCAGAAGGGGTCGGGGATGTGTGGAGAACTGGCATGACAAATCTGTTTGTGGACTAGAGCTGGGGGATGGGGTCTGCCTGTGAAGGCTTTGGTGAGACCTTGAGCAACCTGGGAACTGGAGTTCTTTTCACTGCAGATAAGTTATTCTCAGTTGGTCAGACTGTATGGGAGGGATGGCAGCTGGCAAAATGCAGGTACTGTTGGCTATAGGTGAGTTTAATGTGGACAGAGGTGTGGATGGAGCCATCAGACAGGAGGAGATCAATGCCCAGAACAGTAGCAATCTGGTTTGAGGAGGGCCAGGAGAAGGGGACTGATGAGGTGTTGAATTTGTGAAGGAATGAAGATAGAGTGTCTTGGCACCGAGTCTATATCATGACGATACCATCAACGCACCTAACACAGACCAGATATTTGGGGTTTTGGGAAGCTAGGAGGGTTTCCTCTAGATGGCCCATAAACAGGCTGGCTTAGGAGGGTGCCATGCAAGTGCCCATGGCTGTGTCACATGGACTTTCCATTGTTAGATACTCTTCTTGTATGTACAACAACACATATTACTTACCAAAATGGAGAAAAATTAAGATTCAAAATAAATGCCATAAAAATTTCAGAATTTAAGTGAAAATGTTACAAATTATTTTTAAAATTGTATGACTGACATATTTGTGTCATTTGTGTAAAAATGTAGTTTGTTAAGATATGTAAACACCGTATTCACTGATGTACAACTATCTTATAATCTCGTCACACTGGAAGACGCAAGAAAACTCTGTAAAATATTGGTATGCCAGAAACACTAAGTACCAGTAACATCTATAGTACAGTTCATTAACTGAGAGTGTAAAAAGCTCAAATGAAGAGGAAAATACAAATGCCTATGCCCATAGTTGCAAATATACAACATCAGTTCTAAAAGTGCTTCATTTTATTAATCAACCAAATGGGATTGCAATAAAAGTGATAAATTTAAAACATATCTGGAAATTTTGACAGTGTTGTTTGGTAGGAACAATGTTGCTTAGCTATGAATGATAATGGAACAAATCTCCAAAACATGTCATTGATTAATTACACAAGTGTTCCTTAAATCCCATACAGAATGACAACCTTCAGAGATGTGGGACAAGTCAAACAAGATATCTATTAACAAAAGACTGTGTACGCGATGACGATTTAGGTTGGCACTAGTCAATTTTGGTTGACCGGTCTGCTTTGTCCGTATAAGTGGAAGTTCTCTGAGGAGTAAAGGGGTTTATGTGAGGAATCACAGGGCTTCGAGAGCATGATGACTGGTGGTTGTGAGGGGAGAGAATGGATGTATAGAGAGACTTAAGCTTTTAAGGATAGCGGAACACTGAGTGAGTGTATCATTGCTTTCTTAATACAAGCTAGGCTGGCAAGAGCTATTAGCATCGTGCACAGAGGAAGTAAGAGGAATGCTGACTCAAAGCAGAGAGCAGTGCATTAACATGTCTCATGTGACCAGATACATGAAGCATCAATGAAGTCACTGGGCTAATTGAAAGTTTGTGAAAGATACTGCCATTTGCCAATATTATAGGCTCACCAGCTTAGTTGAACATTGCTCATCCTTGTGGTTAAAGCCTTGTCTTCTGTGGATTGTGCAGCCTCTGACTTCGAGACTTAAATGGTTGCTTAAGTGTGCTGTGCTGAAAAGTTTCATGAACTGGGAGTTGTGACTAATTATGCAATTAGTTCACATTCATTTATGTCTGGTTGTTTATTAATCATACTGGTAAAGGCTGCTTACAGGATGTAGTGATTCGAGAATTTCTGTGTAAATTCTAGAACCGATCAGCCTTCTACCATCTTGAACACACGATATTCTGGATATGAGTGTGGGATGGTAGAATCCTACCTACTGCGTGTCACATGTTTGTGTGTGCAGGTTTAAAATCTGTCGCAGGAAGAAAGTAGACGTGGCGGACGAACAGCACCGACAAGTACCTGTGGGGCAATCCATAGATGTTTTAGTGAGTGTGTAAGGAAGAACCATGGAGTTTATACGCAGCTCTGTGCTTATTGGGTCATTGAATATTGTTATTAAAACAAATACAGTTGAAAAAGAACTCCTGAAAACTCTTGACATAACCTTGCTATAGGCAAGACTTATTTTCTGATTTATATTAAGAAAAGTTCTGGTATCACAGCCAACTTGCTTTTAACTGTAATTTAATTTGTTTCTGATGTTCGACTGTATGAGGGACTTACCGGAAGTTGTATATTTATGTTGAAAGTGAGAGTTTTATGGTGTACGGAAGTCAAATACATCGTTAATTGACGAAAAGCAAAGTTTGTATGTCTACTTATTTCATAAGTAGAAAAAGTCTAAAAATTCCTATACCTAGCATTATTCAACAGAGAAGAAGTCAAGAGGGTTTCCAGCAGCCGGCTATCCAGTAAAGAAGAGTGGCTACAAATTCCCAGTATGTCAACTCGTAAATAAGTGGAAGGTGGTTTGGGGGAATAAACCGAAATAACCCAGATTCACACAGTCGGAAGTGTTAGAAGGGACTGTGTTGTCAAGTGCCTGCAGTTGAAGTTATTTGCTTTCTAAAATTATTGTTATTTCTGAAATCTGATGCGAAACAGTTTTAGGTGTAAGAGCTGCCATTGTCTTGCATTTATGTGGGCTGTGGCAGATGGAGGGAGCATATCACTGGATAAGGTGTGTGGTTGAGCAGTAGCTGTGACATTACTAGACATTACAAAAAGGGAAGCAATGTTCCATTTCTAATTTTATTGAGTCTTCCGTAAGTCCTAAACAAAATTTGTATATTCACTTGTATATTCTGCCAAGCTTAGTGGTAATGGATTTGGTTATGCTTATTCTGCCTCGTGTGTAAGTGTGAAAAGCTGGCAGATTACTGGTTTAAGTAACGTTAAGCAAACCAACATTTCTAAGGGAAAATAATAACTGAAAGACTTGCCTAAAAGGTTCAGTTTTGAAGATGTTAAATTGTAAATTTTACTATCAGTATTGATATGGTTGTAACATGTTTTTTTAAATGAAGGTTTCCTCAAGGAAATAATTTCTTTGGAAATTTTTACACTGTATTGTAAGTAGTTGTTGGATTATAGTGACCAAATATGGCATGACTGTGTAATTTTAAAATAAATGTTTGAAGTGGTAAGACTGTGTCTACTGGATCAATTGCGCCACCCTTTTCCATTGTGGCTCAACTACCTGTAACAATGGATACTTAATCTTCATGTTTATGCCCAGCTAAATTTACCCATGTAAATAAGAAGAAAGCTGCTCTACTTACAAAAAGCTGACACTTTCTGAGTTACATTAAATAATTTCTTTTTATCTCCTACTGGAAGCTTATTATTTAATTACATAAAATATGAAAAAAGCAACCAGTCTCACTGCTAGTGTAGATGTTTGGGTGTGCATACTCCTATTTGGAAAACAGCAAGAGCTCAAAACCTAGTGTTAACTGTTTTATATTACATTTGTGTGTGTCACGCATCACTCCTTTAAAGTTAAGTGGTTGCCTTTCCCTTATTTACTTATTTTTCCATCCAGGAATTTCCATTATTGTTTAATATTTAGTTGATTATATTAGTATTATTCAAATAAAACTTTTATATGCGTCTGTAAATTCACAAGCCTGTTTACAATACACTCGTACTTGTCATACAACTCAACTTATATTTTACCTAACAGAAATTGTCAATTAAGGAATTAAATTGAAATTTAGTGACTGGTTACATTGTGTTTGTTTATTTGTAGTTTACACATACTGTCACAGAAGTTGTCTATAAAACACTTTTAAGGATAAAATATCCGACTGTATCCATGTCATTGGACACTACTGCAGGAGGCAGTGCATTTGCAAAGTAGAGCAGGCACTGGAATTTTTAAAGGCTACCATGTTACGTGTGTACCGTGAGTACTTCAGTCCCAATAGAATGAGAAAGTAAATAAAACCAGACAGATCTAAAGTTTACTACTGCTGTTATTGACAAGAAGGAAAAAGACAGTGCCACTGACGAGCTCAGACTGCAGCAGCCAGCCATTTCAAAGAAAAAGGCGGGATGATTAGAGTTTAATGTTCCAACAGTGACAAGGTTACTAGATGATGAACAGCAGCTCAGATCTGACAAGGATGGGGAGGGAAATCAACTATGTTCTTTTCAAAGGAACCATCCATGCATTTGCCATAAGTGACATAAAGAAGCCACAGATGACCTGAACCTGGAAGACAGGATGAGGATTTGAACCTTTCTCTTCCCAAATGTGAGTTTAATGCCATAAGCATTGCACTACCTTCTTTGGTGCCAGTTAAATGCTAGGAAACGAAAGAAAAGAATTGAAAAAATAAAAATAAAAAAAAAGGGGACCGGAAAAATGCCATTGAAAGTGTACACGAAGTTCCTAGGCTTTTTGGGTTGGGAAAACGTTGACCCATAAAGACAACAGGGTAAGAGTTCTTCAGAAAGTACAACATGAGGAAATGGACTCCACTCGGCAGCAGATTAGAATAACAGAAAGGCAGGTAAAAGGAGATTTGCTGCTTTAAGGAACAGAACAACTATTAGTAATCAAATCATTTCATATTTAAAAGGAGAAAAACTTTGTTAAGATATTCTGCTGAAGTGCTGCACCAACAGGAAAAAATTGAAATAAAATAAAAATTGACAAAAACGAAAGTTGGTGAGGAAGTTATTACATTTGAAAGATGATGTGTGTCTGAATTTTGTGCCAGTCACATAAGAGTGGCAATAATAGCGCCACTTTGAGGATGCAAATCAAGTTTGTTTCAAATACATGCTACCACAGTTGTGAGCATTAGCTACCTCTGAGATTGTACATGGTGAGTTTATGTTAGTAAAGAGTGCCTTTAAGGCAACAAAGATGCCATTATCAACACATCACTGAGTTTGATCAAAGCTACAAGAAACTGGGAATTCCTTCTGCACAATTGCAGAAAAATTTGGCAGGAATGTAGCCACTGTACATGACTGCTGGCAGCAGTGGTCACAAGAATGTACAGCCACAAGAAGACCGGGCTCTTGATAGCCACATGGCACTACCGAGAGGGAAGACCATCGTGTTTGGCCTATGGCTCTGACACATCATACTGCATCTTGAGCAGCAATTTGAACAGTAGTTGGCACCACAGTGATACAACAAAACCTTAAAAACTGCTTACTTCATGACAGCTCTGAGCCAGATGCCCTGCTGCGTATATTCCACTGAACACAAACAACCACCATTTAAAACTTCAGTGGTGTCAAGCACGAGCTCTTTGGAAGGCAGGGTGGGGGTCTGTTGTGTTTTCTGATGAAAGCGCATTCTGCCTCACTGTCAGTGATGGCCATGTGTTGGTTAGAAAGAGGCCAATGGAGGGCCTGCAACTAACGTGTCTGCATCCTCAACATACTGGACATAAACCTGGAGTTATAGTCTAGGTGCAATTTTGTGCAGGAGTATTCTTGAGGTTATCCCATGCACTCTGACTGCAAATTCGTATGTCAATCTGGTCATTTGACTGGTGTGCTACCATTCAGGAACATACTGCTGTTGTAACCAAACATGCTCTACAGAATGTGACATGTTGCCTCGGCCTGCTCTATCTCGAGCACTATCTTCAGTCAAGCACACATGGGACATCACTGGATGACAACTCCAGCGTCATCCGCAAACAGCATTAACTATCACTGTATTGATCGACCAAGTGCAACGGGCATGGAACTCCTCCATCTCACAAACTGACATCTGGCGACTGCACAACACAATGGATGCACATTTGCACGCTTGCATTCAAAAAACTCTGGCAGTTACACCAGTTATTAACATATGAACATTTCACATTTGCAACGGCTTATCTCGCACTTGCAGGAAGGAAGGAAGATTGTGTTTAACATCCCATCAACATCGAGTTCATTAGAGATGATCCCAAGCTTGGACTGTGTCAAGGATAGGGAAAGAAATCAGCCATGCCCTTTCAAAGGAACCATTCCGGCATTTGCCTGGAGCGATTTAGGTAAATCGTTGCAAACCTAAATCTGGATGGTTGGATGCTGGTTTGAACAATCACTCTCCTGGATGTGAGTCCAGTGCACTAACCACTGCACCATATCACTTGGTTCACGCTTACATTAACCTGTGATCTTGCAACGTTTATCACTTGCGTATGTTAGCTAGACAAATGTATTCCCACAATTTCATTACACTATATTGATTATTTGTTGGTGTCATGATCTTTTTTCCTGCCAGGGCACATTTAGAGTTTACAGTAGCACATAGATTTACAACAACTAGTGTCCAGCCAGATTACCACATAGGCATTCTTATAACTGGTAGTCTTCTGTTGTCCAGGTAAATCTCTGCCCTGTGTGGAAGTGGGGGTACTGAGCCACAACATCACACACACTCCAGCAGATGAGCAAATAATAACTTAATTCATGAAACAGTTCGCAAATACTCGCATACATCTAAGCTTGTGTCAATTGTCAACTGAAGATTGCCACAATGTGGGGTATCTGTAACCATTTGGTGTTACAGTCTTTGCCGAGTTTCTGGATTCTCAACCTTAAGTCGTCTAACAGTGCCATTATGTGACTAATTTGTTGCATCCTATGTTATGCCAGTGTTGACAAAATGGATGGAACCTATGAGCAGTCAGTCGATTGCAACAGGGCCTTGAAGCCACATGATGCACTTACGCCCCTACATGCAACAAACAAGGCAAATACAGTTGATGCAACAAACAACGTGGCTCCAGTTGGCTGGTCTTATTGCTTCAGGTAGGTGGCAGCTGACACACACAGTCCATAGTTATGGTGGCAGAACTTGCATCTAGTGTCACTGTGATATCTACTACTCATCGTGGTACTTCTTTGTTAGGAACACTATATTCTTGTGCAGTCGCTCTTAGTGCTGGAGGAATCTATCCTGCTGATACACCAGTAATTGCTGTTCTTGTAGCTTTTCATTCTGCAGCTGGCACTGATGTGGTAACTGTTACAGCAGTGGCCTCATGTGCTCCAAATTCATATCAGGTGATAGTGAGCCTTCGATGTTCAGGTCTCATGGACTACTGACACTCTTGGCATCACACCATCTGCCAACAATTGCGCTGTGTTTCCATTCTTGTGTAGGGATCACCATTCATGGGATACAAATATGCTTCGGCTATATATACTAGCACACAGATTTAAATGTTTAACTCTGGATTTAGTACTGCTTGCAGCTATTGTCTGGATAGGTCACACTCCATAGGTGCAAACTGGCATTCTTACCACAGGTAGTTTTCCAGGTGTTCTTACCGCAGGTAGTTTCCAATAGTGCTGAGTAAATCCATGCCCAGATGTTTCCATCCACAAATTACAAAGATAAGAAGGAGACTGTGGGGAACCACAACTATGACAATCTATGACACAAGTGCAGAATTTCTGGAAATTCTCCAAACATGGAATCAAATTTTCCTTACTTCTTAATGCCTAAAATCCCATTCACACATAATTTTACACACAAATTTTACAGTTATGGGAACATTAGGTATTCCTACTGAATATAATACCTCCCTTTGTTAGTTGCTCTCTTTTTTTATTTTATTTTTTAGGTGTACTTACTAAGCAAACATAATTTCTGTCACAAGAAATCCAGGTACTTCTCTAACAACAGAGCATATCCAGCTACTTAAAACACTTGCTATTATCATTCACACAATTTGTATAAATTATTTGCCATCATACTGTACCTTGAAGAGAATAATCCAAAAATTCTTTCATATAGTGATGGGCAGCATGTTGCAGATCTTTGTAAGTTTCGAAATGATTGTCAGAACTAAAATCTACTGGTGAAATGATATGTACCACATAAAATTCAGCGAAATGTGCAGCCGTTGGGTGCACAAGACTCCATTTAAGAAACTGAAGAGTCATGAATTCCATTGCAAGAAATTCAGCCACTGGATATGGACTCTCAATCAATGCATTCATATCAGAGACTTTTGGTACATTTATATCCCGCTCCTCAAATTTTGCTGCAATTAAAACAGTGTATTAGTGTGAAATATGTCATCTGCTATTTACTGCACGCAATATAAATAATATCTGTAATTACTTAGGGTTTTTTAATCTGTCTATGCTGCATAACTACAATCATGACCATAAGATAAAAAATATCTTCAAAGGCCCATTAGAAAACACTGCATCAAGATGACACTAAATTGTGCTGAGACATTACGGAAACATAACAAATGGCATGTCGGAAGGAGACCACTTAAGTGAGCCAGTAACAGTCTATGTACTTGGCACTCAGTATTCGAGACAGAGGGTAGCATATTACAGCAAACACTTACAATGATCATTATAAGACTAGAGTCTGATTACAGTTGGTGCATAATGGGAAAGTAGTTGAGTATCAAACTGTGCAAAATTTCAGAACAGGAGAAAACAGTCAATGATAGTACAGGCATGACTGACTGCACATCACAATCCAGTGGCAGGGTCACTGTCTTAAAGTCAACTGCCCTGAGGTATCCAAGTGTTAAAACTGCTTTGGTTTGAGACCTTACAGCAGCATCTTGGATGCCCATCTCCCATTGGACTTCGTGTCAGTAGCTTCATGACGTTCCTCTGTATACTCATCAACCTGCCAAAGGCACAAAGGCACCATGTGGCGCAGCAAATTTGGTGTCTTGCTCACTGTGAGTGGGCCAAGAAAATGTTGGATACAGCTATGGGCAAGGAGAAGTAGTTTAGCTTGGAGAGCAATTCTCACATATCATTTGGCACGGCATATGTGTGACACCATCATGGCTTCCTGGATGATGACTGTGCTCAACCATTCATAGCTGGCCTAGTGGACCAGTATCTGCAAGACAGAGATATCATGCAGCTATAGTAACTAAATTATTCTTTAAAACAAAATCTAATTGAAGATGCACCAGAAAGGATAAGCTGAAGGAATGGAGCTCTACCTCTAGTGCAGACCAGTGCTGACCTCCAAATGGCACTTGTCCTGCAATGGGAGACATTACCAGAAGTCACAAGATCCACAGGATAAGCTGCAGTAGTGCATACTTGATACTTATTCTAGGGCACCAAATCTGTATGCTGTTGGCAAGTACACCAGACACTGAATGAGCAAACCCATTCCTAGTTTTCTAGTATACCATGTATCAGCATCACTGTACCACAAATTTGCCAAACGCACCTCCTAGTGACTCATTGCCATCCTGGCTTATGGACACATTTATGTAATATCACAAGTAGATCAATGATTTAGCAAGATCCATAATGTATTTTATGCTACATTACAACCGTTACAAACTTAATTCCCAAATAAAATATGCAGCAAAGGGCTGCTGTTGTTATTATTATTATTAGCTCCATGAAATGTTCTGATAGTTTCACACCCTCATCTTCAACTACACAGGAGTCATGTTGAATTTTTCTTTCACTTCTGCAAAGTGT
The DNA here is from genome assembly GCF_023864345.2 of Schistocerca serialis cubense. Lineage (NCBI taxonomy): Eukaryota > Metazoa > Arthropoda > Insecta > Orthoptera > Acrididae > Schistocerca > Schistocerca serialis. The sequence goes on from NC_064638.1 coordinate 314,706,209, forward strand.
TACATGTTTGCTAATACATACATTACACAATTAATTACTATTCCTACCAAATTACGACTTATGTAAGAAAGTTAATATACTGTCTTCTTTACTTTCCTCACAGAACATAATCTCCAGACACCTATACAAAAACATTTCATTACCACAACCTTCTCTTGTTAATAGAGGCAAAGAACTTACTTGTGGGACATATTAAAAAAGCTAATGCTTTAGCATCTATGGTGACAAAGTTTGTTGTTACCACTAGTAAAAGCTGTACAGCTTTTACAAAGAGAGTTGAACTGACTATTACAGTACCCTTCACATCAGGAGAATGAAAGCTGTACAAAATTGTTTATGAGATGCCGCTGTTTTCCAACAGTGGTTAACACAGACAACTCATAATGTGAAAGGTAAAGCAGCTTTTACTTACATGTGCAATGATCTTCATGGAAATAAAGCTTGAATTTAAAAAACAGCCTCACACCTTATGTGTGAAATTAGTTAATAATACTTTGTAAAGTTGATTTGACAGTAACAAATGAATTTAGTCATAAAATTCAGCACCACAACAAAAAGTCAATAGATGATTAGAGCTGTCAGACATTTCTCATGGGCATGTAAAATCTCAACTATGGCACCAGCACGAAGGATACATTTTCAGAGTTTCTCTGTTTCTTGAGTTGTTTCAAATGTCCCTCACTTAAGCAAAGGCTGTGATGCACAGCCTTCAGACACGAGACACAGTTGAATCTGAGCTGAATGCTCTTCAAAATACTGAAGAGATAGCCCAAGGAGTTTTATTCTTATTTTTGCAACTAGCACGTGGAGCTAGGGATAATATTCAAATGCAATGATGGCAACTTGCACTGGTTATAATGTAGTAGCTTAATAAATTGAAATAGGTGCCTCATTTGTGCGCTGCATGCCATAAATAGTGATGTTTGTTTTTAATTTATTTTCTGGTGGTTTCAAATTAACAATGACTTATAAGCTATCAATACATTTATTTAGAATTAGCAAAGAAAGGAAGGAGGAATAGGGCAATTCCCATTAATTATATTATAAGGGAAACCAAAAAGTTTCTGTTTGAAGGCCTTACAATTGCAATGTCAATCAGGAGAAATCACCATAAACATTGAGGCAATCATCCCACTGACACAGCAGGCTGAAGATACTCATAACTGTCTGCTGCACATCCTTATCCAACAGGAATTGTTGACTCTTCAAGGCCTTTTTTTTAAGGGACCAAAAGCATAATAATCATCACATAGGGAGAGATCAAGACTATAGGGCGGGTGCTCAAGCATCTCCCACTTGAGGTGGTGTAACTTTTGCATTATGACATTTGTGATATGGAAATGTGTTGTCATGAAGCAGCAGCACACATTAGTCACAATTTTCTTGGATATTTCGTGCTTTAATTGCACATTATAATTATTCTAGCAGTGGGCAGTACCATTTCCCTGTGACGGAGATACTAAGTTCCTTGAAATCAATAAGCAATGGACGCTGGTAATCAAAGAACTGGGTGAGCATCACTTTTACAGCAGATGACTAGCTCGAACTACTTGGGACGTGGGGACGATCGATGACACTACTGATCCATCGACACTTTCCTGTGGTTCCCAGTAGTGGCACCAGCTAATGTTGCCTGCAACAATGTGCTTAAGGGACATGTTGCCTTCAACACAAACACATCACGTGCTTCAGGCAGTCATTCAGTTTGCTTTTTGTTCAGCATTCAACACCCGGGGTATCCAATGGCTGCCAACCTTACATTAGCCTAACTCCTGCCGGATAATGTACCGGATGTTACAAAGCTGACGTTGAGCTCCTTTTTTATCGGACAGATGGTTGCGCGCTGATCCGTCCTAATTACATCATCAGCCACCTGTTTGTTGTTGTCTGTAATGGATGAAGCTGACCTCTCATATTAACTGGCATCCTGTAGTGAATTGTGACCAGCATGGAATTGGTGTGCCTTTCCACGATGATGGTTTTCAACAAACATGCTGCCTCATACAGATTCTTCATTCCCCGATGGCCGTATACTGGTATTTGTCCCTTGGCAGCCAAGAAAAGAATAACAGCACACGTCCCGTTTGGATGCATTTGGTAATAATGTCACCTAGTTCATGTTTCTGCATTTACTGCATGTACATGGGAAAGGCACAAATGCCACACTAACCCCTTTTCTACATGTCTGTGCCTATATACCCACACTGGAGTCGTGCTGGGTTGAACATATGCTGCAGCAAAGTCCTCAAATGGAAACATTTTGATCGCCGTTTATGTAATGTACTGGAGGACAGTTAAAGAAATTGGTTGTGCAATTTCCGAATGTGAATTTCAGGCATTTTAGTGATGTAGGGAAACAATAGAAAACCTAAACCTGGATGGCCAGGCAGATAATTGGACCACAGTCCTCCAAGATGTCAGTCTACTGTGTTAATCACAGCACCACCTAAATCCTTTCACAATTATTTAAATGTGACTGTTAGATTTGGTTGCTACCATAAGTAGAGCTCCCTTGCAGCTGATGAATATAATTGTTACACTGATTTTTCCAAGTGTTGCACTGGCTGACTGAGGAAACCGAATTCAGACACATGTAAATCAGCATCGTTTGTTGGGAATAACTTTTTTTAAAAAAAACTTGGTACAGGCCCCTACTAAGTAATTTGCTGTCCTCTTGTGACATTCTCTAAAATATTCAGTCAGAGATGATTAAAATACTTGTTTGCTGCAGTTCTGTATTTGATTTTGCCAAATAACAATAACAGCCTTCTTCTGGTCTGAAATACTAGGAAGTAGAGGGCACAGGTTTCATTGGATATTTTTAGTATGAACATCCCTATCCTATCAACTGAAGACATCAAGTCTGTAAATGAGTCCATGGTCATATTGTGGCACTTTATTTGCAAAGGTCCATCTTGACCACTCAATTTTTGCATTTCCCTATTACTAGTTTCAGCTATTGCCATCTTCAGATTTGTTAGAAATAAGAAACAGTGGTGTAACCAACTGCTCAATTAGCTGAAGCTAAATCTGTAACAGGCCTAGTGATACAAAAGAATTTTTTTTTTTATATATAACTAATGACCATGTGTATCAGCCATAAATACTATAAAATATTCTGATGTAGGTATCAATGTCACAATCTGTACATATAGGTACATAGTAAGTGCTGGTCATGGCCTGGATGCGTCTGATATTTATACAAATAACTGAGGCCAGCAGAAGGCACTATAACTTGGGTACATGAGTAACCAGAATCATGAATGTAATAGTTAAAATGCAATATGCATGGGCACTAATTAAAATTACTTCACATGGCAAAACGAGTGCCTGACAATAAAACATGAACTGACATAAAACATGTGAAATTAGATCCATATTTAAAATCCACATAAAAGGCGTAAAGAGTAATAATGGGAAGCTCCTAGCCTGGCAAAGTAAATAACACAATTGTTTAAAAGCCAGAATAAGAAGTTTAACAATAGCATCACATCTATAAATCGAGGCCTATCATCAAGACAAAACAATTAAACCATAACCATAAGTGTAACCATGAACCATGGACCTTGCCATTGGTGGGGAGGCTTGCGTGCTTCAACAATACAGATAGCCGTACTGTAGGTGCAACCACAACGGAGGGGTATCTGTTGAGAGGCCAGACAAACATGTGGTTCCTGAAGAGGGGCAGCAGCCTTTTCAGTAGTTGCAGGGGCAACAGTCTGGAGATTGACTGATCTGGCCCTGTAACACTAACCAAAACGGCCTTGCTGTTGTGGTACTGCGAACGGCTGAAACCAAGGGGAAACTACAGCCGTAATTTTTCCCGAGGACATGCAGCTTTACTGTATGATTAAATGATGATGGCGTCCACTTGGGTAAAATATTCCGGAGGTAAAATAGTCCCCCATTCGGATCTCCGGGCGGGGACTACTCAAGAGGATGTCGTTATCAGGAGAGAGAAAACTGGCATTCTATGGATCGGAGCGTGGAATGTCAGATCCCTTAATCGGGCAGGTAGGTTAGAAAATTTAGAAAGGGAAATGGATAGGTTAAAGTTAGATATAGTGGGAATTAGTGAAGTTCGGTGGCAGGAGGAACAAAACTTTTGGTCAGGTGAATACAGAGTTATAAATACAAAATCAAATAGGGGTAATGCAGGAGTAGGTTTAATAATAAATTAAAAAAAATAGGAGTGCGGGTAAGCTACTACAAACAACATGGTGAACGCATTACTGTGGCCAAGATAGACACGAAGCCCACGCCTACTACAGTAGTACAAGTTTATATGCCAACTAGCTCTGCAGATGATGAAAAAATTGATGAAATGTATGATGAGATAAAAGAAATTATTCAGGTAGTGAAGGGAGACGACAATTTAATAGTCATGGGTGACAGGAATTCGAGATTAGGAATAGGAAGAGAAGGAAACGTAGTAGGTGAATATGGATTGGGGCTAAGAAATGAAAGAGGAAGCCGCCTGGTAGAATTTTGCACAGAGCATAACTTAATCATAGCTAACACTTGGTTCAAGAATCATGAAAGAAGGTTGTATACGTGGTAGAACCCTGGAGACACTAGAAGGTTTCAGATAGATTATATAATGGTAAGACAGAGATCTAGGAACCAGATTTTAAATTGTAAGACATTTCCAGGGGCAGATGTGGATTCTGACCACAATCTATTGGTTATGAACTGTAGATTAAAACTGAAGAAACTGCAAAAAGGTGTGAATTTAAGGAGATGGGACCTGGATAAACTGAAAGAACCAGAGGTTGTAGAGAGTTTCAGGGAGAGCATAAGGACACAATTGACAGGAATGGGGGAAAGAAATACAGTAGAAGAAGAATGGGTAGCTTTGAGGAACTTAAGAGTGAAGGCAGCAGAGGATCAAGTAGGTTAAAAGGCGAGGGCTAGTAGAAATCCTTGGGTAACAGAAGAGATACTGAATTTAATTGATGAAAGGAGAAAATACAAAAATGCAGTAAGTGAAGCAGGCAAAAAGGAATACAAACGTCTCCAAAATGAGATCGACAGGAAGTGCAAAATGGCTAAGCAGGGATGGCTAGAGGACAAATGTAAGGATGTAGAGGCTTATCTCATGAGGGGAAAGATAGATACTGCCTACAGGAAAATTAGAGAGACTTTTGGAGAAAAGAGAACCACTTGCCTGAATATCAAGAGCTCAGATGGAAACACAGTTCTAAGCAAAGAAGGGAAAGCAGAAAGGTGGAAGGAATATATAGAGGGTCTATACAAGGGCGATGTTCTTGAGGGCAATATTATGGAAATGGAAGAGGATGTAGATGAAGATGAAATGGGAGATATGATACTGCGTGAATAGTTTGACAGAGCACTGAAAGACCTGAGTCGAAACAAGGCCCCAGAAGTAGACAAATTTCCATTAGAACTACTGACGGCCTTCGGGGAGCCACTCCTGACGAAACTCTACCATCTGGTGAGCAAGATGTACAAGACAGGTGAAATACCCTCAGACTTCAAGAAGAATATAATAATTCCAATCCCAAAGAAAGCAGGTGTTGACAGATGTGAAAATTACCGAACTATCAGTTTAATAAGTCACTGCTGCAAAATACTAACACGAATTCTTTACAGACAAATGGAAAAACTAGTAGAAGCCGACCTCGGGGAAGATCAGTTTGGATTCCGTAGAAATGTTGGAACATGTGAGGCAATACTGACCCTACGACTCATCTTAGAAGAAAGATTAAGGAAAGGCAAACCTACGTTTCTAGCATTTGTAGACTTAGAGAAAGCTTTTGACAATGTTGACTGGAATACTCTCTTTCAAATTCTGAAGGTGGCAGGGGTAAAATACAGGGAGCAAAACGCTATTTACAATTTGTACAGAAACCAGATGGCAGTTATAAGAGTCGAGGGACATGAAAGGGAAGCAGTGGTTGGGAAGGGAGTGAGACAGGGTTGTAGCATCTCCCCGATGTTATTCAATCTGTATATTGAGCAAGCAGTAAAGGAAACAAAGGAAAAATTCGAAGTAGGTATTAAAATCCATGGAGAAGAAATAAAAACTTTGAGGTTTGCCGATGACATTTTAATTCTGTCAGAGACAGCAAAGGAGTTGGAAGAGCAGTTGAACGGAATGGACAGTGTCTTGAAAGGTGGATATAAGATGAACAACAACAAAAGCAAAACCAGGATAATGGAACGTAGTCAAGTTAACTCAGGTGATGCTGAGGGAATTAGATTAGGAAATGAGACACAAAGTAGTAGATCAGGTTTGCTATTTGGGGACCAAAATAACTGATGATGGTCGAAGTAGAGAGGATATAAAATGTAAACTGGCAATGGCAAGGAAAGCGTTTCTGAAGAAGAGAAATTTGTTAACATCGAGTATTGATTTAAGTGTCAGGAAGTCATTTCTGAAAGTATTTGTATGGAGTGTAGCCATGAATGGAAGTGAAACATGGACGATAAATAGTTTAGACAGGAAGAGAATAGAAACTTTCGAAATGTGGTGCTACAGAAGAATGCTGAAGATTAGCTGGGTAGATCACATAACTGAGTTGGTATTGAAGATAATTGGGGAGAAGAGGAGTATGTGGCACAACTTGACTAGAAGAAGGGATCGGTTGGTAGGACATGTTCTGAGGCATCAAGGGATCATCAATTTAGTACTGGAGGGGAGCGTGGAGGGTAAAAATCGTAGAGGGAGACCAAGAGATGAATACACTAAGCAGATTCAGAAGGATGTAGGGTGCAGTAGGTACTGGGAGATGGAGAGGCTGGCACAGGATAGAATAGCATGGAGAGCTGCATCAAACCAGTTTCAGGACTGAAGACAACAACAACAACAACAACAACAACAAGGTAATTAACAAAACAATTACTATTCATTAAAACCTTGATAGTTAATAACACATTCAGAGTGGGATTTCACTGGCAGAACTTGTGGAAGAAGGCCCATTGTCCTTGCCGCTGTTGGCAGTGCACAAGACCGCACGCCAAGCTGCTGTGGCACTTGATGCTGCTCAGACTAGTAGGTTTTTGAACACATCAAAATAAGTATTTGGGTTAAACTCACCCTGTTAATTCTGCAGTAATTCCAGTTGCCATTTTCTGTCCATATAAATTTCCATTTCTTTGAGGAGGTTCAGTAATTCGCGCATTATGCAACACTTCCACATTATCCTCTATGTTTCCTGTATACGGAAAATGGTGACTAGAATTAGTGCTGGATGAACAGAATGAGTTACATCTGAATGCTTGTTCTGATGAATTCAGAAACGTGATAGTTTGAGCAGTGTCGAGCATTGCAGTAGCTTGGTGTGTGGTTGTGTGCACCAGCCACCTGCAGTGAGGAGACTGGGTTTTCTTTCACAAAAAAAAAATTCCAGTCCAGATTTGTTATCAACTATCAAGGTTTTAATTAATAAGTCATTGTTTTGTTAATTTCTTACACCTATGTTAATGTTTTACATGTTTTAATTGCTTTGTCATGATAATCTCCCCCCCCCCCCCAAAAAAAAAGAAAAAAAGCACACACAGCAGGTAAACTACCAAATTGGGTTTTGGTGTGTGTAATGCAAGTTATTCCTGCAAGGGATGCTTAAAATTAATTTGCAAAATGGACAGTTGGTGCGCTACGTTTGGCCACCTCATTCGGACAGGACACACTACTGTGGAATTTGGAAAAAGAAGAGTGGTCAAAAACTGGAACAGGGACCATGTGAAAGTTGGTCAAAATGGCTGTAGAAGAAAGGTCAGGAAAAATTGTAGCAAATGGAGTCAGGTCGTCAACATGGAAGCCATCTTGTAAACTCAAGTCTGAGAACAGGACTTTTCAAGTGATGCACAACCCAGCGTGTTGTCCTGGACGGCAAGTGTCCATTGGAAATAAAGTACTGTCAGGAGTGTCATGGCGAAATGTGACAGGACTGCTCTTGTTCTATACACACATAAACAATCTGACAGGATGTGTGAGCAGCGATCTGTGGTTGGTTGCCGATCATGCTGTGGCATACAGGAAAGTGTCATCGTTGGGTGATTGTATAAGGATAGAAGATGACTTGGATAGAATATTTTGTTGTGTGATGAATGCCTGCTTGCTCTAAATGTGGGAACCTATAAGTTAGTGCAGATGAGTAGGAAAAGCAATCCTCCACAAATGATGAAGCACAGCAGTCAGTCATTCTTTTTTGCACTTTTTATTCGCTAAATCTAGATTTTGGCTGTTGCCTAACCATTATCATGCACTATTTCATAGTAGCAATGCATGTCAGTGCTTTGTTGTTCGGGCGTCTGTCACAGTTCTCTCAAGACTGTCTTGAAAGAACTGTGACAGACATCTGAACAACAGGAGACTCACATGCATTGATACTATGAAATAGTGCATTGATAACGACCAGCCGAAATCTAGATTTGCCGAAGAAAACCTGCAAAAAAGGACAACTGATTGCTGTGCTCTATCATTTATGAATCATATCACAGTCGCTGAGTGCATCCACATTCCTAATGAAAGGTAACATGAAAAACAATCCTGTAATATTTGAATACAGGATTAATGATGGGCTATTTAACATGGTCAAACAGATTAAAGATATTGGAGTAACACTGCAAAAACGATATGAAATGAAATTAACACATAAGGTTGGTTATAGGGAAGGTGAATGGCTGACTTCGGTTTATTGGAAGAATTCTAAGAAAGTGTACCTCACCTATGAAGGAAACCATATACAGAACACTTTAACAATCCATTCTAGAAAACCGGTCAAGTGTTTGGGATCCACACCTTGTTAGATTGAAGAAAGACATTAAAGCAATTCAGAGGGGTGCTGCTAGATTTGTTTCCAGTACATTCGATCAACATGCAAGTATTACACAAATGCTGCCAGAACTCTAATGGGAATCCCTGGAGAGAAGACAAAGACTGCAGAATGATCCAACTGTCACTAGTATATGAGGGTGGTTTGAAAAGTTCTCGGAACAGAATAGAAAAAATGTACTTACATCACTGAAACTCTCTTATTTTTCAATGTAGTCTCCTTGTAGATTACTGTACTAGGTCCAATGATGTTCCAGTGCCTTGATCCCATCTAGAAAATGAGTTTGCTCCAGGCCTGCAAAATAGTTGTCAACTCTGGTTATCAATTCTTCATTTGAAGTGAATCTTCATCCACCAAGAAAAATCTTCAGTTTTGGAAGGAGATAGAAGTCTGACAGAGCCATATCAGGTGAAAAAGGTGGGTGTGGCAACAATTCATACCTTAGTCCATGTAATTTTGACACGGCGATGGCATGTGTGCTGGCGCACATTGTCTTGATGGAAGATGACTTTCTTCCTTGCTAAACCTGGCCTTTTTTCGCGTATCTTTTGTTGCAATTTGTCCAGGAGGTTAGCATAGCATTCTCCAGTAATTGTTTGCACAGTAGGGAGATAATCTACAAACAGAATCCCCTTCACAACTCTTAGAACACTGACGACATGACCTTTCCCGCTGAAGGAATTGTCTTTGCTTTCTTTGGTGGCGGAGAATAAACTTGTTTCCACAGCTTTGACTGTTGTTTTGTCTCTGGGGTATCTCAGTGCACCCAAGTTTCATCTGTGGTCACAAACTGGTGCAAAAAAACCTGTCTGTTTCTGCTAAAACGGGCCAAACATTATGCGCTTTTGATACAGTGTCAAGAATTGCTTCACCCATCTTGCAGATAATTTTTTCATTTCTAATTCTTCAGTTAAATTGTGATATACCCTATCAGATGACATCTGGCAAGCACGAGCAATTTCACACACTTTCAATCGGCGATCCTCCGTGACCATTTCGTGCACTTTTGCAGATTTCTGGAGGAGTGACACATCTTGTCCGACCATTGCATGAATCGTCTAAGCTCTCCCAACCAAATTTAAATTCATTTGTCCACTTGGCAACAGTTGAATATGAAGGAGTAGAGTCTCCCAGTGTATTCTGGAAATAGGAATGAATATCCATTGCTTTCATACCTTTCTTTACGAAGTACTTAATCACTGCTCGAATCTCAATTTTTTCCATCTTCGCAAATCTTATGCAGGAACAACAACAGGGCCACATCACTGCTACAGCTCTCTTCTAAGACTACTGACATGGCACGTGTTTACAGGCAACAGTTCTATGAATGTCATGTTAACAACTTGTTGCACTAGTGCTGACCTTTCATGGTGATTCTGAGAACTTTTCAAACCACCCTTGTACATCCCGTAGGGACCACGAAGACAAGACAAAAGAAAAAAAGATTTGTACAGAAGCATGCAGACAGTAATTTTTTTTCGGTTGCTCCATCTGCAAGTGGAACAGGGAAAGGAGTGACAAGGTACCCTCTGCCATGCACTGTACGGTGGCTTGCAGGGTATTTATGTAGAACAAGAATAGCCAGATAGTGGGACTGCAGCACTAGAAATCATGAGTACTGCAACGAGTTATGAGCTCCATGCTTACAAAAGAGTTATGAGCCCCACTACGGGCAATGCATAATTCAATCACAAATGGCTGTATGGCCTTCAGGCCAAAAGCAAATTAGCGAAGAAGACTCAATTATGCTTACAGTGACAAGTTCTTTGTACTTTTATGAGCAGTATTGTACACACTGTTATAGAACTGGTCCCTGTAACACTTGGCATGAAATTCAACTTTCAACTCTGAGCATTGCTTGTGCTATCAAATGTAATAAGGGGATTATAAGTAATAAAAAAAGCATCCACACCTACCTGCTAACAAGACAGATACTAATGTTAGTAAGTTCAGACTTTCCAGGGCAATACTATGGTTATCCATAAAAATGTCAAGAATATATATAGCCAAATGAACTGTTGTACTACTAAGTTTCAATCCTTCAGCTATGTTGCAGATCCATTTAACTAAATGACTTCTGTACTGTATCTGAAAAAAAAGTAAATAACAGCAATATCAGAAAATGAAAGGAGGCCTCTATGACCATATAGCATTGGAGGAGACTGGTGACCTTGGTATCCACATAAGTCACAGAATTAAAAGATAACCAGGTTTGGCTTTACGGTCACCATCACATTTACAAGAGTATTTCAGATTTAGTGAAACCAACTACATACACATAGAAAAATTACTAATCTTATTACCTGAATAATACAGAAACACTGAGGAGACACAGTTGTTATTTGAATTGACTAATAATGAACATAATACTTAAATAATATGTAAAAAGTGCTGGTGGATGGCAAAATAGCATAATTTTTTTTATAATAAAAAATTAGTTGACAAAGGAAGGTCCCCAGAGGTGCAATCAACTATATAGTGCCATAGTTTAGAGTCATAGGTATTACACCCAGCAGGTCCTCTTTTGTGAGTAATCCATGAATAATAATTCTGGATGATGCTCTTCAATCTTAAAAATAATAGTGTTATCCAGTGTAGTGGTGTAGTGAAGTGGTTAAGGTACATTCCTGATGTACTCAAGGTTGTCGGTTCATAGCCTGACAATTGCTCTGACATTGTTATTTTTGTAGCTAAACCTTCGCCACATCATTTTAAACACAATATTAAGTTTTTTATTTGTCCTCATTTTTTCTTAGTGTCACACTCTTTTTCATTTGGAATCTTTGTGCATGTGATTTTAATTATTTTTATTTATCTATTGTATTATTTAAATGTTTCAATACACCAACCTATCGTTTAAGAAACTAAAGATGAAATAATCTACTTATATTGTCTATTCAATGGTCATAATGTACTTTTTATTACATTTATTGCATTAATTAAAGAAATTCAAGCAAGATGAGGAACAGAAATAATGAATGCCATAACAAGGGCAAAAATATGAAATTATAAAACAGAAGAAATTAAAATTAAAGTTAATACATAAGGTAATTAACATCACAAGGACCAAGATTCCAACTGAAAAAGGAATGATATGAGGAAAACACAAGAACATGTAAAAAAGCCAATGTGATGAATAAAATGATGTGGCAAAGGATTAGAAATAAAAAATATACATTTAAACCAATCACTTTAATAAAAATTATGATCAAAGTCATTCTGTTAAAGATTTAAAAACAAAAATTTAAAAAACATCTGATGGGATTCCAAACTACAACCTTCAGCATGTCAGCAATGTACCTCCATCAACAGACTACATCACCACTCTGGGTACCATTATTATTTTTAAGGCTCCACACCATCATGAGATTTTTTTCCGTCGATTACTTGCACATATGGGCTCACTTGTGCATTTTAGACAATCTTTCATTCCCTATATTTTACACCTATGTTCAATTTCAAAGATTGTACTCCAATCAACAATGTTAGGAGCTTTCTTTAAATTGATAAATGCTATAACATAGGTTTGCCTTTCTTCAATCTATTTTCTAAAATAAGTCATGGGGTCAGTACAGCCTCACGTGTTCCCACATTTCCCTGGATTCCAAATTCATCCTCTCTGAGGTCAACCTCACACCAGTTTTCCCATTCTTCTGTAAATAATTTGTGTCCATATTTTGAACCATGACTTATTAAGCTAATTGTTTGGTAATATTGTCACATGTCAGCACTTGCTCTTTCTGAGGAATTATTACATTCTTCTTGAATTCTAAGGGTACTTTGCATATCTCATATCTTGCAGACTAGGTGGCATAGTTATATCATGGCTGAACCTCTATAATTCCAAGGGAATGTCACCTACTCCAGAGGCCTTGTTTCAACTTACGTCTTTTAGTGCTCTTATCATATTCTTCTCACAGCATTGTATCTCCCATCTCATCTACATTTGTTTCTTTTCTTTCTATAATACTGTATTCAAGTTCTTTTCCTTTGAACAGTCCTACTGTATATTCCTTTCACATTTCAGCTATCCCTTCTTAGCTTAGTATTTTCTTGCCATCTAAGCTCTTGATATTCATACAGCTGCCTCTCTTTCCTCCAAAAGTCTCTCATTTTCCTAAAGATGGCATCTTTCCCCTCCTAGTTCAAAATGGCTCTGAGCACTATGGGACTTAACATCGATGGTCATCAGTCCCCTAGAACTTAGAACTACTTAAACCTAACTAACCTAAGGACAGCACACAGCACCCAGCCATAACGAGGCAGAGAAAATTCCTGACCCCGCCGGGAATTGAACCCGGGAACCCGGGCGTGAGAAGCGAGAACGCTACCGCACGACCACGAGATGTGGGCCCCTCCTAGTTGTGCAGGCTTCTACAGCCTTACATTTCTCCTCCGCCATACCTGCTTTCGTCATGTTGCACTTTTTCTCTGAATCTCAGTTTTTAGACATCTGTATTCTCTTTTGCTTCCTTCATCTGTTGCATTTTCATATATTCTCCTTTAGTTGATAATGGTATATATTTGTTTATTAAAGATCTGTTTCCATCAGTGTCACTCATGACAAGGTATGTAACCAATCCATTATTTATAAATCTTGTATATTGTTAACAAACTCTATTAATGACTATTGTTTGTCTATGATTTATAAGGCAATAAGTTTACTCATTTTCCCATTTTTTACTTTAGGCTCACATTCAAGTTTCATAAATTCAGAAATATCTTTGAAAACACTGAGATAGTTGCTGTTTACAGTAAAGATGACACATTAAGTTGCACACAGGCACAACTAAAACATATTTGTGGTGTCACCGCCAGACACCACACTTGCTAGGTGGTAGCCTTTAAATCGGCCGCGGTCCATTAGTATACGTCGGACCCGCGTGTCGCCACTGTCAGTAATTGCAGACCGAGCGCCACCACACGGCAGGTCTAGAGAGACGTCCTGGCACTCGCCCCAGTTGTACAGCCGACGTTGCTAGCCATGGTTCACTGACAATTACGCTCTCATTTGCCGAGACTATAGTTAGCATAGCCTTCAGCTACGTCAATTGCTACGACCTAGCAAGGCGCCATTTATCTTTTGCTGGTTATCTTATAAAGCCAGTACCGTCAGACCTATGTTCTCCAATTATGGAATAAAGTTAAGTATTACATCAACTACGTACTTTATCTGCTATATTAATTACATTGTAATGTTCCAGACCTCACGCCAGCCTGCGTGAGTTAAACGCGTGCCTTTCGGTTACCCGTCACTGTGGATTGGCTGTCTTGCCAGTCCACAACAATATTTAGATATTAGCTTCTGGCCACAGCCTTCGCCAGAAAAGGAAATGCATACATATTCATTCATGGAAGCAGGCATACCTGACCACCATCTCTGGCAGCTTGGATCTGAGCTGCTGGTGTGGCAGTTGTGTGTGAGAGATGTTCTTGTTTTGTGTGTGTGTGTGTAACTTAATGTGTTATCTTTATGGTAAGTAGCAATCTATCTTTTACATACACTGTTGATATTCCAAACTGGAATTCCCATTGTTTGAAAATGCTAATATTTATACAATTACAATTTTTATAATTAGTCATCAACATTAAAAATGAATGAAAATTTGTTCGCAAAAAGAATGTCAAATTGAGGACTACCTGAAAACAATAGTGTTCCACAATTGGAAGTAAGACAAAGTGAAATGTTTCATTACATACAGAGAGACTCTCAGACTGTGATGAGCAAACAATCATTTCATTTTTAACATTAAGGATGCTTCATCGTTAAACCTCTCATTTGTGCACTTAACAGTTGTGTGGCCTCTACACAAGGATTGACTGTCTTTAATCATATCACTGTACGATGATAACTGGTAGATATTGTAACAAGGTGAGAACACAGCTAATGAGTGCACATTTATATTAGTGTTTTGTGCTTTGTCAGTTTGAATAATTCTAGCCAATAAATTGCCAATTTGTACACGGTAGGCTGCACAAGTGCAACAGACACACACCAGAATGAACCTAACTGTGTTACCCAAACCAGAATAACTGGAACTGGACAAACAAATAGAAAAGTTAGAACAATAATTTAATCTGTAGTTTCCTGTTCTTTTATCACTGGAAGGAGAGAACAGTTCTCACAAACACAGAATTATGAGGGTAATAGAGTGCAGGAAGGCACATTTAGTAACAAAAACTTGCCATTTGAGATACAAATTCCAGCGTGTTAATAGCGAGTTGTTCGAAACTGAAAACCAGCATGTTAGCTAAATCCAAATGAATCAGTGGGGTACAAATTTATCTGACAGATCACAAATGTAGAGTTGGAGTGCAGTGGTGATAAAGGCACAAAGATGGAAAACATTTTTAATATCTAGCAGTGTGTCATTCTCTAACTTTAGCTCTTGATTAACATGAATGGTTCAGAGTTTTAAGCAGACTAGTGAAATTTACAGGATTTTCCAATGTGTATACATCAGATTAGATGCTAGACAGTATAACACTAAATTTAACTTCATTACCTGAGGAGAACGAAAGTTGAATGGAATCCTCTGACGCTCTTTTTCACGTAGCGAGCTAACAACATCTTTTGCATAATCAGTTGTCCACCATTTTCTTACTAACGCCATCTGTAAAATAATAAATTTAACTGCAATGCCAAGCAGGGGAAAATGTTACATCTAATTTATTTTTTCTTTGAAAAATGTTATGTTATTAACCAAAGTCAACAATTTCAACATGAGAAGATCAACATGGACAAGGTTGTGTGTGTGTGTGTGTGTGTGTGTGTGTGTGTGTGTGTGTGTGTGTATAGAGAGAGAGAGAGAGAGAGAGAGAGAGAGAGAGAGAGAGAGAGAGAGAGAGATTAAATGATTGGTTCTTTTTTCACTCCACAGGCATATTTGTCACCCTCTTCCCATCATACATTCATTCACACATCACATTCTATTAATTCCATCAGGAACAGTAGACTTGAGATGTGGAACAAACAGAGTTACACACTGACAGGGAGAAGCATCACTGCGGGCTATTTCGGTGAAACACACTAACTACAAAATGTGACTACAGCTAACCCACTCACTCTCATAATTATAGGAATTAATTTAAAACTGAGTTACTTTGGGCAAAGGGGATGTGAGGACATACTGCTCCTCCTCTTTTACTACTCAGCTACTGTTGTTATCTGACACATTAAACACAGTGTTTATGTAACAAGATGTGTTTGCGTTAAACATTAGCATTATGTAATATTTATACATCAAAACAAGATATTCTTTTACTTTGCTTTTGAATATCTGGGATTTTTGATTTCCTACCTGATGTCTACCTGTAACATTTTACAGATGACTGCCTGAGAGTATAAAACTCATACACTGACTACATTTCATCCTTTAAGACAGAGGGTTGATAGTCTCTCAGTCGGCACTATCCCAACATATTTCTTTGCAACAAATACTCCTTTATTTTGCATACTTCTGTAAGCTCAGAAAATCTTAACTTAGTGATCTCCTCTCCTTCAGCGATTGTGTAAGTACAAGTTACATGGGTGCATAAAATTTTTGTCATCACTTAGCTATGCCGATTCCCACATATGTCTGTCACTTTCCCTCACCGTGAGCAGGGGACAAACTTAAACGACCTCCTGCAGGATGCCCGGAAGCATGTGCCAGAGCTGTTAGTAATACACTGTTATGTCCAACCTCACCTGCACATCATGAAGGAAAGAGCCTCCTCTTCCACCAACTAAAACTTCCATACAATCGTCTTGTCCGAAACGTGGCTACAACCACACATATCCTCATCTGCTCATCTCCCAGGATATATATTTCTTAGGGTGGTCAGGAAAAACAAACTTGGTGGTGTTGATGTTGGTGTTGCAAATGTACATTCTGATCTCAAACTCAATGCCTTATGCAAACTGAACCCTGAACCCTACTGAAGAAAGACTGCAGTCACACTCAAGAGTAAATTGCAAGAGAGAGAGAGAGAGAGAGAGAGAGAGAGAGAGAGAGAGAGAGAGAGAAAAGACTGACAAAGTAGGAGATAGAGATCAAATGTTAGCTCCAGGCCTCTCAGCACATGGAGTAATAATCCTGGTCTTCTTCTCACAGCTCTGAAAGCTCAAATCATATCATATAACATGTAGGAACATTACAAAAACCAACTGTGATGTCCTAACAGCTGAGTGCTCAGAAACTTCATGGTATTAAATAATCAGAGGGGCCACAATTGATAGCAAAATCCAAGAACTTTATTTTAATAAACCCACTGCTCTCTATAACAAACACGCTCTGATACATATATCCACATAAGAAACACTGGTACTCCTCAGCTGACAACTGAACTATGCCAAACGATGAACAACGGGGATGCTTGTCAGACATTTCAAGGCAAATCAGAAACCTGAACGTTACAAACACTACAGAAAACTGTAAGGCAGGGTACAAAGCATTCACATTGTTGAAGTCAGACATGCTTGTTGCTTTATATGTAATACACAGAAGCTGTTCTGTGGGAGAATCTCAGTAGCTTGGGCATTGGAAAGACAAAATCAAAAAGTGTGTTTCAGATGTCAGCCGATAAATGGAAGTCAACTCTCACGCCGCAAAGAACTGTGCCCACTAGAAACATCAAAGTATTTACCAAACACAATGCCTAAAACACAAATACAAAGAGAAAAACAATACTGAGGATCTCCTCTGAAGCAATAGGCAACAATGGTATCAGCATAACCATGATCAAGAATCCTGCCACTAGCTTAGTTTCTATCTTAACAGAGAAACTCAATTTTGCTCTGAGAATGAAACATACCCATTCTTCATGGAAAGGAAGCACAGTCAGCCCTACCCCTAAAACCAAGAACCCGCAATCACCTTGTGATTAACGATCAATCAGCATATTATCCACTGTATCCAAAGCTGTGGAATATATTATTCACAGTCAAACTACTGAACATTTCTGCGAATTCAACTTATATGACACATTATCTGTTCGGCTTTTGTAAACACTACAGCACAAACACTGCACTGCATTAATTAAGGTAACTAATGACCCAAAATATGCCACTGACATATGTGAGGCTACAGTACCAATGCTACTTCACTTCTGCAAAGCTGACACTGTCAAGTTTAACATCGGCTCAGAAAAATGTGACAATCACATGGTGCACAACTGTGGTTAGAAAACTACTTGAAAAACAGAAAGCAATGTGTTGTATGTGAGAATAAAAAGTCATCCTGCAAGCACATCACAGTTTAATTAAACAATGATAAAATAAACTTAAATTGTATGAGCTAAATCACAGTTTAACTAAACAATAACAAAATAAACTTTCATTATATCACTCCGATGCCACGTACAAGCCCACAGTGACGACACACACTAAGCATTAAGCAGCGCAGTTGCATCTGATCTCAGCCAACCACTTACTCAACTGCTAATTATCTCTCAGACAACTGCCTCATTGTGGGATTGTGCCACTAGCTTGCAATCTGGGTATTTCTTGCTCAAATCATACTTCTTTTTTAACCAAGCTTGCTGTTTATTTTACACTACTGCTGCTAACTTGGATGTATGACAGCACAGCTTAGCAGTGTTTTAGCTGAAGCAGTAATGACAGAATAGGTATGGGCTTGCAATTTTAAAGCAACAACGGTATGGTACAAGACACTTATTTGTGATTGGTGCACTTTATACATTGGCACTAGAGGATGAAGGACGCCACAGTGGTCAGTGCCAGGAATACTTCTGTTTTCTTCACATGTAAATGTTATCTCATTGATCTTGTCCTCCTGTAAATATCATTTCTATGTCATTGACCTCCAACTCCATTGAAGTGCCATACCTCCAGATATCAATACCACTATCATCCAGATAAATGATGAGCTGCCTTCGATAGTGACATGGGCCTGAAGGGTGGGACTAAAACTAAATACGAAAAAGTCACAAGTAATCTTGGCATGCCATCAGAAATTACTATGGTCACAGCTCCACAAATGTCTGTCTCCTATTCTGCTCAACAATATTATATCATCATCCCAGAAAACAGTGAAGAATCTGTGTGTAATTTTGGATGAGCATTTCAATCGCACAGAAAATATTGTTGCCAGTCATAGAATGACTTCCACTTTTATCAATGCCCTCAAAAATTTTTGAAACATATATCCACAGGATGTGAAACAAACTCTCACAATCATTCTTTCTACCAAACATCCACTAGTGTCATGTACTCATAAAACAACACTAGACAGTCAGAACTAACCGTGAATGCTTGTATACAATTCATCTGCAACATTTGTCTAGATGATAACGTCAATGCTCCCTATGCCCACTTAGGGAGGTCAGACAAGTTACATAACTACCATACGATATGCTTACTTCATCGGCTCCTCAGTGTGCAAGCACCACAGTATCTTACATCACATCACATCACATCAGAGATTAAACACCTAGCATCTCATAGTAATCTAAACACAGAATCCCATTTATCTTGTATTGTACCTGCGCTCATAAAAAATATGCAAGTTCCTTTTCCATTGCTGCTGTCTGTGCCAGGAACAAGCTACTATAACATTTCCCCAGAAGATAATGTATATGACCAATGACCCCCCCCCCCCCCCCATCCACCCCACAGCCCTGACTTAGCGCCATCAGATGTTCATATGTTTCCAACACTGAAGGAATTTCTTGGTGGAAATCACTTTGAAAATGATGACATGTTGAAAGAAAATGTTCCTAACTGGTTTAACCATCAGGCAGCAGAGTTCTTACATGCTAGGATCCAAAAGCTGGTGCCACAACTTGACAAATGTTTAAATATTCATGGTGACTATGTTGAAAAGTGAAAAAAAATGTGCACACTGAAGATTGCAATACAATTTATGTTCATAAATAAAGTTTCTCTTACCCCATTACAAATCGGTTCTTACTTTAAATATGACCCTTATACTTCCTCTTCTGAATTAAGTCATCTTCCTGCTGCATGACTCATAAATGCAATATCTTTGGATTATTAAGACAAGACTCCATCTATGCAAAGAGATGCCTTCAGTGTCATGACATTTTAGTTTCCCTGCTATAATTTACACAATCAAAGATGTTGTGAAGATCACAGAAAATGCCAAATAGCTAATTTTTTTGGTTTAGTTGTAACAGAACAGTTCATGAGATTATATATTGCATTCTCAGTACAGTAGTCTTTACAGAAATCAAACTTTAAAGTTGGTTCATTATTAAGATATATCAAGATAAAAATGCAGCTATGATAAATACAAACTGATTTTATTGTAACTGACTAATTGACACTACAGTCAATGTATGAAGATGAGCAGGACAGACTGAGTGGAATCGGCCTAAACATCAGGAGTCATGAGATAGTCATGACCAGATAATGCCATACCACATATAATAATAAGTACAAATATGGTTTAATGCAACATCGAGTGCACAATTAGATTTGCCCAAAATAAATTCTGCAGCTGATGGGCCAGTCAAGGGGATCTTAGGGGATGAGTAGATAGATATAAAGAGAGAGGCAGCTAAGTCATAACACCCCTTGTATCTCCCCAACCGTAATAGATACAAAGATGCTTTTTGGACAGTGAATTGCAGGGATAGGGGCTACATGGCTACATCACATTTCATGTTCGTGCTATTTTTTATTACAGAGATATGAGGCCGTCTTTGGTTTTTTAAAAATGGAACCGTATGTTAAATTTTAGCGTAACATGATGGGCTTAAAAAGACTGTTTCAAATATGTGTACATCATAATATTTAGGCGAATAGTTTTTGAGACACAGATGTGTTCTCATATCACGTTCGTCCTTCGAAGCGGCATTGTTCAAAGCGACCTTTCCTGTTGACCACTGAGGAACTTAACAGGGAAGGCATTGTTTTCCTGCTTCTCGATAACATCGCAAGGTGATGCACGAGATAGCTGGATAGAAGGGTATGAATGTGCTGGTGGAGTAATGAGACATTGCACTTCCGTCAAAGTTTCTTGGAGCAGACATGTACACCAACGAAGAAAAGTTAAGATACGCTTCTAGTGTATGGTGAAAGCAGAAGAAATGCTGTTAGAGCAATAAAGCGATTTTGAGAGCTGTATCCCGATTGTGAGCATCCTACGCACAAACTTCTTGCATGTATTTGCAAGAAACTACTTGAATCGGGATCATGGATACAGAGGACAAGGCAGAAAACTGCAACTGGCAAGGTACATGAAGAGGGAGTTCTAGCGTTTGCACGTAACAACCCTACTGTTTCGTTGCGACGTATCGCCTTGGAATGTGGTATAAGTCAGAGAAGTGTTCTATGCATATTGCACCAGCATAGATTTCACCCGTTTCACCTCTCATTACAACAAGCACTCTCCAGTGTGGATTTCGAATGGCGCCATGAATTTTGCCGGTTTGCTCTGCAGTGCCTACAAAATGATCCAATGTTTTTTCAACGGGTGCTTTTTACTCATGAAGCGAATTTCACCAACCACGGTAATGTGAATTTGCATAATATGCATTACTGGTCAACAGAGAACCCTCATTGGCTTCGACAGGTACAGCATCAGCAGGCGTGGAGTGTTAACATGTGGTGCAGCATCATCGGAAATGTCATTGTGGGGCCGTACATCATTCCGAGTGTACTAAATGGCAAAAACTACGCACAGTTCCTGCGAAACGTTCTGCCCATTTTGCTGGAAGAGGTATCACTAACTATGAGTCAGTGCATGTGATTCCAACATGACGGCTGTCCTGCTCACTCTTCTTGTGTGAGCTACAGAGCTGTTAAATGGAAAGTTCCCGGATTGTTGGATAGGACGACGTGCTGAAGTGAAGTGGCCAGCCCGAACTCCTGGTCTGACCCATCTTGATTTTTTTCTGTGGGGAGCAATCAAACATAAAGTGTATGCTCAAATACCAACTACGACAGACGATATGAAGCAACATTTCATCAACACATGCACTGATCTCTCACGTGACACCCTCGCAGCTTTTGACAAATCATTCGAATGGCGACTACAACTGTGCATTGAAACAGAGGGGAAGCATTTTGTGCACATGCTTCAGTAAAATTCTGTATCATGTACAGTATGCATTTTGCATCTTTGTGTGCATTTGCTTCGTACTGTGATTTTCAAATAAAAAACAAATACGTACGAAATAATTGTGACCAATAAGGGCCTCCTAATTTACATTTGTATTTCTGTTACTTAAAATGTACTAATATCTTGTAGTATTTTAATACTGTATGGTGTCTACTATTTTGGTATCACAGTTGTCCAATAACTGAATAATACTTGTGTGACATCATCAGTTAATTTTTTTGCAAAATATTGCAGTATGTATTACTATTGCCGGGTAAAGGGGCATGTTTGTGTAAGGAAGGACTTGTGACATTTACCATGTACTCTACACAACAGGAAAGGTTGCATTGGACAATGGCGCTTCGTAGGCCAAACACAATATGAGACCATATCTACAGCTACATCTGCATTTATACTCCGCAAGCCACCCAACGGTGTGTGGTGGAGGGCACTTTACGTGCCACTGTCATTACCTCCCTTTTCTGTTCCAGTCGCATATGGTTCGCAGGAAGAACGACTGTGTGAAAGCCTCCGTGCGGGCTCTAATCTCTCTAATTTTACATTCGTGATCTCCTCAGGAGGTATAAGTAGGGGGAAGCAGTATATTCGATATCTCATCCAGAAACGCACCCTCTCGAAACCTGGACAGCAAGCTACACTGCGATGCAGAGTGCCTCTCTTGCAGAGTCTGCCACTTGAGTTTGCAAAACATCTCCGTAACGCTATCACGGTTACCAAATAACCCTGTGACGAAACGCGCCGCTCTTCTTTGGATCTTCTCTATCTCCTCTGTCAACCCGATCTCGTACGGATCCCACACTGATGAGCAACACTCAAGTACAGGTCGAACGAGTGTTTTGTAAGCCACCTCCTTTGTTGATGGACTACATTTTCTAAGGACTCTCCCAATGAATCTCAACCTGGCACCCGCATTACCAACAATTAATTTTATGTGATCATTCCACTTCAAATCGTTCCGCACGCATACTCACAGATATTTTACAGAAGTAACTGCTACCAGTGTTTGTTCCGCTATCATATAATCATACAATAAAGGATCCTTCTTTCTATGTATTCGCAATACATTACATTTATCTATGTTAAGGGTCAGTTGCCACTCCCTGCACCAAGTGCCTATCCGCTGCAGATCTTCCTGCATTTCGCTACAATTTAATGCTGCAACTTCTCTGTATACTACAGCATCACCCACAAAAAGCCACATGGAACTTCCGACACTATCTACTAGGTTGTTTATATATATTGTGAAAAGCAATGGTCCCATAACACTCCCCTGTGGCACGCCAGAGGTTACTTTAACGTCTGTAGACGTCTCTCCATTGATAACAACATGCTGTGTTCTGTTTGCTAAAAACTCTTCAATCCAGCCACACAGCTGGTCTGATATTCAGTAGGCTCTTACTTTGTTTATCAGGCGACAGTGCGGAACTGTATCGAATGCCTTCCGGAAGTCAAGGAAAATAGCATCTACCTTGGAGCCTGTATCTAATATTTTCTGGGTCTCATGAACAAATAAGGAGAGTTGGGTCTCACACGATAGCTGTTTCCGGAATCCATGTTGATTCCTACATAGTAGATTCTGGGTTTCCAAAAACGACATGATACGCGAGCAAAAAACATGTTCTAAAATTCTACAACAGATTGATGTCAGAGATATAGGTCTATAGTTTTGCGCATCTGCTCGATGACCCTTCTTGAAAACTTGAACTACCTGTGCTCTTTTCCAATCATTTGGAACCTTCCATTCCTCTAGAGACTTGCGGTACACGGCTGTTAGAAGGGGGGCAAGTTCTTTCACGTACTCTGTGTAAAATCGAATTGGTATCCCGTCAGGTCCAGTGGACTTTCCTCTGTTGAGTGATTCCTGTGTGTGTGTGTGTGTGTGTGTGTGTGTGTGTGTGTGTGTGTGTGTGTGTGTGTGTTCTTTCACGTACTCTGTGTAAAATCGAATTGGTATCCCGTCAGGTCCAGTGGACTTTCCTCTGTTGAGTGATTCCTGTGTGTGTGTGTGTGTGTGTGTGTGTGTGTGTGTGTGTGTGTTTGAGGTTTACGGGCGCTAAACAGCGGGGTCATCAGCGCCCAAACGCATAAAAACAGGAACACATACAGTGAAGGGACTAAGACGAACAGCGAACAAGGAGAACAGCTAAAAGACACAGACCTGACGCAGTTCCAAATCCTCACATACAGAGGCAAAACAAGAGGAGAAGGAAGACACTAAAAAGGAAGGGAAACAACGAAAAGAGAACAGAGCCCGAAGGGAAACAAGGAGGTAATCGTGATTGGCGGACCTGTTACCTAAAACCTGGGTGAGCCAGTCACCCAGCAGCACATTAAAACCCTCTCCCTAAAATCCGAGGCAACAAATTGGACAGGACACAAAACCGTAGGACCTTAACTACAGTCGTTGCGTCATCTCGTAAAATAGAGGGCAAATCCGGTGGCAAAGAAACCACCGCCCTCTGGTCAGAGAATAAAAGACAGTCAAGTAAAATAAGGCGGACAGTAATCTGGACGCCACAAGCACTGCAGATTGGGGGGTCCTCCCGCCGGAGTAAAAAACCATGCGATAAGGGACTGTGCCCGATGCGGAGGCGAGTGAGGAGAACCTCATCCCGCCTGCATGACTGGTAGGACGTACGCCATGGCCGCGTGGTGGCCTTGACCAGACGCAGCTTATTTTCACCAACTGCCAGCCACTCCTCTTCCCACTGACGCAGAACACGAAAACGCAGGAGGGAGGTAATAGCATGGAGGGGGACGGCACATGCAACAGCGTGAGGGAGGGACCAGGCATCTTTGGCAGCCACATCCGCCAGTTCGTTTCCCCTAATACCCATGTGCCCCGGCACCCAGCAGAAGGAAACTTCCTTCCCCTGCCGTTGCCGGTGGAGTAGGGCATCATGGATGTGCTGGACGACCGTATCCGCTGGGTACAAGTGTTGCATGGTCTGAAGGGCATTCAGGGAGTCAGAACAGATGACGAACTTAAGACTGGGAACACATCTCATCTGCTCCAATGCCCGCAAGATCGCAAACAATTCAGCATCAAAGATGGTAAATGCCGCAGGAAGCCGTAACTTGACGACCCGATCAGGAAAAACAACAGCACAACCAACAGAGTCCCCCTGTTTAGAACCATCCGTAAATACTGGTACATGGTCGGGATGCTGGTTTACAATATCATAAAATAAGGAGGTAAAAACAAACGCAGGAGTGCAGCTCCTCCGGTACTCTGACAAGGCTAAAAGGACGCTGGGCCTCTGGAGCAACCAGGGAGGCAGGCGAGTAAAACCTTGTCGTTGGGGAGCCACACGCTCCACACCAAGGGACTCAAGCAAATGCTTGGCACGAATCCCAAATGGTCTCGTTGCCCTGGGACGACTGGAAAAGAGACGTTCCATAGGCGGTCGGGCAATGGTAGGGTACGCAGGGGAGGTAGGACAGGCAAGGAATTGACACACCCGTCGCACCATGAGGAGTTTCCGCCGGATGACGTGCTGCGGTTCCCCTGCCTCAGCACACAGGCTGGGGATGGGACTGGTACGGAAGGCACCAGTGGCCAGCCTGATACCCTCATGGTGTACTGCGTCAAGAATCTTCAGATACGAAGGCCTTGCTGACCCATACACTGTGCAACCATAGTCAAGACGCGATTGGACGAAAGCCCTATAAAACTGCAGCAGACGCGCCCGATCGGCTCCCCAGGACCGATGGCTCAGACACTTCAAAATATTCAGTGCCTTCAGGGCCCGCACCTTGAGGTCTTTAAGGTGAGGCAACCACGACAACTTGGAATCAAAAGTGAGGCCCAGGAACCGCACAGTGTCGCTAAAAGGAAGAATGGTGTCCCTCAGACGCAATTCAGGGGAGGTAAAAAGACGTCGAGAACGATTAAAATGAACACACACACACATTTGTCTGCAGAAAAGGTAAAACCCGTCTTCGCAGTCCATGCCTCTAATCGCTGTATCGTAAGCTGCAACTGCCAACTAGCAGTAACAAGACTGGAGGAAGAACAGAAAACTTGAGTGATTCCAGTTGCTTTTCTATTCCTTGGACACTTATTTCGATGTCAGCCATTTTTTCGTTTGTGCGATGATTTAGAGAAGGAACTGCAGTGCGGTCTTCCTCTGTGAAACAGCTTTGGAAAAAGGTGTTTAGTATTTCAGCTTTACGAGTGTCATCCTCTGTTTCAATGCCATCATCATCCCGGAGTGTCTGGATATGCTGTTTCGAGCCACTTACTGATTTAACGTAAGACCAGAACTTCCTAGGATTTTCTGTCAAGTCGGTACATAGAATTTCACTTTCGAATTCACTGAACGCTTCACGCATAGCCCTCCTTATGCTAACTTTGACATCTTTTAGCTTCTGTTTGTCTGAGAGGTTTTAGCTGCGTTTAAACTTGGAGTGAAGCTCTCTTTGCTTTCGCAGTAGTTTCCTAACTTTGTTGTTGTACCACGGTAGGTTTTTCCCGTCCCTCACAGTTTTACTTGGCACGTACCTGTCTAAAACGCATTTTACGATTGCCTTCAACTTTTTCCGTAAACACTCAACATTGTCAGTGTCGGAACAAATTTTCGTTTTGATCTGTTAGGTAGTCTGAAATCTGTCTTCTATTACTCTTGCTAAACAGATAAACCTTCCTCCCTTTTTTATATTACTATTAATTTCCATATTCAGGGATGCTGCAACGGCCTTATGATCACCGATTCCCTGTTCTGCACTTACAGAGTCGAAAAGTTCGGGTCTATTTGTTATCAATTGTTTCATTAAGGCCAGTGATGTTATTTTATTTCAATAAAGCAAACCACATTTGATGACAAAAAATGTATTTTGTTGCAGACGCAAGGCAGGTTTAAAATGTCTTCACTGCTTTCAGAAATAACTTTAGAAAAAAGTAGGCCTCTTGAAAGAAAAATATAAGGTGGGGAAGAGTTGCGTAAACCAACACTATAGGTGACCGCCAACAAAATGTTGCTTCTACTATGTATGTTATTGTTGGTTATTACCCAGTATGTTATGTCCATAATTCTACAGGTATTGTGTGCTATTTCCTTCAAGAAATTCATGAGTACATAGTACAAACTGCCAGCGATGTCACAATTTTCTTCTTCTTATCATCCATACTTTCTAATATACGAACTTCTTTCGAAGTGCCAAAGGTACTACATAAATAAAATTTCTATAAAACACTACACTGTACAATGTATTTGCGGTGAGACAGTTGCAATTCTTGAAATCCATCGCCCATGGCCTCTGGCCTGCTGAGGAGCACCACAGTCGTGGGTCCGTGGATAAACCATGGAAATCCACCACATTATACCACACACGGACAGACCCGGACTGCAGGCAGATTGGTTAGACTAGATCCGACAGGCAAG
Organism: Schistocerca serialis cubense; assembly: GCF_023864345.2. Taxonomy (NCBI): domain Eukaryota; kingdom Metazoa; phylum Arthropoda; class Insecta; order Orthoptera; family Acrididae; genus Schistocerca; species Schistocerca serialis. Next base: position 314,733,482 of record NC_064638.1, read on the forward strand.
GCCTGCACATGAGTAGGAAACTATGGGCTTGAGATTGGCAGGCCCTATCTGTTAGAGATACCCACAGAAATGGCCTGTGGTTTTGACCCATCATGGAAGTCCACTCATGTGGCCAGCTATTCACATGTCACAGACACCATTTTGATGAAATGAGACCACAGTCATCACCCACAACAGATAACTTGGGCAAATAGTCTGAGAATCAGTACTAATGAGGATAGGTAGCAACTCACTGTAAAGATGATCGCTGAGCCACAGACAGACACACAGAAAAGACAATCACTCTCTCACAACTAAATTTTTGGCCATAGCCTTTGTCAGAAAATGAGAGCGCGCGCGCGCGCACACACACACACACACACACACACACACACACACACACACACACACACACACAATCACGCAGACACAACTAGTACGCACATGACCGCTATCTTCCACCATTGTGTCAACAATCTCTCAGAATTAGATCCAAACAAATCACTCCTCACACCTCTCACCGGCAGCTGCTAGGCTAGCCGCAAGTAGTGGTGGCAGCACTGATTGCAAGCTGGGGGGAGGGGTAGGAAGGGGAGAAGCAGTTTGAATGATGAAGTAGGGAAGCGGCACACGTATTCTGCTGCGCCCAGCCAGTGATGAAGCGCGATATCTCAGTAAACAAATAATTTCATGCTACTGAGACAAAAAGTGTTTTTCCAGTTTTTTTTCCTTTTTCCCCCCCTAATTTCCTTGATACGTTTGAAATTCGCTGATATATCCTGATTTCCAGAACTTGTGGAACCCTGGAAAAGAGAAGCCACTGAAAGAATATTACACGTGCAGATGGAAAACCAATCCTAAGCAAAGAAGGGCCAACAGTATGGTGGAAGAAGTTTATAGCTAGGGTCTACACATGAAAGGTGAACTTTAGGGCACTATTATAGAAATGGAAGAGGACACAGATGAAGATGATATGGGAGATATGAAACTGTGAGAAGGATTTGATAGAGCAGTGAAAGACATAAGTCAAAACAAGGCTCTGTGCGTAGATGACATACTGCCAGAACAACTGATAGCCTTGGAAGGGCCAGCCATGACAAATTCTTCCACCTGGTGAGTGCTAGATGTATCAGATAGGTGAAATACACTCAGACTTCAAGACGAATATAATAATTCCAAGCAAGTGCTGACAGGTATGAATATTACCAAACTACCAGTTTAATAAATCATAGTTGCAAAATACTAACATGAATTCTTTACAGAAAAATGGAAAAACTGGTAGAAGACAGCCTTGGGGGAAGACCAGTTTGGATTTCGGAGAAATGAAGGAACACACAAGGCAATACTGATCCTATGACTTATCTTAGAAGATAGATCAATGAAAGGAAAACCTACATTTGTATCACTTGTAGACTTAAAGAAAGCTTATGACAATGCTGAATGGGGTACTCTCCTTGAAATTCTGAAGTTTGCAAGGGTTAAATACTGGGAGTGAAAAGCTATTTACAACTTGTACAGAAAACAGATGGCAGTTACATCAGTTGAAGGTTATGAAAGAGAAACAGTGGTTGAGAAGGGAGTAAGACAGGGTTGTAGCCTACCCCTGATGTTATTCTACCTGTACACTGTGCAAAAAATTGAGGGAGAAATAATAAAAACTTTGGGGTTTGCCGATGACATTTTAATTCTGTCAGAGACAGCAAAAGAACTGTAAGTGCAACTGAATGCAAAGGACAGTGGTGTTGAAAGGGGGTTATAAGATGGACACCAACAAAAGCAAAACAAGGATAATGGATTGCAGTTGGATAAAATTAGATAATGCTGATGGAAACAGACCAAGAAATGAGACACTGAAAACAGCAAATGAGTCTTGCTATTTGGGCAGCAAAATAACTAATGATGGTCAAAGTAGTGAGGATATAAAATGTACACTGGCAATGGCAAGAAAAACATTTCTGAAGAACAGACATTTGTTAATATCAAATATTGGTTAGGAAGTCTTTTCTGAAATCATTTGTTACAACTGTAGCCACATATAGCAACAAACATGGATGATAAATCATTCAGACAAAAACAGAACTGTGGTGCTACAGAAGTATGCTGCAGATGAGATGGGTAGACAGAATAACTAATGAAGAGTTGCTGAATAAAATTGGAGAGAAATGAAATTTGTCGTAAAACTTGACTCAAAGAAGGGATTGGATGATGGGACATATTCTGCGACATCAAGGGATCACCAATTTAGTACTGGAAGCAACTGCGGTGGGGAAAAAATCATAGCAGAATACCAAGAGATGAATGCAGTACACAGATTTAAAAGGATGTGGGTTACAGTATTCATTCAGAGACAGAGAGATTGCACAGGATAGAGTAGCACGTAACGCTGCATCAGACCAGTCTTCACACAGGATAGAGTAGCACGAAACGCTGCATCAGACCAGTCTTCAGATTGAAGATGACAACATCAGCGTGTCAAATATCCTTCCAACACAGATGAATGACTGATAAATGGTGTAAAATTTTTATACTGGATTCCAAAGTACGCACATTCTTAGCAAGAAAGACATTTCTAATCTTATTGAAAATTATAGAGAATTTTCATTTGGGTATCAACCGTTGAAAATTCTGAAAGATCTTTTGCATTCATATCAAAATGTTATGAATGTCTGCTCGTATGACAAGAATAACAAGCTTATATCCCACAGACCATCAATAGTTCATCTTGTTGATTAAATCACATACCACTGTTTATTTCTTACATCATTCAGTCAAACACAAACTATCAGTCACTTCATTATCACAATACAGATCTCCAACTAGCTCTTAGCATATTCACACACTTCTTGTCATTAATTAGTGTTTCTCTGGTTCTACTAAACAATGTGAGCCATCGGTATAGTCTACGAAGTCTGTTGGCATTTGTTATGTAGATGGATGGGGTCTGTGATGTTTCACTTTGATATTTCAGTAGTATGTCATTACTGTGTTTCGTTTACGATAGGATGTTTAGTCATTGCATTTGTTGGTTTCGATCATATGATTGACTGCAACTATATAACCTATGTCCTGTAGCATTAACAGTCCTTTGAGGGGGCAGTACATTTGATCACACTGCATACAACTGATAACCAGTTCGCCAACCCACAGCTAAATTATCATTCAATCTCACCTAGTCCTCCGGATTCATTACAGATCAGTATGTCACCACAACTATGATTTAGTATTCACATTCATTAGTTTCACCAACTTACAAATAAATTGTGATCTTTCAACTCAAACTACATCTCTGTTGATCCACTGTGGACATGGGACAGTGGCTGGTCAAATATTTAACTCAGAAATTCGCCAAAAAGTTGTGCAAATTAAAAAGTTATTTTATTTTATTTTCACTACCAGTTCCAGCAATTCAATATGCCGTCTTCAGGCCCCGTATGCACCTTTGGTCCCAGCATGCCAATATTGATAGTTTTTGAGAGATGCATATGGGCCTGAAAATGATATATTGAATTGCTGAAACTGGTAGTGAAAATAAAATAACTTCTTAATTTGCATGGCTGTTTGGAAAATTTCTTTGTTAAAACAAACTAGATCTCTTGCTGTGTTGCTACAACTAATATTTTATGTTCACATTAATTGGTATCAGCATCTCACAAGCAAACTGTCACATTCAAATCTATTTTTGACCTCACATTACTCTACAGATCAGTCTGCCACCACAAACTACATTCCCAAAAATAATAAAGAGACAAAATAACTATGGCAGTATCAGGATTTCTGTGTGTTTGTACACATATGATGTCACATGCCACTGCATCATTATACCACAGTAAAAGCTGATGCTCAGTATTTGTAGGCTCAACTGACCCGCAATTACCACCAGTGCACATGTGGTGGGAAGTTTTGTAAGCTGTAAGCCAATGCTCAGAGGTGAATACCCAAGCTCTATGCAGCTTCTCATGGAATTATGATAGTGTTGATGATGAGCTGGATGCTGTATTTGGATATTTAGTGCAGTAGCCCTCCTCCTGACACTTAAAAGCAGCAAACCTTTTACCAGCAACAGTTTCTGTCTCTCCTTTCCTCTCATTTCACATAAACGTCCACAGAGAACACATTCTGCCGATGAAAAAGCACCGGGGGAGGGGGGAGGAGTTAACTTAGTACACAATACAAACACCCATGACAAAAGATAGAGTTTTGAACTAATGGATAATCGTAATTCAAAAACACCATTACTGTAAATCAAATGTACAAGTCAATAAATAAAACTGCATTTACATGGGTAAGTATACACTGGTGCCCTAAAAAATTATTCCTTCTCATTTTGACTAATACCACTGTATATTTCCCCATACACTTCACTAAAAATTACAACTACATAAGCCTGAAGTATGAAGAGGTGAATGATTTGTGTATATTTTGGACTTGGTGGACGAGTGATTACTGCTGTTAATCGTGATTATTAGACTTAGACACTAGACGCTATATTAACTCCTGTTACAGCATGATAACGTATGGAAGGCTAAAGATAAATTTTAAATACTAGTACATTTATAATTTTTAACAAATTAGTACCTACAGTCGCAAGGCAAACTGGCCTAAGCAACTGAATTTAATCACACAGTGTTCCTACAACAAATTAATAACTGTAGCTCTGTAGTGTACATCTATGAAGTTCTCAACAAACAAAACATATACCTGCTGCATGCATGTTCAATTTATAATATTAATTTGCAATTACGAATAATCGAAAATTTTTAAATTGCAATTAATAAAAATTTTGACAGTTACAACAGGCAATAACCATGTTTAGTACAAAAAACTACTGATTAGTTAACTGGATCCACTCGTTACACATGATTGAATTTCTATAAATTAAAGCCTATGCTATGGACGAACGAAAATAATATAAACCTCATAAATGTGGAAACTCATTACCATTGACGGTCAAAAGTTCGCGATACAAATATTTGAAGATACGTGTTATTTGTCGCAGATCCTTATAAAACACAATCTTGAGTTAATATCACAGTACATATCTTATGACTGAATTTATGTTTCACATTAAACGTTGAAGAAAACCACGAAATGGTGAACAAGGCGAAATGTCGACCCACATAACATTACTTGTCTAACGCTACATTGCAGCACTTCAGCAGACAAACATTGTTTCGCCGCAGCGCATATTACTATTCATTTGTTTAATTTTGTACTCAACAGTGCTTCCATCTGTTGGAAATGAAATTCTACTCGTTGCTATCATTCCGCCAAATAAGGGAAAGGAGGTGGTGTGGAAAGAGGGTGGTTACGAGAAGAGAGGTAGTGAAATATAAGTTGCTCTGTGCAATTCATGTAAGGAACCTGACATGTCTTACTCCAACAGTAAGTGAAATTTTAGATGCCATAGAAGTTTATCGTATTTAATTATTTTGCCATTGTTAACGATTTGTTATACATAGCCGGCTGCTGTTGTCAGATGTGCTTGTTGAGTGTTTACTATGAGAGATCGCATAGGATATTTCTTCCTCTAGATTATATATAGATGAACATTTAATTAGGAAGACTACAGAATTCATTACTTAAAAGCTGTTTCCAAACTCAAAAGCTGCTTTTACCGGGTAAGTTCATTTAAATCATTTTTTTTATCACGAAACTGGCCGTCCCACATGTACTACTGTCAAAATAATGCAAAGCAGTTTGAATCTAACCCATCAGTAGCGGATTGGGTAGTTATAGCTACATAAATGGAGCTGGTGCGTTAACAAGCTATGGAAGCTGTTTAACACTTGTCGTTGCTGCGAAATTAGGTCGGCATTACTCAAATAAAAAGTTTTGAAAGTTGTAGAATTAAGTGTTGAAATGGAATTATGTACATAATATTTTGTTTCTTTATTAAAAGTTGTGCATTATGGTTATGCAGTGACAACGGCCCAAATGTGAACATTAAACAGTTATTGGTACACTGTGCAGTATGACTTTGTAGAAAAAAATTGTCTTTCGTTTTACAGAATATATTTTTGCATCCCTTCCGAGAACTCAGAGGGGCCAACCAATTGTTCTGGGAGGAGATCCAAAGGGAAAAAATTTTCTTTACACTAATGGAAATAGTGTTATAATAAGAAATATCGAGGTATGTAGAAATGTGAATAATACAAACGTTCTCTTAATAAGTTTTATTTTGGAGGTTCAGAATTACCACATAAATGGACAGAAGACCACAAAGTGTGCATTATTGGTGTATCATATTTGTTCCATCATTTTTTCTCATGATTAAAAACATTTCAACAGATACTGCTTTCTTGTCTTAATGACTTATTAGCTAATGTTTTGGCAGGAAAGTAACATAACAAAGTAGGTTATAATCTTCCTGTCAGTTCAAGAATATTGAAATATTTAATTGTGTATTTTTCATCATGATTAGCTACAGATCAAATTGAATTCATGATCAGTATAATATTTCCAGGGTACCAACCCTACAATGAGAAATTTGTCGTTTTTCATTGCTGCAGTTCAGTATATGGAAGCTTTAACATTAAACAATGGAAAATTCAGGATGTAACAATATTATGAAAGGGATAGTTGCTCCTCACCATATAGTGGAGATGCTGAGTCGCTGATGAGTAGTTCATAGTGTGGCTTCAGCTGCCAGAGACTATAGTCTCGTGTGTGTGTGTGTGTGTGTGTGTGTGTGTGTGTGTGTGTGTGTGTGTGTGTGTATATTTTTGACAAAGGCCTCGTTGGCTGGAAGCTTATTTTGTGACAGTCTTTTGTATTGTGCCTGTCAGTGACTTAGCATCTCTGCTATATAGTGAGTAGCAACTACTATCCTTTTCATAATGTCGTTACGTAGGTTTAACATTATTTAAATAATAATTTCTTTGACTAATTAGTTATCAGCATTGTTATTGTACAATCTATCTATGTTTAAGGTAATTCTGGTTCTTTATCATGATAATTCCCCCAAATATTGCATGCGTATGAGGCAGAAATGGGAGCTAAAGTTTGTTAAAGGCAAACCACATGCCATGCTTGCTTGCCGTATAGAACAGATAGTGGCATTGCATCAACATACCAGAGGCAGCCATGAGAGGATAGTATAGGAGTCATTCGATGGCAGTATGTTAACCAAATGAAGGGAAAGAAAAATTGCTCAGAAATATCTTGACTCACTTTTTGTGTTCATATTGACATTTGAGACATCCATATAATTGATACGTTAGCACATAGTTGCTGCTGTTGTTTTATGTTTTCACCTGAAATATAAAATATTGGTTGTGGTGAGAAACAGATTGATAGGCACTTTGAGATCTAGTTCAGTTGGAAGTTGATAGTTTTATTTGCCATGCATAAAGTGAATAGCACAAATAAGCTGAAAATGAGTTGCTAGAAATGTGAGAGATTACTATGTGCCCTATGTGCTGTGTTAATTTCATACAGTGTTGTACTTTAATGCAGCAAACCGAGTATTTGTCACCAACAATAAGATTATATTTAGTTCTGAATGAGATTGCTGCCATGTTAGTTGTGTTTCTGTTATTGAAAGCTACTAGTATCACCAATATGCCATTGGTTACTGAAAATACACTGCTCCTTCAGCTTTTTAATCCTTAGATTGCTTACATGGCATTACCAATGTATTTTTCAAGGTAAGTATAGGGATTGCTTTCAGGTAAATCTCAGAACAGTGAATGAGTGGGCGGGAAAGGCGGAGGAGTATGCTCATTGGTACCCTGTGGTAGCTTGTTATATTAGCTTACCCAGGGGTGCTAGGCTGAGCTGAGATAGTCTATGTAGTTACCTAGCTCTTCCTGCGAAGAGAAGAAACTTGAGAGATTCAAGTGTAAAATATTAAGAGTGTGTGTGTGTGTGTGTGTGTGTGTGTGTGTGTGTGTGTGTGTGTGTGTGTGTGTGTGTGTGTTTTTTTTGGAACTGGGGGGGGGGGGGTAATTCACTTGGGATTCGACATCTTCACTTTTTTCAGGATGGACATGGGAAAATTTCATATATTTAATACGATGTTTTCCTTTCTGTTTTAGAATCCTGCAATTTCGGACATTTATACTGAACACTCCTGCACTACGAATGTCGCCAAATATTCTCCCAGTGGATTTTACATAGCATCAGGAGGTATGAAAATCCTTAATATCATAGAGATTTTGTTATTTTTATCTCTAATTTTATGTAATTTTCTGTTTGCTCTGGGAAGCAATGCAGAGGCAACCTTTCACTGTAAAGCACTATTCTCGTTTAGCATAAAGGATTGTTTATTTTTGTTCCCATGAACTAGTTGCTGTTTCAGTATCAGTACATTACTAACAGCATTTAATACATGCCTGCAAGAGCACAAGCAGTAACAATTCAAAGCAGAAGCAATGAATAAGTATGATAGCAGAGAGTAAACAAGAGTCAGCAGTAACACTGCAGTGCATAATGACATCACTTCATCACATTTCAGTACTCCCCCCCCCCCCCCCCCCTTCTCCCACCCCCTCCAATTTCTTACAGTATTTTCCATTGAAATGGACATGGAGTCCACATCATATAAAGACAGCTGGAGGAGCAAGCAGTTCTCCCAAGTTTGCTGTAGATTCATTAGGCACTTTGTCCGGCGTATGTTGTGGGTTGTCAGTAATGATGGATGGAGGGGTGGGTGATTCTGCCAAGTTTGTCATAGATTCATTAGAAATTTTGTTCATTGTCTGCTGTGGCTTGTCTGGTTTGCAGGTAACACCATAGGAGGTGCAGAAAGCAGGTTTAAGGGGATCAATGGAAATTGTAGTTGAGGCATGGTAACATTGACCTTAAATATATTCTCATCTCAATGAAGGACTGTGAACAGTACTTCATGGTGGCTTGTGCACAGCATCATGTCTAACAAAAACCTAGTTTCATTTACAAAAGATCAGCAAAAATGAAAAGGCGGCAGGTATGCTACTCTCAATGTGACTGGACATAGTTGGCGAATGTGCGAACATAATTTTCGAACAGAGTCTGATGCCTCAGTCAGGTCATTAGGCACCTTGCCAAATAATTAATGAGGCAATCAAATTGGTTGACTATAAAACAGTTCTGTTGCTGTGGTGTGAAGATCTTCCTTGATGGAAGTACATATACCTAGTAGGACAATTTGTAGAGTTTCTGTCCAATGTTGTGGTTCAAGGCATCGTAGAAATACTTTTAATTGGCAGTTTAAATGTCCAACTAAGCCATTTGCTGCTGATTGATAAGCTGCAGTTCAGATACATTTCATGCCCAATAATAATAAAACAGTGAGCGATTTGAAAAAAAAAAAAAAAACATGAGTCAAACTGCCTGCAGTGGTTGGTGGTGATAGGGAGAGGCTCTCTGAAAAAGGTGATCCATCTGTGAAAGGATGTGGTTGCAGTGGTTTCAGTGGTGGCATGAACCATAGGAAAAATTTCTGGCCAGTGGATAAAGCAGTCGGTGGCAGTTAGACAGTAGATGTGTCCTTCGGACGGCAGAAATGATCCAACAATGTCTGTGCGCAGATGTTTTAATTGTTGGTTGGACAGAATGAAAGTGTCAAAGAGATGTACTGATGTGACGAGGAATCTAATTACGCCGAGAGACTGTACACTGGTGCACAAAAGTTTTGCAGTCCCTGTCCAAGTTTGACCATACACTAACTTGTTAACAAGCCTCATTATACTCTGGACTTCAGGATGGGAAAAATTATGCAGTGACGAGATTGCCTGTGTTGAAAGTTCATTGTCACAGACATACGTGTATTTGATATAGAATCATCATGATACATCACATTTGAATGAGGTATCTGGATATGATGAAGACGTAATAAGATGGGTTTACAACTAAGTCTTGCAGCTTGCTGTTGTGTTGTGCGAGGCAGGTGCTTTGTAGTCCACATTGCCTGTAACTGTGCCTGTACAGGAGAGGACATATGCTGATGTAATCAGTTCCCCATTGACATGGGCGATATGTGTCATATATTGTGCTTATGTAGCCCAAGAGCCATTGTTGACATAATGATATTTTCTTTGCTCTCTGACGAAAGCATATTTTAACAGCTTGTAATCAGTGACTGGTGTAAACTGTTGGCTTTCAGACATTTGGCAAAATTTCTGTGTGGAAGTGTAAGGTGCATATAACTCGGTTGTATGTTGACCAGCTCTGCTGCAGTTGAGGTATCTTCTGACTGAAGAATGCCAAGGGCTGACAGTGTTATATATTTGTTGTTTAAGTACAGCACCTATTGCAACTGCAATCCATCAACTGTTGAAGTGAGAGACACTTGTACATTAGGGTATCCTATAAGTGCAACCTCAGTGATATGCTATGTCTACACATTAAAGGCAGTTATTGCTTCATGAGTCTACTGTAATTTGCAGCTTGGTTTCAGAGTACCACTCATAAAGTCATTCAGGGGAGCTTGCCAGCAGTGCATGGTTATTCACAAAACGATGATAAAAGTTAGCAAGCTCAAGAAATCTAAGCAACTCACAGGCTGTATGTTAAGATGTTAGTGACTTCCACTCTTTATCTACTGTGGCACCTGAACTGAGTGTTAACGGTCTGCCTCAGTAACTGAACTTTGGATGCTCCAAACATGTGCTTTGATGGATTGAGGAATAATTCATGTGAACAGAGGTGAGTGAATACTTGCTATTATGTGTTCCAGATGTTCTGTTTTGGTGCTAGACATCACCAAAACATTGCAGTATAGATATAGCAGGAGTTGAGGTTGCGTGTGACTTCACCCATAAAACACAGCAAAGTTTTGCAGCGTTGCATTATCCAAAAGGCATACTAGTAAACTCAATAGGCTGAGTGGAGTGCAGTCAGCAGTCTTGGATATGTCTTGTGGAGCAATGGGTATTTGGTGGAAAGCATGTTCCAAATCTTTTCTTGAGAAGGCAATTTATTGTGGTTACTGAATGAGAAATCTTCACCATATGGAACAGGATACCAATCTTGAATTGTTCGGGTATTAAGTTGCCATTTATCATTGCTTGGGTGCCATCCTTTGGTTGTCTTTGGAACTAGCTGCTGTTTCAAATATAAAAGATCCCTTTGGTGAGCATAAGAGAAAATTCTTGTGTTGCTACCTTCAGTTTTTTTGAGATCAAGTATGAACTGATGGTCCTGAAATTGTGAAAATATAATATATTTTTGAGTGCTGTACGGATCTTAATGTGGGTATATGTCGAATGATCTACGGGAACTGTTTAAGGAGATCTAAATATAGAGAATCATGCTTATAGTAATGTTGTCTTCACAGCTTAAATGTCTACAGGTAGCAAATTAATGCTTGTATCAAAAAGGTGGCAGTGGTAAAGGACCAGTAGCAGGTTGTAAAATGAAATCTGCACCAAGGGTGGGTATATTATATCTGCCACAATGAATTGCCACACAAATTCACAACAAAAGGTTAAGTTCAGTGAATATGTCACATGACAATATGTATTGATTGTGGAACCACTGGAAGTATAGAGACAAGTTGTCATAGCTACAGTGAAGTAGTCGAAAAGGATGGTGCATAAATACATGAGCATCTATGGCCCCTAGAAACTACAATTTTGTACAATGGTCAGTGACACAGTCAACGACTGCAGTCTGGAAAGCCATATCAGCCATTATTGACTTCCCTAGCCCTAATGGGAAACACTGAAGCTCAAATAGTCATAGGTACGGAAAGCTGGCTAAAGCTGAAACTTTTTCAAACAACATAACATAACGGTAGCTCAGATGGTAGAGCACTTGCCCGCGAAAGGCAAAGGTCCCGAGTTCGAGTCTCGGTCGGGCACACAGTTTTAATCTGCCAGGAAGTTTCATAACAGCGCACACTCCGCTGCAGAGTGAAAATCTCATTCTGGAAACATAACAGTGTTCAGAAAGGATAGATTAAATACAGTTGGTGGTGGAGTATTTATTACTGTCAGAAGTATTTTACCTTCTAGTGAAATTGAAGTAGATGGTTCCTGTGAAATAGTAAGGGTAGAAGTTATACTTGACAATCAAACTAAACTATTAAGCTGCTGAACAGTTCAATGAAAACTTGAGTCCCATTTCAAATAGATATCCAACTCATACAATTACAGTTGGTGGTGAATTCAATCTACCCTCAATGTGCTGAAAAAATTGTGTGTTTAAAGCCAGTGGCAGGCATAAAATGTCATCCGAAATTGTGCTGAATGCTTTCTCAGAAAATTATTTTGAACAATTAGTTCATGAGCCCAAATGAAGTGAAGTGTAAATGGTTGTGAAAGCATACTTGATCTCTTAGCAACAAATAATAATGGACAAATAGGGAATATCATGACGGATACAGGGATTAGCGACCACAAGGCAGTTGCTGCTAGGCTGAATACAAAGTACATCTAATTAAAAAAGCTGATAAAAATTCTCTTAATGCCTTTTTAAGAGACAGTGTCCACTCCTTCCAATCTGATCATGTAAGCATAGAAAAGATGTGGAATGATTTCAAAGAGGTATTTTTGATGGCAATTGAGAGATTTATACCAGATAAATTAGTGATGGTACTGATTCCCCATGGTACACAAAATGGGTCAGATTGCTGTTGCAGAAGCAACGAAAAAAGCATGCCAAATTTAAAAGGACACAAAATCCCTAAGATTGGCAAAGTTTTGCAGAAGTTAGAAATATAGTGTGTACTTCAATGTGAGATGCTTTTAATAATTTCTCCAATGAAACACTGTCTTGTAATCTGGCAGAAAACCCAGAGAGATTCTGGTCATACATAAAGCAGACCAATGGTAAGACGCAATCAATACCTCCACTGTGCGACAACAATGGTGAAGTCACTGACGACAGTGCCACTAAAGCAGAGTTATTAAACACGGTTTTCCGAAACTCCTTCACCAAAGACGACGAAATAAGCATTCCCGAATTCAAATCGAGGACAACTGACAAGATGAGAAAGATAGACATATATATCTTTGGTGTAGCAAAGCAGCTTAAATCACTTATTAGAGGCAAGGCCTCCAGTCCAGATTGTACACCAGTCAGGTTCCTTTCAGAGTATGCTGATACAATAGCTCCATATTTAGCAATTATATACAACCTCTCACTCATAGAAAGATCCATACCCAAAGACTGGAAAATTGCTCAAGTCACACTAATACGCAAAAAGGGAAATAGGAGTAATCTGCTGAATTACAGGCCTGTATAACTACAGTTTGTAGTAGGGTTTTGGAACATATACTGTACTCGAACATTATGAATTACCTTGAAGAAAATGATTTATTGATACATAGTCAGCACCGATTCAGAAAATATCATTCTTGTGAAACACAACTAGCCCTTCATACTCATAAAATAATGAGTGCTATTGACGAGGCATATCAAATTGATTCCATATTATATTTCCAGAAGGCTTTCAACACCATTCCTCACAATCATCTTCTAACCAAACTATGTGCCTATGTAATATCACCTCAGTTGTGTGACTCAGTTCGTGATTTCCTGTCAGGAAGGTCACAGTTCGTGATAATAGATTGAAAGTAAAGTAGAAGTAATATACAGTGTTCCCCAAAGAAGTGTTATAGGCCCTGTAGTATTCCTGGTCTACATTAATGACATAGGAGACAATCTGAGTAGCCATCTTAGATTGTTTGCAGATGATGCTGTCATTTACCATCTTGTTAAGTCATCAGATGACCAAAACGAATTGCAAAATGATTTAGATAAGGTATCTGTATGATGCGAAAAGTGGCAGTTGACCCTGGATAGAGAAAAGTGTAAAGTTATTCTCATGAGTACTAAAAGAAGACAACTAAATTTTGATTTTTGATAAGTCACACAAATCTGAAGGCTGTAAATTCAAGTAAATACTTAGGGATTACAATTACATATAACCTAAATTGGAAAGATCACTTAGATAGTGTTGTGGGTAGAGTAAACCAACAACTGCGATTCATTGGCAGAACACTCAGAAGGTGCAACAGGTCTACTAAAGATGCTGCTTACACCACACTTGTCCGCCCTATCCTGGAGCATTGCTATGCAATGTAGGATCCGCATCAGGTGTGACTGACGGATGACAAAGAAAAAGTTCAAAGAAGGGCAGCTCATTTTGTACGATCGTGAAATAGGGGAGATAGTGCCACAGACATGATATGTGAATTGGAGTGGCAATCATTAAAACAAAGGCATTTTTCGTTTCGAGAGGATCTTCTCATGAAATTTAAATCCCCAGTTTTCTCCTCCGGTTGCGAAAACATTATGTTGGCATCCACCTGCATAGGGAGAAATGATCATTAAGATAAAATAAGAGAAATCGGGGCTCGCACAGAAAAATTTATGTGCTCGTTTTTCCCGTGCGCTGTTGGAGAGACGAACGGTAGAGAGACAGCTTGGAGATGGTTCATTGAACCCTCTGCCAGGCACTTTATTGTGAATAGATGTACGTATGTCCCAGCTGACACAAGTAATAGCATTTTCAAGCTTCAGAGCCAAATTGTCTGTGGTACCATCACATCTTTTTAGTTGATGGGGAATAGTGGCATTTCCTCAGTGAGCGTTGGTACTGCAACGATCAATGGAATGTTGTGTTTGAAGAGCAGCAATCTTATGGTTGTCTCGGTGCTCTGTGCTTGTAATGAGGCCAAAGAATTGTGTGATTGTGGTTATATGGCTGCAGTACCTACGGGTGGATGCATCTCGATAATACGGTCTGCTTTTTGTCTTTGTGTCGGGGTTGTTGCGACATACAGTAAGTATTTTCCCTGTGAGAGATGGTAGGTGCAACAGCTAATTGTTTTGTAGAATATCTTCATAAACAGCATTTCTCGCCAGGGTCCATAGGCAACACAGAAATTGTGAAGGGCTGTGATCACCTGACTAAGTGTGGAGTATCTTTTCTAATTTTTTGACTCCAGGTTGACACAAGTAACTGCCTGGAGCCTTTTTAATGGCAGTGTATTTATTAGCACCTGGAGGTGAGGCCAAAATATCGTGGACTTACGTTGTCATGCCATTAACAGCCTTGACATTGTAATTATACTTGCTTCATTGGAAGTTATGTGGGCTAACAAAAACGGGCTTTCGGATTATGCAAATCATAGAATAGGATTTTCTTGCTGGAATGGTGGTGGTTTGACTTATGTCTCGTGGCTGAATTCAGTCACATCGACAGTCGGCATTAGATAGTTAACATTCAGTACATGCAGGATGTGTGTCACAGTTGATGCAGGATTTTCGTATGTAGTTTGTTATGCAGCACAGCTGCTGCTCACCAAAAATGTCGTGGTTTTAGTATAACTATTTTATTTGCAACATTTACATGTGCACACAAGAGTGCAAACAGTTCTAGAAAAAAACAAGTGAACATTAAAAGCAATGATTAAAAATAAGGTCAGAGAGTAAAAAGGAGTTGGCAATAACATTGCAGTGAATAATGACATTCCTATCTAATTCCACTGAGATGACAAAAGTCATGGGATACTTCCTGATATCATGTCTGACTTCTCAACAAGTCCTTGGAAGTCTCTTGTCAAGTCCTTGTAAGGTCCTTGCTGAATTATTGAGCCATGCTGCCTGTATAGCTATCTATAATTGCGAGATTACCAGAGCAGGATTTTGTGCAAAAACTGATCGCTTGGTTATGTCCAATAAATGTTCGATGGGATTCAGGTTTGGTGATGTGGATGGCCAGATCATTTGCTTGAAATGTCCATAATGTTTTTCAAACCACTTGTGGACTGATGACGTGGTGCATACATCCATAAAAGTTCCATTGTTGTTTGTCAACGTGAGGTCCATCAATGGCGGAAAATGGCCTGCAGGTAGCCGAACATAATCATTTCCAATCAGTGATCAGTTCACTTGGACCAAAGGACTCAGTCCATTCCATGTAAACACAGTCCACATCATTATGGAGCTACCATCAACTTATACAGTGCCTTGTTGACAAGATGGGTCTGTGCTGCACTCGAGCCCTACCATCAGCTCTTACCAACTGAAACCATTACTCATCTGGCCAGACCACAGTTTTCATTCATCTATGGTCCAACTGATGTGGTCAGAGCCCAGGAGAGGTGTTTCAGGTGACATCGTGCTGTTAGCAAAGGCACTCATGTCTGTCGTCTGCTGCCGTAGCCCGTTAGCGCAGTATTTGGCTGCACTGTTATAATGGTTATGTTCGTTGTACATCTTACATTGATGTCTGTGGTAATTTCATGCAGTGTTGCTTGTCTGTTAGCCCCTACAACTCTTTGCGAACGTTACTGCTCCCAGTGCCTTGAGGTAATGCTTGAAATTTGGTATTCTCGGCACTTTCTTGATACTGTGGCTCTTGGGATTCTGAATTCTCTAACAATTTCCAAAATTCCTGTCGTGCGGCCGTAATCACATTGGGAACTTTTCACATGAATCACCTGAGTACAAATGACAGCTCTGTGATTGCAGCACTCTTATATACATGGTACTACTGCAATCTGTGTATGTGCATATCACTATCTCATGTCTTTTGTCACCTCAGTGTATAGCCATGTTGGCATAGAACTGGTGCAGATGATACTTCCTTGATTATCACAGTGTATTTCGGCATCTCTAACATCTGACCCTTGGTATCCCTTCACAATCATTTCTCGAATGTTGTGTAACCTCATAATTATATAGCTCAGAGTGTTTCAGCAAGTCTGCAGATTCACAGGTTACTTATTCATTACATGAATACTACTTCCACATTATTAAACCGCATGTCTATGCTATTGAAGCAACTTTTCAGTGTGCAGTTGCAATCATCCCACCACACTTAGCATTGCTGTGATTTGAACCCGAGAACTATGATGTTTTGATTAGTAGTCAAAGACACTGTACTAGACGACAGGTCCTGCACAGTAATAAGGCATTTTATATTCAGCATAGCAGTGAGCAATAGCCAGAGAGCAGAAATGGTCAACGCAGTGGGAGTGTTGGTCCCTATAATGTGCTCTGCGAATGGAAGATCCCAGAGAACCGAGGCTTGAAAGGTGGGAACCAAGCAAAAACTTGCTTGCTAATCGTTTTGGACAGAATTACTGTCTGAAATATCAGAAAGTGAAATAAATTATGACTGAACTTTTATTACACTTCTTTTAACATACAGACAAAGAAGATTGCCAAACTTTAGAGAACTGCCATAGCAAACTGCTGAAGCTTATAGTGGTTCAGCTTGTGCATATTCTGAGACACAGAATTCTGATAGTGGCTATGTTTATTGTTACTTTAACATTCAGCTTGGACTAAGAGACGTGGCTGTTTGAATTCATTTTATGTAACCACTGAATTTGATTTTCTTTGTGATGCTCTGAAAATTGAAGTATCGTATGCTTATTACATCGAACATTTATTTATTTACTTATTTAATCATTTACTTTTTTTTTATTAATGGCTGGTATTTAAATAGTTTTGCTGCCAGGAAACTAAAGCAGACTGTAACTTTTTATTGTGTGTAACTGTTCTTTACAATTTCATTTAATAACTATTTTCAGAGATAATAGTTTCCAGCTAATTTATTATTTACGAAGATAACTCTACTTATTAACTAAGATTATCAACTTGCTAACTGTTTACTAATTGCTGATGAAATCTCAATTCTTTCTTCACCGCACTTTACTTCAAAATACATATAACATGAGGTTTACAGCTTCTCTGGCACTAGCATAGTGTTTCTGGAATCCAGAAATCCATGAAGAGGTGAAATAGTTTTTACCACCACACTGCCCGGGTATGGGAGTGCCTCAGGTCAGTGTCTGAAAAAACACCTAGTGGCTGTAAGTACCAAGTGGTCGAGGGGGGGGGGGGGGGAAGAAATGATCAGTTGCATTACTAGCCAGTAGATGACAACTGGGGTAGTTCAGCCATATAATACAAGCCTTTTTATCCAATGCTGCCTCAGTGACTTGCACACTGATGATGAAATTATGGAGGACAACACGGCAGCATACAATTGTCAGAAACCTCAATACAATTGGTCTAGGATAGCATGCACACATTGCTCCTAGCTTACAGCACCTGAGGTCTTTGTCAACTGATGTGAAGTCCACGGTGCCCATGGTGCGGATGCAAAACCAAACAACCCTCTATGCCCAACACCAGTGCATCCTTCCCCATCTTGATCTCAATGTCATAGCCCACTGAGGATACGAAATAGTTCAAATCTGGTAATATCAGCATTTCTTTAAAAGTTTCCACTGTCTGCAACACATTCTCTCTCTACCACCTTGTTGAAACACTTCCTCCGAGTGTGAAATAGCCTCTGTGACTCCGTTATGGACATACACTGCAACAGTGGTGAGTGTCAAGTCTTCTAATGTACTTTGCTTACTGTGTCACTGTACTGTGGCATGTTGCAAATGACAGACATGGGGTCCACAGAAACCTTGTCACTCCACCACATTCAGCTCAACGTATACAGGGTGTTACAAAAAGGTACGGCCAAACTTTTAGGAGACATTCCTCACACACAAATAAAGAAAAGATGTTATGTGGACATGTGTCCAGAAATGCTTAATTTCCATGTTAGAGCTCATTTTAGTTTCGTCAGTATTTACTGTACTTCCTCGACTCACCGCCAGTTGGCCCAATTGAAGGAAGGTAATGTTGACTTCGGTGCTTGTGTTGACGTGCGATTCATTGCTCTACAGTACTAGCATCAAGCACATCAGCACGTAGCATCAACAGGTTAGTGTTCATCACGAACGTGGTTTTGCAGTCAGTGCAATGTTTACAAATGCGGAGGTGGTAGATGCCCATTTGATGTATGGATTAGCACGGGGCAATAGCCGTGGCGCAGTACGTTTGTATCGAGACAGATTTCCAGAACGAAGGTGTCCCAACAGGAAGACGTTCGAAGCAATTGATCGCCGTCTTAGGGAGCACGGAACATTTCAGCCTATGACTCGCGACTGGGGAAGACCTAGAACGACGAGGACACCTGCAATGGACGAGGCAATTGTGCGTGCAGTTGACGATAACCATAATGTCAGCGTCAGAGGAGTTGCTGCTGTACAAGGTAACATTGACCACGTCACTGTATGGAGAGTGCTACGGGAGAACCAGTTGTTTACGTACCATGTACAGCGTGTGCAGGCACTATCAGCAGCTGATTGGCCTCCACGGGTACACTTCTGCGAATCGTTCACCCAACAATGTGTCAATCCTCATTTCAGTGCAAATGTTCTCTTTACGCATGAGGCTTCATTCCAACGTGATCAAATTGTAAATTTTCACAATCAACATGTGTGGGCTGCCGAGAATTCGCACGCAATTGTCCAATCACGTCATCAACACAGATTTTCTGTGAACGTTTGGGCAGGCATTGTTGGTGATGCCTTGATTGGGCCCCATGTTCTTCCACCTACGCTCAATGGAGCACGTTATCATGATTTCATACGGGATACTCTACCTGTGCTGCTAGAACATGTGCGTTTACAAGTACGACACAACATGTGGTTCATGCACGATGGAGCTCCTGCACATTTCAGTCGAAGTGTTCGTACACTTCTCAACAACAGATTCGGTGACCGATGGATTGGTAGAGGCAGACCAATTCCATGGCCTCCACGCTCTCCTGACCTCAACCCTCTTGACTTTCATTTATGGGGGCATTTGAAAGCCCTTGTCTACGCTACCCTGATACCAAATGTAGAGACTCTTCGTGCTCGTATTGTGGACGGCTGTTATACAATACGCCATTCTCCAGGGCTGCATCAGGGATTCCATGCGACGGAGGGTGGATGCACGTATCCTCGCTAACGGAGGACATTTTGAACATTTCCTGTAACAAAGTGTTTGAAGTCATGCTGGTACGTTTTGTTGCTGTGTGTTTCCATTCCATGATTAATGTGATTTGAAGAGAAGTAATAAAATAAGCTCTAACATGGAAAGTAAGCGTTTCCGGACACATGTCCACGTAACATATTTTCTTTCTTTGTGTATGAGGAAAGTTTCCTGAAAGTTTGGCCGTACCTTTTTGTAACACCCTGTATACCCTGCAATCTTTGCTTGTATTTAGTTGCATAATTAATTCCTTATAGTGAATTTATATTACTCCGCTCTTGTCTGTGAAGTTTATCTCCAGTTGTCTCTTGGATACCTTTTTGGTTAGTTTATTTAACTTGTGCTGTATCTGATTCATCATGATGATGTGTGCTGTCTCATCCCCTGTTCCAACTTTTTCTTATATTGTGGTGTCACTGAAATAAAT
This sequence comes from Schistocerca serialis cubense, assembly GCF_023864345.2. NCBI lineage: Eukaryota > Metazoa > Arthropoda > Insecta > Orthoptera > Acrididae > Schistocerca > Schistocerca serialis. The sequence goes on from NC_064638.1 coordinate 314,753,649, forward strand.
ACAGTGTCAAACAGTATGGTCCAGTGTTCCAGTTTATCGGCATACTGTTACTATTAAGTTCATATGGTGTTTTGTTGAGATATGTGGAGTAAGAAAATTTATTATACTCTTTGAGGAAGGATTGTACTTCATCTGAAATCTTTCCTTCACACTATGAAAGAACTCGGAGCTTTATCATCCTGTTCGTTCTTCATGCCAACCCTTCTTCCGTTCTTGCATTATACATCATTTCTTCCTTGGAATTTGCTCTTTGCCTTAATATGTCGGTTGCTTTTTCTGTGTCCTTCCTCGTGACCAGTGTTGGGCTCACTACTTTCTAATTACTAGATCTGAGTGACATAGTCTTAATATCGTGAAAAAAATCTTATATGGAAGTCTTCCTGTATCCATATGTAAATCTCAGTAACATGCTTCTCTGCACTCTGCATAGAGCTAGTTAAAAGTTAGTCAGTTGTGCCATATTACCCACACATTTGCAGTGTAACGTACTATGGAAACAAGTTTAGTTTTATGATACAGTCTAATGATTTCTAGAGGTAGATGAACTTATTTTTGCTGATCATTGGAATTTTGTTCATTAGATTAAGAACTTGTTAGCAGAAAATTTATATACGTTTATGAAAATTTTGCTTCACGTTAACATACATCTGATAGTACCTTTCAACAACATATGTCTTGGTAAGAGAATTATTTATTCTTATTTTTGGTTGTCATGATATTTTCCCTATGTGGACCATATTGTTTTATTTGTAGCTTTTTAATGTTTGGGCGAAGCAGTGCCTTAATATACCGACTATTTGTTTCTAATTCTGCCCTAGTAACACCTGTTACTACTATCATCAAGTCGCTAGAGTATACATGCACCCTTCTGGTAGGGATAGTTACTTATTTTCTGTAATAAATTTTCCAAGTCAGTATCCCAGCACTCCAGTCCAAATATAGAGCCCTGTGGACGTCTCTTTGCTACGTATTTTTCTGTTATGTAGTCGTGGTGGGGGAAGGGGGAAGGTGCAGATGTGACCTGATTCTAGGACCTTGAAGAGTCTCATTGAGATATGTGGATACAGATCTTAGATGATCATTCTGTTATTGGAATCTATGTTGCCATTTCTTTAAGGTTTCATTTTTTATCTATGTTTAAAAGTGACTTCTGTCATGTACTGTGAAGATGATATCTTTACATCTTCTTCACCTTTTTCACTATTTTAGCTTCTTTTTTATTACTCCATATTGCGATTCCACATGTATTAAACAATAAAGGAAGTCTTGGTCTTAAGCTTTGCAGTGCACGGTATTAAGACCGTAGGAGGAAAACATTATAAAGTTTGTATTGCTGACTGAATGTGCTGAGGTAAAGGCACGCTATATTTTCATGTGGGGAGAACAGAGTTCAAATTCCTATTTGGCTTACCAGCTTTTTTGTGATTTTGCTTAAATTGCTCAAGGCAGTTCCCATCATGGGCCCATGCAATGTTATATTGAGACTCTAATGACTTCATCAGTGGGATGTTGAATCCTAATATACCTTCCTTGTCAGCTGTACTTTGGGTAAGACGAGTGACTAACTACATTTTATCTTTGTCTGTTTGAAATTTAGATCAATCGGGTAAAATTAGAATCTGGGACACAGTTAACAAGGAACATTTACTGAAAAATGAGTTCCAACCATTTGGCGGACCCATTAAAGATATTTCATGGTCTCCTGACAACCAACGCATTGTTGTTGTTGGAGAAGGAAGGGAAAGGTAACATACACATTATCTTGTACTAATAGTTTTATTTGTTATGAGGACCTACAATATTAGTATTTTATATGTTAACAGTTTTTTCTAATTCCACTGACTGTGTGTCCAGTTTTTGTATATTTTCACTATTTATGCTAAATGGATATTATCAGTAAGAATACAAGATGTTATTAACAGGTAGCTTTTATGGGAATTTGCTTCTATTGCATTTGACGACTGCAGTTTATGGGTTAGGTCAGAGGAGACAAAATTATTCTCTCCTACAAGCAACAAGCTTAAGAAGTAGTGCTGCAGTTGTACATCAGTTTTTATTGTTCATACTTGATTAGTTGTATAGAACTCTTGATTTATATTTTATGTTTCAAATTTGTAAGTGCACAGACAATAAACCAGAGAGATACGAACTTTAGTGAAGGTAAAATTCAATTGCAGTACTGTAATATATTTAATTTTAGGTGTATTTCATAGTTTCTGCAATTACACAGTAAAACTGATGTTTGTTGTGAGAATATTTACAAAGCATTTGCTTTTATAACTGACTTGTATTTTAACAGTGAGTATACACTCTGAGCAACTGAATTCAACTCACCTACCTAGTAGTGTCTTTTTCTCCCTTTCACCTTAAAGACAACAGAAATTTTCTGTGGCATTGGGGCATGGACTCTGTGTAACATCTAAAGTGTTTTCAGATTGGGCTGTTTAACCACAGCCGTTAACACACAAAAACTGCTTTGAACTAGATTTCAGCACTTGATATTGTCCAAGATGTTCTCAGTAGGATAAAATTAAAGTGACATGGAGGGTCACAAAAGAACTCCCATGTCTACATCTGCATCTATATCTATACTATAAGTGTAGCTGTGATACCGAATCAAATGTATTTCAGATATCAAGAAATACAGCTTCTATCTGGTTGCCTTGATTCAAAGCTTTCAGTAAATAAGAGTTGGGTTTCACGTGATCAATGTTTTCGAAATCCATGCTGGTTGGCATTGAGGAAGTCATTCTGTTCAAGATAGCTCATTATGTTTGAGCTCAGAATATGTTCTAAGATTCAAGATGTCCATGGAGCTTTCATAAAAATTTGCTGACTCAGTTTGGAAGAGATCAGCAGGTGCGTTGAGGTTTTTTTGGTTCAGGTCTCCTGTAGGTTTCTGTTTTCAAAGAAATGGATATTGTGTGTGACCATTAGTAGTTTTCTCTACTGTTCGACACTGTGATCAGTAGCAGACATGTCATGGGTCCCAGTTCATGAGAATTTTTATATATTTGTAGACTGCTGTTGATGTATTTCGTAACTTTATCAGTCCAAGCAGTATTATTCCATGCTTGTGACCATTCCTGGTGTTCCTACCCACACATCAATTTTTGTCCTTGTGATGTGTGGTGAACAGAAGTAAAAGTATAGGGACATGGCTCCAAATTAAGAATGTGTTTCTGTACAACATGGCTGCTCATCAGTTGTTGTTGTGTAGCATTGAATTTGTGTGATTCACTGAATTGTAACTTGTCTAGTTGGTGCTAGAACAGTTAATGATGACCCTGTCGTAAACATATTTTTGTCCATTGCATTTGATTCCATCTGCACAGGCTTTGCAGAGTTGAGACACATTTCATCATTGTCTTGGCGACACATGAAAAGATTAGTGTGTGTACAACCTTGAATTGGAAGTGCCCTGTATGCGAGATTGCCATGAGCTGCAGTTGTATGTACTGACGATAGTGCGTACTTTTCACATCCTGTGCCTGAATGCATGCCTGAATGTAGGTAAATGGCAAGGACAAGATCTAACAACATCCCAGTTACATTATATGATAAACCATTCCATTTGCTTCTGTAAGAAGTTATTTATGGTTGGGTGCACAATCTTATACATTAAAACAAATGTACACTGTTAAAAACTGTTAGTACAACTGGGGATAGCTGAATTTGTTACACACACACACACACACACACACACACACACACACACACACAAAACTTTTTAGTATATCACAAGCTGCATTGCTGTAATGCAAGTCATCTGGACGCAGAATACAAATATATTGCTCCAGTTGGTGATAAACAATTGATGCACAGGAATTGGATGGATAGAAGTGGTCATGATAATGTTATACTGAGAATGTGGTTGTAAATTCTGAGTAGTTATCACAGCAATTTTGTACAGTTAAAGTAACTGATGAGCAATACATTATGACCACCTGCTTAATAGCGTGTTGGTTTGCTGTTGAAATGCAATACAGCAGCAACTCTGCATGGCATGGCTTCAACAAGTTCTTGATAGGTTTCCAAATGTATTTGAAAATAGATGTCTACACACAGATCCCATTGTTCCTGTATATTATGGGATGCGGATTTGTTGGCTCAAAGGAGCTGGCACCTGATTGTGTCCCAGGCATGTTTCATTGGGTTCAGATCACATGAACTTGGAGGCCAACACATCAACTTTATTTCTCTACAGTACTCTTCAAACCGCTGTAGCATCCTTGTGGCCTTGCAACATATACATTCATCCTGCCAGATGATGCCATCGCCATTGGGGAAGACACCAAGTCTGGTAGCTTATCATCTGCAAACCAAACAATTTAAATGCAAATTTCATTGGCGAGTTAATGCATCCATATGAAGAGCTATCAGTTTTTGTATAAAGGTGGAACCTGCATCCTATAATTTAACTACAAACTCGAATAGAAAGACAAGAGCTGCAGATCCAAAAGTGGAATACATATCATCTATATTATCCCACACCCCATCATGCCAAATATGGACTAAACTCTGCCTCATTTGTGACCATCCAGCACGTACAGCATGTTCTGGCATCCTTGTAAATGGTAACATCTGCTCTGACTGCGTGGTACTTGCTGAATGTTTTGCCTCTCTGTCATACGAAGTTTCTTTTAGTGAATGGGAGCTTCACAGCACTGTGGTAGTGTCTCAAGATACGGCACCTGGACCCAACAAAACCTCCAACCAAATGCTCAAACATCTTCAAGCTGACAGCGTGAAACATATCCTCGGGCTTTCTAATGGTGGCAGGATGGAGAATTTCTCTCACAATGGCAGGAAGGTATTATTATTCCTGTTGGGAAACTGGGAAAGGTCCCACATATTTTAACTTAATTACGGGCCAATGTCTTTGATAAGTGGGCTGTGTAAGTTATCTGAACGAATGGTCAACTGACATCTTTGTTGGTGCCTCGAAGCTGGAGGCCATATATCGCGATTCCAAAGTGGCTTTTGGGTTTTCTTGTCCACCACAGATCACCAGATCTGTCTAGAATCTTCAGTGTGAAGCACTTTTGTGCATGACCAAAATCTGATTGCAATGCTCTTTGTTCTACAGAAGACATATGATATCACCTGGCAACATCACATTCTGTGTACAGTCCAGGAATGGGTTTTCCAGGGCAGTTTCCCATTTTCATCCTGAATCCCATTATCTCTGTGGTTTTTTGGCTCCAGATAGGTTCAACTCTTAGCAACCAATATATAATATAATTGACATCCATAATGTAATGGAAAAATGCAAATGGTGGACAAGTAAAACCAGCAAAGTTTACTCCTGTATTTGAAATATGCTCACTATTTTTATTTACTCAAATTTGGCATATTTCGTGACAGTACCTTTTCTGTGAAATGTTTACAAGATGATATTTGTCTTGGCTTCAGTTGTCTAGTGGAAGTATGATTCCACAATGCAGTTTCGTTGGCTGCAGAAATGACCTGGTTCAATGCGTTTGCCTAATTTTTGGTGCTTCAAATACCATTTCTTCGAATGTGGTTTCTTCTTAAAGTTTATATAAAAAAGGTAGTAACATAATTCATTTTTCCTGTTCACTAACAAATCATTATGACGGCGACCTGCACATTGTTCTACCGTCAACACACACCGAGAGTTCACTGCCGACTGACTACAGTCAAAGACAACTCCAGCTTCAAAGACATTTTACACAACACACAAGCTTCCACTTGTAATCAGTCTCTTTGATATTCTTCGTCACGTCTACTAATAGTAATCAGTATGCTTTCACTCTCAAAAATATAAGTAAATTAACATAAAATAAGGCAAATTAAAATTTAAAAAAAAATTCTGACAAAAATTACAATTAAAAAAAAATTCTGACAAAAATTACAATTAAAAAAAAATTCTGACAAAAATTACAATTAAAAAAAAATTCTGACAAAAATTACAATTAAAAAAATTTCTGACAAAAATATAAGAAAACATTTACAATTTGGTATCGACAAATCTGGTAGAAAATAACACATCTCCCAGATCCATTACATATTCCATGGAACATTCGTGCCAGAGCACATAATGGCTAGATACATTCAGCTTAATATCATGTCTTACATTCTTAAACAATATGACGCTTTAAATTTCTGCAATATGACCACACAGTGCCGTTGTTAGGGAAATGTGGTAGAATAACCCGTGATGGAAATATTTGTTTATACTGTCATGTAGAAGAAGGTATAATTAGATGAATGACGAACACTAACTTCACTTAAGGAAGGTTTATTCAGCACTTGCACATACAACAGCGCGGAGCGAACTGCCTGCAGCCAGAACACATACAGTATATACACAGCTGCAAAACATTCCAGTACAATGATTCTTGACATTTGTGGATACTTCTAGAATGTACTCGAACCAAATACAGAAATTAAAATGGCACAATCCAGGTGAGTTTTGAACTCAAGACCCTTCATTCAACAGTTCAGTATCATAACCACTACACCACGGTACTACTCAGCTTCTTCTGCGACATTGCTCCCTCCTTAGAAAACAGCGTCTCAGTATTACGTCCTCCTATTCCGGGAACAAGTCATCGGTCCTGCATACTCAGACTTCCGATGACTGATGCTCGCCCTGGTGGTGATCTTCTCAGAATTCTTTTTGCCACTATGCTCTTCGTCATCTTTCCGCTTGTTGCCTGTTGCTGGAGCTTCGAATTTACCCTGGATGATAGGATCCTTATAGGGCTTCATTCAAAGGATGTGGACCGTATTTCTGATCTTTCGTCGTCTTATGTCGGGGTCGAAATCTCAAACTTCATAAGTAACATCAGATAACTGTCTTACAACCTTATAAGTTGCAAAGTAGCACCTGGGGAGCTTCTCAGAGAGACCAATCTTCCCAACAGGAGTGAAGATCCAGACGAGGTCACCAGGCTGGTACACAACAGGGCAGTAGCTCGCGTCATACCTTCGGCGATCATTTTCTTGAGCCTGCAATGTTGGAAGTTGAGCTAATTGCAAAGCTGCCTCAGCTTTGGTTAACACGTAGCCGATGTAGTCGTTTTCCATGTCATCAGGATGTAACGGAAACAGTGTCCATCTTCATAGTCGCCTCACGCCCATGCACTAGGAAAAATGGCATAAATCCTGTGGTGTCTTGTTTGGCAGTGTTGTAGGCAAACGTCACGAAAGGTAGCAGCTCATCCCAGTTGCTGTGCTCAGCACTGACGAACATTAATAGCATGTTGGCCAAGGTCTTATTCAGGTGTTCAGTAAGCCCGTCAGTATGTGGATGGTAGGCAGTCGTCATATGATGAGTAATGTTGCACCGACAGTTTATCTCTGTCACAAGATTCAATTGAAAATCATTCCCTTGATCCGTAATTAACGATACTGGGGCACCGTGTTTTAATAAATGTCTTCCATGATGAATTTGGCTACCTTGGATGCTTCTGCTGTTTTCACAGCTTTTGTAATGGCATAACGTGTCAGATAACCAGTGCAACCAGTAATCCGTCTACTGCCACTAGTGGACGTTGGAAATCGTCCGAGGAGGTCAATCCCAACACGCTGGAAAGGTGTTTGGCTGGTGGAATTGGTATTTGTCAGCCAGGTGGTTTCCGAGGAACTGCCTTTCTCCTCTGGCAATCTCTACAGTGCGACACATAGTGACGGACACTCCTAAATAAACCTGGCCAGAAAAATCTCTTGTGTATGTTATCGTATGTCTTAATAAAGACTAAATGTCCAGCCTCAAGTTTGTCATGGAACTTCTGTGGAACATCTAAGCACATATGTTTAGGAATCGCTGGTAGCCACCTCTTTCCAAATGGATCAAAGTTTTTCTTGCAAAGTAATCCATAAACTACCTTAAACTGTCCATTCACATCCTCTGACCGATTTAAGGGAAGCATAGCTTGAGATATCTTGGTGTCACTCTACTGCTCAGCAGAGAGATGCTGGAGTGTAGTGAGACAGTCACTATCTTCATCAAAATCTGGATGGTCTTGCACAGGGTTTCTTGAGACACTGTCGGCATCTTGGTGTTTTCTTCCACTTTTGTACACTGTGGTAATGTCATACACTTGAAGATGTAGTGCCCACCTGGCGAGTCGTCCTGTTGGATCCTTAAGACCTGTCAACCAACAAAGTGAATGATGGTCTGTAACAACTGTGAATGGCCTTCCATAGAGATACTGTCAAAATTTGCACATGGCCCAGATCACAGAAAGACATTCTTTTTCTGTAGTTGAGTAGTTTCACTCGGCTTTTGTAAGTGTCCTAGAAGCATAGGCATTCAAAATCTGCACCAGCACAGCACTGATCCCATACCCACTGTCATCTGTGTGTAGTTCTGTAGGTGCTGCCTCATCATACAGACAAAGTACAGGGTCAGTTGCCAGAGCTTTTCGCAGCACATCGAAAGAATCTTGTTGAGCACCACCCCAGATAAATTTAGCATCAGCTTTTAACAACTCTTGGAGTGGCCTGGCTTTAATACAAAAGTCTTTGATAAAACAACGGTAATAAGAACATAATCCGAGGAAGCTTCTCACATCTCTAATGCTTTTAGAAATAGGAAATTCTGTTATAGATCTTACATTCTCTGGGTCAGGCCGCACACCTTCATTTGACCCAAGATGTCCAAGTATTTTCATTTCTTTTGCTCCAAAGAGACACTTTCTTGGACTAAGTTTCAGTCCCCGTTGTTGGAGTCACTTAAAAATGGCCCTCAGTCCTTTTATATGTTCATGATATGTCTCTGAGAACACTATAATGTCATCTAAATAACAAAGACAAATTGTCCACTTCAGGTGACAAAGAAGATTCAAAAGTTGGTGGTGCATTACACAAACCGAACAGCATTACCTTAAACTCATACAGGCCCTCAGGGGTGATGAATGCAGTTTTCTCACAATCAGCCTCATCTACTTTGATTTGCCAGTATCCCAAGTACATGTTCATGGTGAGAAAAACTTAGCCCCCTTCAGACAATCTAGCATATCATCAGTTCGCAGAAGTGGGTAAGCGTCCTTTTTAGTTATCTTATTAAGCTTCCTGTAATCAACACAAAAGCTCCAACTGCCATTCTTCTTCCTCACGAGGACCACTGGTGATGACCATGGGCACTGCAAAGACTGAATGTCATTCATCATCATTTTCTCTACCTTGCCGCGAATTATTCAACGTTCCGTTGCTGACACACGCTATGCTCTCTGGCTTATTGGTTGATGGTCTCCAGTGCTAATCCCTTCACCATCGATTTGTTTAATTTGCTCTTCACCTGTGGATTGAAACATTCAGAGAACTCTTGAAGAATGGCAAATAGCTTCTTCTGTTGTTCCTTAGTAAGATCTGGTGATAGTCGAGCTATAAGATCTTGTCTCATAGTAGTAGCACTAGTTTCGCCCACATACTCGGCATGGGAGGTTTCTATGATGCTCAGCTGTTCTCCAGTTATCAGCTCAGTGTTTGCTATGCACATGCATTTTGGAAGGATCTGCGGTTCTTGGCGACAGTTAACTATCCACAATTCACTGAATCCATTCTTGAACGAGACGACAGAGGCTGGGAGGGCCAAGTTACTCTTCAGTGGTATGCTTCACTTACATTCCACTACAAGATCCATGGGTTGATGCATGGCATGACACGTGACAGTTACCTATCTAGCACTGACCGCAGGAATGGTCACTTCATCCAGCACACGTAGTCTCCACACACTCGGATGCACATCTTTCTGTCCACAGTATCTCATCTCATCTGTCTAGCAAATTACCTCGAGCAATTAAACAGAGAACCGACTCGTGGAGATAACATCTTGGACCTACTGATAACAAACAGACCCGAACTTTTCGACTCTGTATGTACAGAACAGGGAATCAGTGATCATAAGGCCGTTGCAGCATCCCTGAATATGGAAGTTAATAGGAATATAAAAAAAGGGAGGAAGGTTTATCTGTTTAGCAAGAGTAATAGAAGGCAGATTTCAGACTACCTAACAGATCAAAACGAAAATTTCTGTTCCGACACTGACAATGTTGAGTGTTTATGGAAAAAGTTCAAGGCAATCGTAAAATGCGTTTTAGACCGGTACGTGCCGAGTAAAACTGTGAGGGACGGGAAAAACCCACCGTGGTACAACAACAAAGTTAGGAAACTACTGCGAAAGCAAAGAGAGCTCCACTCCAAGTTTAAACGCAGCCAAAACCTCTCAGACAAACAGAAGCTAAAAGATGTGAAAGTTAGCGTAAGGAGGGCTATGCGTGAAGCGTTCAGTGAATTCGAAAGTAAAATTCTATGTACCGACTTGACAGAAAATCCTAGGAAGTTCTGGTCTTACGTTAAATCAGTAAGCGGCTCGAAACAGCATATCCAGACACTACGGGATGATGATGGCATTGAAACAGAGGATGACACTCGTAAAGCTGAAATACTAAACACCTTTTTCCAAAGCTGTTCCACAGAGGAAGACCGCACTGCAGTTCCTTCTCTAAATCCTCGCACAAACGAAAAAATGGCTGACATCGAAATAAGTGTCCAAGGAATAGAAAAGCAACTGGAATCACTCAATAGAGGAAAGTCCACTGGACCTGATGGGATACCAATTCGATTCTACACAGAGTACGCGAAAGAACTTGCCCCCCTTCTAACAGTCGTGTACCGCAAGTCTCTAGAGGAACGGAGGGTTCCAAATGATTGGAAAAGAGCACAAATAGTCCCAGTCTTCAAGAAGGGTCGTCGAGCAGATGCGCAAAACTATAGACCTATATCTCTGACGTCGATCTGTTGTAGAATTTTAGAACATGTTTTTTGCTCGAGTATCATGTCGTTTTTGGAAACCCAGAATCTACTATGTAGGAATCAACATGGATTCCGGAAACAGCGATCATGTGAGACCCAACTCGCTTTATTTGTTCATGAGACCCAGAAAATATTAGATACAGGCTCCCAGGTAGATGCTATTTTTCTTGACTTCCGGAAGGCGTTCGATACAGTTCCGCACTGTCGCCTGATAAACAAAGTAAGAGCCTACGGAATATCAGACCAGCTGTGTGGCTGGATTGAAGAGTTTTTAGCAAACAGAACACAGCATGTTGTTATCAATGGAGAGACGTCTACAGACGTTAAAGTAACCTCTGGCGTGCCACAGGGGAGTGTTACGGGACCATTGCTTTTCACAATATATATAAATGACCTAGTAGATAGTGTCGGAAGTTCCATGCGGCTTTTCACGGATGATGCTGTAGTATACAGAGAAGTTGCAGCATTAGAAAATTGTAGCGAAATGCAGGAAGATCTGCAGCGGATAGGCACTTGGTGCAGGGATTGGCAACTGACCCTTAACATAGACAAATGTAATGTATTGTGAATACATAGAAAGAAGGACCCTTTATTGTATGATTATATGATAGCGGAACAAACACTGGTAGCAGTTACTTCTGTAAAATATCTGTGAGTATGCGTGCGGAACGATTTGAAGTGGAATGATCATATAAAATTAATTGTTGGTAAGGCGGGTACCAGGTTGAGATTCATTGGGAGAGTGCTTAGAAAATGTAGTCCATCAACAAAGGAGGTGGCTTACAAAACACTCGTTCGACCTATACTTGAGTATTGCTCATCAGTGTGGGATCCGTACCAGATCGGTCTGACGGAGGAGATAGAGAAGATCCAAAGAAGAGCGGCGCGTTCCGTCACAGGGTTATTTGGTAACCGTGATAGCGTTACGGAGATGTTTAATAAACTCAAGTGGCAGACTCTGCAAGAGAGGCGCTCTGCATCGCGATGTAGCTTGCTCGCCAGGTTTCGAGAGGGTGCGTTTCTGGATGAGGTATCGAATATATTGCTTCCCCCTACTTATACCTCCCGAGGAGATCACGAATGTAAAATTAGAGCGCGCACGGAGGCTTTCAGACAGTCGTTCTTCCCGCGAACCATACGCGACTGGAACAGGAAAGGGAGGTAATGACAGTGGCACGTAAAGTGCCCTCCGCCACACACCGTTGGGTGGCTTGCGGAGTGTAAATGTAGATGTAGATGTAGATCTTTGAGTGACCACAATCTAGAATGGCCTGAGAAGCTTTCAAAAAGTCCCATCCCAGAATGACGTCATGAATACACTCTTGCAAGACGATGAATTCTAAGGGCTGTTTATGGACACTTATGAATGGTACATCTTCCTGTAGGTTTTACATATTTCCCATTAGGTACCTTCAGCAGAGATGTTTTGTTGTCGATGAATATGGTTTTCTGCAAATGGCGGTGGTACTTCTCCGAAATGACTGAATATGATGCTCCAGAGTCCACAAGAGCTTGGGCTGGTCAGCCGTCCATGAGGATATCGACGTAGTGTCTTATCATTTTTGTAGCGATCGATGGCGGAGGATTTTTCTCTTCGGCTGCCTCACCTCCAAGGAAGGTCACACCCTTTAGTTTTCCAGGTTGCAGCGGCTAGGTGATCGGTTGGAGCTTCTAAACAGTGATGGAGACCTTGATTGGCGTGTTGAGAAGCACCCTCTCCAGCGGCTAGCTTGTGGTGATGGTGACCTATGTTGTCTTGCACCCACATCATCTTGTTCATCTTCGTTGTCCCGGAGTTGGCGTCGGCTAAGATTGGCCTGCTGTCTTCTGGCACGGGTGACATCAGATATCCGCCACCTTTCTCAACAATAGTGCACCACATGTCCCGCTCGTCCACAATGGAATCATACTGGTTTGTTTTCGTTGTTCCTCCAGATGTCTGTGTTCCTTGGTGCCCAAACAGGTTCCTCATGCGGCATTATAGGAATGTAACTCTGCCTTGGTTTCAGCTCCTTCACCGTTTTAAAGGGAAATGAAGGACGAGAAATTGGGTTCAGTGTTTGTTCCAGTTCCTCACTTATGATCTCTTGAAGCTTCTCAGTTTTTTGCTCACCGTGTAATCCAGGTGCCTTCTGAACTTCCTCTCTATTTGACGAACACCACTTGTGAAATCAGTTGCTACCTCCATCACATACATCGATACAACGTTTGGAAGCTGTTCAAACTTCTTGCATGTAATTCTTTTTTGATGCATTATACTGGCACCATTTTATGCAGTCGTCTGCTGTGGAAACCACCTTCAGTAGTAAGGCTTGATATACTCATGCTCATAAATGAAGGATAATGCTGATACATTGTGAAACAATGCTCTGGTGGGCGGTTTGCGGGTTTAAATCACCTTGGGGTATGACCATTCGGCGCATTTGACCTGCGGTCGTCGCACGGTGGCGCTGGCAGTAGTCCACATACGCAGAGATGTGTTGATGTATGTCAGAGTACAGTGCAGTGAGTAAGTGTGCAGACATTTTAATGGTGACTGTGTTTTGAAAATGGCTTAAAGAACATATATTGATGATGTTTTGAGGGGTAGAATACTAAGGAGACTGGAGGCTGATCAAACACAGCAGATTGTAGCACGGGCCCTCTGTGTGCCACAGAGTGCGATCTCAAGATTGTGGCAACGATTCCAGCAGACAGAAAACATGTCAGGTGCTACAGTATGGGACGTCCACCATGTACAATACCACAAGAAGACCTATATCTCACCATCAGTGCCCACAGATGACCACGGAATACTGCAGATAGCCTTGCTTGGGACCTTACTGCAGCCACTAGAGCAGTTGTCTCCACACACACAGTCTACAGACGACAGAACAGACATGGTTTATTAGCCTGGAGACCTGCGAGGTGCATTTCACTGACCGCTGGTCACAGGAGAGCCCGTGAAGCACGGTGTCAAGAAAACAGTATATGGTCATTGGTTCAAGAATGGGAGGCTACACCCCAGCAGCTGCTTGATCACCTGATCCAGAGTATGCCAACCCGTTGTGCGGCCTGTGTACGTGTGCATGGCGATCATATCCCATATTGATGTCATGGTAGATGAGCAGGAATCAGTGGTGTTTTGTAGCAAATGTGTTTCGGGGCGGTTTTCTCAACTTATCACCAATACCATGGACTTTTGGATCTGTGTCATATTTGTTCCCTATGTGCCTATGCTATTAGCACCAGTTCTGTGTAGTGCCACGTTTTGTGGCACCACATTCTGCCATTATCCTTAATTTATGAGCATGAGTGTACATGTCCGCAGTAACATACTTCATGAGGTGTGCAACTTTGTCTTCCTCCTTCATTCTAGGATCCACTATTTTACACTGCTCCAAGACATCTTGAATGTAGGATGCAGTAGTTTCTCCAGGACGCTGGGCCCCTGCACTTAAATTTATCTTCAGGCTTGCACTTCTGTCGTTGTGTGTCGCCGAATACTTGCACAGTTCTGCCTGGAATACTTCCCAGCTTGTGAACTTCTTCTCGTTGTTCTCATACCTTTGCTTGACAGTGCCCTCCAAGTAGAAAATAATTTAGTCAAACACATGGTGTCATCCCATTTGTTAAATTTGTCTATATGCTCATATACCTTCAGCCACTTGTTTGGATCTTGGCCACCGTTACCAGAGAACCCGGAAGGATGTCTCCTGTGGTAGCACACAGTTGCTGACATCGTAATGTTCTCTTCTTCTTCTCCTGTCTCCGGTAGATTGCGATCTGTTGAATATGGCTCGAACTCGGGTTTCTCGCCAAGTAAATGGCCACTGTGTCATTGATAATGTGCACTATCACATGTTCCAATACCTGGCGCCTCCAGCGGAATAATGTCACGTAGAAAAAGGTGTAATTAGGTGAATTACAAACACTAACTTCACTTAATGAAGGTTTATTCAGCGCTTGCACATACAAGAGTGCGGAGCGAACTGCCTCCAGCCAGAACGCATACAGAATATATACAGTTACAGAACATTCCAGTACAGTGATTCTTGACATTTGTGGATACTTCTAGAATGTACTCGAACCGAATATAGAAATTAAAATGGAACAATCCAGGTGCATTTTGAACTCATGACCCTCCATTCAACAGTTTAGCATCATAACCACTACACCACAGTATTACTCAGCTTCTTCTGTGACAATATCTTCAAGCGCATTTGAATTGCTTAGGTAATTACTGTTTGAAATCTTGATAAAGTGTAGGCACAGGAATTAAAGGTAAGAAATAAAATTAGTGTTGCCAATATAACATCAATGTTAGATGATGTAGAAAGCAACCCTCATGCATTTGCTACCTCACAAGCTTCAACTTCTAAAATGCAATTTTAAAAAGCTATCCCCCCAATACAAGCAGAAGTTAAAAGTGCTTCCCTTTAAATCTGCTATTCTCTTCAGGTAGCCTACAAAAGATTTGTCACACCTAAACACCCCAGAAACAGATATAATCTATTGGTTTCAGTGTAA
This sequence comes from Schistocerca serialis cubense, assembly GCF_023864345.2. Lineage (NCBI taxonomy): Eukaryota > Metazoa > Arthropoda > Insecta > Orthoptera > Acrididae > Schistocerca > Schistocerca serialis. Next base: position 314,768,946 of record NC_064638.1, read on the forward strand.
GCTTTCCAAGTCAGCTTCATTCACTAAACATCACCAACCAGCTAGGTACTTGCCTGCACAACCTAATCTGAAGTCCCTGCCTACCAAGTGTCTGAATGTTGGCTAAATGACAATGGTAACCTAGAAAACTAAAAATGACTCAATCAGAAATCCACCCTGCGTGTGAGAATGCATTTTTGGTGTCTCTCTGTTTTCAATACTAGAAGAAGTAATATGATTGATCCTGAAAGATTATGTACTCCTGACTTAATAAATACACTACAAAAACAGAACCTTTGCTCCATAGACCATACTGCCATGTTTCCTGCTCTTACAACAGCTGCCAACCAATTCTTCGATTTCATGAGCTCTGAACTGCTTCACAAAATTGTTATAATATTCAGGTCTTATTGACAACCAGCTTAAGGAGGCAAATGCAGCCATTTCAATTGACCACTTTCTGTTCCCCCTAGCAAATTGTTGTGACCTGCCAGTACCTTTCAAAAGTTTACTTTTAACAGGTGTTGGAAAACACCAACCATCTTGGGAAAATCATTCACCCTTGAAAATAGCGTAGCAGGCCCAGGTCACGATTTACACTGCCGTTTGTGAAAAGTACTCCACCAAGAAGGAATTACCAGAATAACACCACACGGGTGTGCAAGCAATACGTGACATGACATGTTTTGCAGCGAGATGGGGTATACGTAGGCTGAGCAGAGCCCTCTCGTGTCAGTCTGACAGAGTCGGTGTTGTGCCTAGTGTAGTCGGTGCAAAGCTGTCACATTAGGTAGAAACAATACAGTGAGTGCCAGTATGCCTCGTCGACATCAAAGGGAACCATATTGGCATCTGAGCAAGTTTGAACGGGGCAGAATGATTGGTCTCCAGGAAACAGGGTTGCCATATTGTAACATATCGGCTCGCACAGGGCATGTTGCTACAACAGTGAATTGTGTGTGGGAGCAGCGAATAGAGGGAACTGGACCATGGAATGTGACCACAGCACGGGATGACAGTCATCTTGTTTGCATGGCCATTACGGTCTGTACAGTGTCATCCACAGTGTTGGCTCATCGCTGGAGCACTGCAACAGGTGTGAAGTTGTCTGCATCGACGGTTTGTTGCTGTCTACTGCAGGTTGGACTGGTTGCACGCGTGCCATTACATCGGCTTCCGTTGTCCAGAAACCACAAGCTCCCTCGGACTGCAGTGGGCACGTGAACACCGTCACTGGGGTGCTGAGTGGCAACATGTAATCTTTTCGGATGAGTCCCACTTCACTGTGTCCTACAGCAGTGGCTGCATGTGTGTCTAATGGTACCGTGGTGAGTGCAACCTGGAGGGCTGCATTGTGGAGCGGCATAGTGGACAAACACCAGGTGTAATGGTTTGGTGCGCCATTGGTTACAACAACCGATCTCGCCTTGTACGTATTGGGGGCACTCTGAACAACAACCGGTACCTAATGCAGGTTGTGGAGTCTGAGGTAGCCCCCCTGCTTCAAGTACCTCCGCTGGCCACCTTTCAACAGGACAATTGCAAGGAATGTACATGCCTTCTTTGAAGAGTGACTGGTACCATTGCATCCCTGGCCTGCACGTTCGCCAGCAATGTCATCCAGCAAACATGTCTAGAATATGGTTGGTCGGCACCTGGTGCATCACAGTCCTCCAGTAACTGGTGTCGTGGATTTGTGGGCTCAGACACAAACTGTGTGGAGGGAAATCCCTCAGGAACATATTCAGAAACTCATTGATTCATTGCCATGGCGTATAGCAGCTCTAATTGCAGCACATGGTGGCCACACGACATACTGAATAGTAGGGCTCAAAGGACATGTGCAGATTTGAAAAGGTAATCATTTGTTACTTGTCATGTACCTAACCTGTGGTATTAAAATAACTGAATTCATGTGTTTCCTTCCTGGTGTTGCAATTTCCACAAATGGTAGTGTACTTACAAAGTTTGTGAGTAAACCGCCAATCATTTCCAGGCTAGACAGAAGCTTCCTTCCCCTGGATACCGAAAACTATCATTGTCATATACAGTCGCAAAGGATACAGTTCACAGATCCAGCCAGTAAATGGCATCTTACATTATGAAGTCCTTTGACAGTCAGATGACTTGTGGTTTGGGATGATTCATCAGCCAGCAGCCCTCTGTGATGTGGGCAAACTCTGCAACCTGATGAAAACTGTTGTGAAAATATTTTTGTACAGATTGATAACAACTGGTGCCTGTGATTGTTATTCCACACTTCTAGCATGCAGTATAAAAACATTACACAGTGAGTGACCTTGAAAGCTGGACTTTGCATTTATTGTGCACGCGGTTTATCGTTTCATCTCCAGTACATATGGCATTGCATAGCTTGAACAAAAGAGAACACATTATCTAAAAACTGCAAGAGCCCGCACTGTTGCCAGTTAATGCACCTACATCGATACCCCACAAGCCACCATACCACACTTGGCGGAGGGTACCCTGTGCTACTACTAGTTATTTCCTTCCCCGTTCCACTTGGAAATAGAACAAGGGAAACATGACTGTTTATACGCTTCCATATAAGCCCTAATTTCTTTAATCTTATCTTCATGGCCCGTAAGCGCACTGTATGTTGGAGGCAACAGAATCGAACTGTAGTCAGCTTCAGTTGCCGGTTTTTCAAATTTTCTCAGTAGTGTTCCTCAAAAAGAATGTTGTCTTCCTTCCAGGGATTTCCATTTGAGTTCCTGAAGCATTTCTGTAATACTTGTGTGTTGTTCAAACTTCCTGGTAACAAATCTAGAAGCCAGTCTCTGAACTGCTTTTTACTATGTCGTCCATATACAATTCTGTCCTATGGTCAAATGATGGTATGTTTGTACAATTCTTTGGCGCAAAATTTAAAACTTTGACTATTGTTTTGCTGTCTTCAACTGCCACACCAGACTGATCAGCAAGGGACTGGACAGAAGTCTTGAATTTGCTTAGTGATTTTACATTGGACCAGAATTTTCTCAAGTTTTCTGCCAAATCTTTTGCAAAGGTATGACAGTGGTAGCTGGTGTATGTTTCACGTATAGATCTTTCCACAGATGCACAAATCTCTAACCTTTGCTTGTTGTTACGTGTACACACTCTTTTGACCCAACAGTGCAACAGCCTCTGCTTCCTCAGCATTTTCTGAATTTCATTATTAAAGAATGTTGGGTCTTTCCCATACTTAATCCACTCTCCAGGCACATAACTCTCCAGATCATGATTTACAATCTCCTTAAACTTCGCCTACAATTCCTCTGTGATCATCTTATTGCAACTAAGTGATGTCAATTCAGTGTCTTAAGTGAGATGCTTTCTAGCAGACCCTTCTTGACCGATGTATTGACTTTCATAACCATAGTTGCTATAATGTCATCGTGATCGCTAATCCCCGTTTCTATACTGACATTGTCTATAAGGTCTAGCCTGTTTATAGCTGCAAGGTCTAAGATATTTCCATTGTGTGTGGGCTGCTGAACTAGCTGCGAAAGATAGTTTTCTGAAAACGTGTTCAAAAGTACTTCACGCGATGGACAGTCTGTACTCCCAGCAGTGATTCAATAGACATCCTAGACTATACTCAGTAGGTTAAAGTTGCCTCCAACTAGTATTGCACGATCTGAGTATTTATGTGCTACGACCATGGACCTCCTTCGAATGATATAGGACTGTAACAGCAGAATCGGATGGCCAGTAAAAAATCCAACAATTAACTTGGTTTCACCTAGACCCGTTATATGCAATCGAACAACTTTACTGTCACACTCCACTTCATCCTGAGTAGAAACAATATTGTTGTCTACTGCAATGAACACTCCCCCCTCCTGTGGCCTCTAATCTGTTTTTCTGATATATGTTCCACGATTCGCTAAATATCTCAGAGCTTTCCACTTCAGTTTTCAGCCAGCTCCCAGTCCCAAGAATAAGTCTGAGTGTGAGAACTTTCCTGGAAGGCAGTAAATTCGGGAACTTTGTTATGAGTACTTTGATGATTTTCTGATAAAATTTTGACATTCAAAGTGTCTTTATTCTGCTGCTTATTGACTTTCGAGTGTTTATCAGAGTACCTCAAACTGTCGCCTAGCCTGAAAGACCCTTATGTGCATCTCACAGGTACTCTGCTTCCCGAGTAGCTGCTTCCTTTGTGTACTACACTCTTGACCTATCAAGGTGTGTCCTATAAATTCTCACCTGATAACCCAGATCTAGAAATCTACAGCCAAGACCATCACAGAGTCAATGAAGCCTTTGATTAAGACTCATCACTTGACTCCAAACCAAAGGACTCTGATCAACTCTGGGAACAATACTGAAAATTGCAAGTTCTGCTTGCACAACACAGTTGAGGCCAGCAGCCTTCACCAACTCCATCAGCTGCCAGTATGAACTGAGGATGGCATCAGAACCCATGTGACAGATGTTGTTGGTGCTGACGTGACCCATAACTTAATGATGACTGCATCCCGCACATTAGATATCTACAGGAAGGGCTGCCTCGCCATATCAGATGAGGTCCCCTGGCAGACATACCAAGTGCACATTGACTTTCATTCCAGCTCTGAACGCTGCCTACCTAAGAGGCTCTGTAATGCGCTTAATGTTGGAGTTCTTGATGACTAGTAAACCATATCTCCTTGTGCCTGCTCAGACCCTACTGAAGCAGTGGCCATATGGACCCACACAACGTGATTGGGAGAGGCCAGACAGCCAGTCTTCACATGGGTCCTTTGCCTCTACTGACTTGAATGCCGTACTACCTGCCACTCACCCTACTGTAAGGGCAGAGCCATTGCTTCAGATACACTAGGAGGTGCATCAACAACAGAGCTTATGAGCGAAACAAGTGAGACCTGAGGTGTCTCATACAACATGCCAGATTCTCCACCACCACTACAGCCTGAGGCAGCAGCCTGCAGGTGACTAACTTTAGCCAAAAGCGCATTCAGCAGTTTGCGAACTGCAGCCAGCTGATACTGCATCCGCACACAGCGTGCACACAACCTACCCATCCTAGCAAGTCTAACTGAAGAAATAACTGTAAAAGCAGAAAGAATCTTAGATATACCCTCCTGATGAGTCACAAACGGTCGCTGATGCATTAAGGAGCTATGAAGCTGGCTGTTCAGAACAAATGAAAATTGCTGGCTGCTGGACTTAAAATTTTGTAGCCTGTCGAGTTTGTATTCAGATTAGCAGTTGGCAGGAACTTGGTCAATGCAGAAGCTATGTGGTGGCTAGATTGTTGCATAATGTGTGTGAGGCTCTGCCTTCAGTTACTTCATATGTGAGCCATTGAGAACCACTTACTATAAGAACAACTGTGCTGTCAGCCCACGAGAAAGAGCTCATAATCTCAGCACATGAGACAGAGATCACAGAGTAATCCTTGCAGGAGAAACCTTCATATACTCTTCCCACATGTACAGACTTCGTTCAGTGTGAAGTGGTCAAAAATAGATTGCTGATATGGAGCCACTGAACTGCACAGAAGCTGTAGCCAGCAACCTCTGAAGCCAATGCAAATCTGAAGACTGTCACAGTGTCTGGAGCAGATGGCTGAATTATGCAATGAAGTTATGAATGTTGACTACAGGCAGTCCCTGCATGTGATGTAAATATATTTGGGGAAGCATTTGCAATGGCACCGTATGACAACAGATTTGGTCTTCCAGCTACGTACTGCTGTGATTTGTTAGGAAATCCCACCACCAGGTGCAGAAGTAGAGCTAAAAAAATTACTGAGGGCCTGTCACTATTAGTCACTGCTGATGTAACTCCAGGTCACCCCTAAGTGAGTGAAACTTGCACATATCCACTCTGAACCAGAGTAGGCTGTAAATCATCTCCATTTGGCAATCTGCTGCATACTCAATGATGCTGGGAAGCAGCAGTAATTCCATTTGTTTTCTCTAAGTCTTCAGAACTTGACTGAGATTAGAAGACTACACATAACACACATCTGACATTTCAGTTGGCAGATTTAAGATATTGAATGTGCTGGTGTGGAACAATGTTGTAGAATATATAACATCACGGTGCCCAATTGAAAATTTGCTATTTTCCAATTTCTTTATTGTGGCTTTAAACCTTATAGTCTTTACAAATATTAATGAGCCTGTGAACATTAAAAATGTTTGTGCGCATCAGACCCTTTTGTGCCTCCGATGACATATTTCACATGCCCTTATGTATAATGAATAGAAAGCTACATTTCTCTTTCTTAAACCAATTAAATAACTATTTATTTGTGTCCTCCTCATAAAATTCTTCCTATTGATCTTCAGCATGAATTTTGTGTTTGCTTGCTCCTGCAGACTGCTGCAGTTTTTTTTTTGTCAGTACAATATGAACTTTAACTGCAAGAATTGTGTGCCATCTCTTTTGAATTAAATTCTTTTTTAAAAATATATTTCTTCTTATTGATGCTTCTAAGTTTTAAAAGCTCACGCCATACAACACCACTCGTAATTTTCAGTCACAGAACTTATGTTACAAGGAGTTTGCATTAAGTCATATCATAGATATCAGCATTAAATCAAATCGAAGTTATATATTTCTTTGTCTATGTAATATTTGACATCCTCCATGAGGTGACCAGCTGAGCTGGACATGCTGTCTTATTGAAATAAATTTTTGGCATTTGACTGGACATACATAATATGGCTGATGTTGTGAACAGTGAAAGACCATTAACACACAATATGGTATATTTACATCTACATCATATACACTGTATTCTGCAAGCCACCTAACAGTGTGTGGTGGAGGGCACTTCTTGTACTGTTAACTTATCACAACACATTGCTGTGGCCTGTATTAATCACATCCGTGCGTCATCTGACGTTAACATTTGTCGGAACAAAGCAACGCCACTGTGTAAGCCCATAACCTTTCAGTTACCAGAGGCATTACCAGGAAAGGGAAGGTGGGTCTTTATTTGACTAAGTGCTTAAAACTTTGTTGTGATACACGCTCTTTTTACTGAGAGGCAATGCAAAACTCTGTACTCAGAGGGTAAATGTAACCAGTTTATATGTAGAACAAAATTTGATTTAGAAGTGATTGTGTAGATGCAATAGTAGAAAATCATAATTCACTGGTTTCTACAGACTTATGAGGTATATTCCAAAATTAAGGTCCATTTTGTCATTAAAAAGTTTTTATTGACAGTAATGTTTTGCCACCTATGTACTTTATTTTTCTACATAACTGTCACTCACATGGATACACCTTCTTTAATGTTGCATCAGCTGCTTTAATCCCTCGGCATAGAAGTATGCTGCCTGGTAATTCAAGCAATTGGTAACATTGGTCTTGAATTCATTGTTGTTTTGAAACCATTGTCCACTTAGCTGCTTTTTTAAATGCAAAAAGAGGAAATAGTTTCTTGGTGCAAATTTGGGACTGTATGGAGGGTGCTCAATAATTTTCCAATGATAATCTTGGATCTTATCCTTGGTTTTGGTAGCAGTGTGAGGACATGCATTCTGTTGGAGGAGGATTATGCCATATGACATTTTCCTGTGGCATCAATTTTGGTTCTGACATCTTAGTTTCAAAACTATTTTGGTTTGGGTGAACTTCAATGGCGTCACTGCATTGACTGTTGTTTTGATGCTGTGTTGGTGTTGATATCCACATATCATTGCTTGTGACAATGTGGGAAAACAAATCGTCTCCATCTCGTCTAAAGCACTCCAAAAACTGTCGTATGCTACCCATTCTTTGCTCTTTGTATTGATCAGTGAGCATTTTTGGTACCCATCTTGCACACAGTTTGTGATATCAAAACTGTCCATTGACAGTCCTGTAAATTGAGGTTTGAGAACATTTTAGAATTCCGAAAGATCAGTTTGCATGACATGAATAATCCAGCGTTTGCAGATATTGTCAGGAAAAGTTTAGAGAGTTTTTGATGTTAGTTTATCACCTTAAGCATTGACATCTTCACCGAGTGCACACAAATTTTGGATGCAGCGATTGAAATCAATAAATGTAGAATTAAGTGATTCTGGATTTGAAAAGTGTATGGGCTAAATGTGAGGAGTATTCAGAAAGTACGAAGCGTTTCCATCTGATGCCGCTAGGCGCGTGCTGGTTGCGTATATTTAGGTATGTGCGTGCTCTGCAGCTCAGTCGGCATCCATCTGTGACAGCGGGAATGTCTCTGCGCATCTGGTTTTTTTCGATATTCGAATTTGAAATGTGTGCTGCAATTGAAAATCCCACCAGTTGTGACGTGCGGTCTGTGATATGGTTTTTGGTGGCCAAAAACCTAAAACATAAAGAAATTTATGGTGAACTTTGTGAAGTGTACGGAAACAACGTAATGAGTGACTGTTCCGTCCTGAAATGGTGCATTCAGTTTAAAAGCGGCCGAACCAATGTTCATGATGAAGAGAAGAGTGGATGCCCGAGCATTGTGACTGACAATTTTGTTGATGAAACGATTAATGAAAACTGTCACTTCACAGTGGCGGAGTTTTTGCTTTCTTTTCCACAAGTTTCACGGACTTTGTAGTTTGAAATTGTCACTCAAAAGCTAGGCTACTACAAATTTTGTGCACGATGGGTGCCCAAAATGCTTACAGAACAGCGAATGGGGGCAATGTTGACATTTCTGGAGACCTACCACAAACATGGTGATTCATTACTGGATCGAATCGTAACCGGTGACGAGACATGGGTGAAACACATCAGTTGCGAGACAAAATTACAGTCAATGGAGTGGGGGCACACAAGGTCCCCCCAAAAACCAAGAAAACGTTTGCAAACCTTGTCAGCAAGGAAGTTGATGGCGACATTGTTTTGGGATAGGCAAGGTGTGCTTCTTATTGATTTTCTCGAATGTGGAGCAACCATGAATTCTGCCCGGTACTGTCAAACTTTGCACAGCCTTAGAAGAGCAGATCGAAACAAACACTGAGGAAAACTGACGTCCAAAATTTTGTTTCTGCACGACAATGCCTGACCTCATATGGCAAACTGCACTAAAGAACTCCTTAATTCATTCAAGTGGGAAATTTTCCCTCATACGCCCTACAGCCCTGATCTTGCACGAAGCGACTTCCACTTGTTTCCCAAGATGAAATGCTTGCTTGCAACACAGCACTTTGATGATGACACAGACACCAGGTGGGCGTGACTCACTGGCTGAAGTCTCAGGCGTCAGAATTTTACGACGAAGGTCTTTAAAAGCTTGTCCATCGCTGTGATAAGTGCCTCAGTGTGTCTGGTGACTATGTGGAAAAGTAGCACGTCAATTGCTCTTTCAGATGTATATAATAAAATGTGTTTCTTGTACTTAGTTTTTTTTTAAATGCCAAAATGTTCCCTACTTTCTGAATAGCCCTCGTAGATTCCAAGTAGTCCAAGTGAACTTGTATAATTCTATTTTTATAGCCTTAGTGTGGTGTGAGGATTCTGTTGGTCTCTTCATATGTATAAGAAATCACAGTGATAGCATCATCTTATAAGCAGCCATGAAAAATGTATTTACAGATGGTGGATATTGTCGGGTCCTAAGCAGCTGATTGCTGGAACTGTTTCCAAAAACAAGCCCAGGACTTACCATCTCCAGAAAATGTATCCAGTTTTATAGTTCGCAGTCTGATATTATCTGTTGGAGCTACTGAAGTGAAAGTCATAGCAGGTTGTTTATCAGTTGTGGTTGTGTCAGCCATGGATTTCATAGATTTCCCCTTCTGTTCCCTGTGAAGTGCATAAAATAGCACTTTTGGCTGTGTGTATATATTCATCACATTTGGGTGCGTCAGCAGCATCATCGAGTAGATTGTTAATTTTGTTATCAATGTCTGTCAGTGCACATGGTAATTTGTGTAATTGACCTTCGGAATATTATTTTCTGTAGAGATTGCATGATTAAAGTATTGTAACCCATTCAAAATGTGTGTAATATTAGCTCTTGCTCTCACATGTACACTTTTCAGGTGCTGTAACTGATTGTTATTGATGTGTTCTGTGTCAGACATTATGAGGGGATTTGCAGTTGTCTGAGTGGGTCAAGGTAGTAGACAGTTTGATAAACAGCTAACAGATGCCAACATCTGTCATAAACAAGTGATAGACGTAGGGTAAAGATTTGGGTATGCCATTAAAGCATCAGCAGAAAAGCTACAATGATAGTAAAGGGCACAATAATGAATTAAGCTGCCTTTCCTAATAGTACTGAAAAAAGAAAAGAAAAAATAAAAAGTGGTGTGAGTATGCACTTAAACTTAACTGTCTCTGCATTACTCATCATCGAAAGAGCTTCTTCCTTGACATAACAAATCACTTCAGCGAGCTCTCCTGGTTTTGCTTCATGAAGTACATTCGAAAAATCATTCCACACAGCACCAATCATGGGATGTTCCCAGGTCTCGGCACCAGTTACTGTGTTGTGATGGCAGTAATAAGCAGTGATTACAACTATTTATTTACAATCACAGAATTTGTATTACAAGGAGTTTACGGTAAGTCAGATCATGATATCAGTAAACCAAATCAAAGATATAAACATCTTTGTCTGTGTCAATTCTCAGAAGTGAGCCACCACTGTCCACGTGTTTAAGACCGGTCCGGCATGTGGCCCCGCACTCCCTTCGGCAAGGTCACTGTTGTCCTTGCATTTAGGACCAGCCTAATACTTGACCTGTGTATTGTGATTAGTGAGTTGCCACCATTGATGCATTCAGTCGAAATCCAGTAATGGTATCCATACTGGTGGTTGTGTGTCGTCATTGTCCATGTATTCGGGACCAGTCCAGTACTTGGCCTCCATATTGTTGCTGATGAGTCACCATCCTTCATGCAACAGCAACTCCTCGTGGTGCATCAGATGTACAGATTTTTGTATTATACACTGTTACCACTATTCCCTTTTGGTTTAACACAATGCACGTAGCTCAACTGCCATATATGTGAAGCAAAAACGTGTGTCTGTTAGTCCCAAAGTGAACTTCCTCAAATACAAGTGTGTATCACGATAAAACAGCTGTAATTCCTATTGTTGACTGCATTGGAATTTGTTCAGAGTTCAGTGACTGCTGTTGTGAAATTTCACAAATTTTGAACAGAACACTACTGGTGAAATTCCTTTCTTCAAAACTGTTTGACTGATATTATAATTAAACTGAAATCACGTCTGTGCATACTCTTGGGAAATTATATTTTCTAAGTGCAAAATGGCAACTAACCCACATTCATTCAAGTGCAAATTTAAATACACTGGTGCTTCTTCTGCCAGTTTCATAGTTTATAACTGTGAACTGAAGTCACATTGTAAAATACTGATATCTATATACATATTTAATGCTATAGTAAATCTAAACCAATCTTTGAAGGCACACTTTTGTGCCAAGTGAACAGGTGGTTGTATCATTTGTAGCTTTTTTTGTATTGGGCTGATTATTGTTTCACAACAACCCACTGTTAAAAAAATGTAGAACTAATATACACTCCTGGAAATGGAAAAAAGAACACATTGACACCGGTGTGTCAGACCCACCATACTTGCTCCGGACACTGCGAGAGGGCTGTACAAGCAATGATCACACGCACGGCACAGCGGACACACCAGGAACCGCGGTGTTGGCCGTCGAATGGCGCTAGCTGCGCAGCATTTGTGCACTGCCGCCGTCAGTGTCAGCCAGTTTGCCGTGGCATACGGAGCTCCATCGCAGTCTTTAACACTGGTAGCATGCCGCGACAGCGTGGACGTGAACCGTATGTGCAGTTGACGGACTTTGAGCGAGGGCGTATAGTGGGCATGCGGGAGGCCGGGTGGACGTACCGCCGAATTGCTCAACACGTGGGGCGTGAGGTCTCCACAGTACATCGATGTTGTCGCCAGTGGTCGGTGGAAGGTGCACGTGCCCGTCGACCTGGGGCCGGACCGCAGCAACGCACGGATGCACGCCAAGACCGTAGGATCCTACGCAGTGCCGTAGGGGACCGCACCGCCACTTCCCAGCAAATTAGGGACACTGTTGCTCCTGGGGTATCGGCGAGGACCATTCGCAACCGTCTCCATGAAGCTGGGCTACGGTCCCGCACACCGTTAGGCCGTCTTCCGCTCACGCCCCAACATCGTGCAGCCCGCCTCCAGTGGTGTCGCGACAGGCGTGAATGGAGGGACGAATGGAGACGTGTCGTCTTCAGCGATGAGAGTCGCTTCTGCCTTGGTGCCAATGATGGTCGTATGCGTGTTTGGCGCCGTGCAGGTGAGCGCCACAATCAGGACTGCATACGACCGAGGCACACAGGGCCAACACCCGGCATCATGGTGTGGGGAGCGATCTCCTACACTGGCCGTACACCACTGGTGATCGTCGAGGGGACACTGAATAGTGCACGGTACATCCAAACCGTCATCGAACCCTTCGTTCCACCATTCCTAGACCGGCAAGGGAACTTGCTGTTCCAACAGGACAATGCACGTCCGCATGTATCCCGTGCCACCCAACGTGCTCTAGAAGGTGTAAGTCAACTACCCTGGCCAGCAAGATCTCCGGATCTGTCCCCCATTGAGCATGTTTGGGACTGGATGAAGCGTCGTCTCACGCGGTCTGCACGTCCAGCACGAACGCTGGTGCAACTGAGGCGCCAGGTGGAAATGGCATGGCAAGCCGTTCCACAGGACTACATCCAGCATCTCTACGATCGTCTCCATGGGAGAATAGCAGCCTGCATTGCTGCGAAAGGTGGATATACACTGTACTAGTGCCGACATTGTGCATGCTCTGTTGCCTGTGTCTATGTGCCTGTGGTTCTGTCAGTGTGATCATGTGATGTATCTGACCCCACCAATGTGTCAATAAAGTTTCCCCTTCCTGGGACAATGAATTCACGGTGTTCTTATTTCAATTTCCAGGAGTGTATTAACATGCAATTTGCACTTCATTCTTATGGGATTTGGTGTGCTCTTTTGCATATTGTTTCAGGAATCATTGAATCTAACTCCATTTATGGGGTACCAACCTAATTAGCTTAATTAACTAAAACACTGAAGAGATCTAATTGCTGTATATACGTGCTATAGTCTTGTCTTATCCTGTATTTTGGAAACACTAACTGTACCACATCCTCATGTGTGAGATTCATTGTGTATCAAATTGTTAATTAGCTTTTTTTTGTATTCTCCCATTACTAACATGAAAATTAATGTACAGTGCAGCAATGCAACTCAACTGTTGGTGCTGCTTTGTAGTTTACAATTGTCTCATTGATTTTCTTTGAAGAAGGATTCTCAGGAGTCATGAATTTCTTACATGACTCCATGTCACCTTCAATTACTGAATTTTATTTATGAGCTATTGCACAGTTTCAGCTGTAGATCATTTTCAAGTACCCTGTTAACAATATTTTACCCTAACAGTGTTAGTTTTTTGGTGCATTATTTGCTGTTACAGTGAAAATCAGTGGCTAAACAGAATATAGATTACATAATATACGATAAATTAATACACATGTTTTGCTGTCTGTCTGACTGTCAAAATTCTGTGTTGACCAGTATTGCCATACTGGTCTGTTGGATATGAAGTACACCTCTTAGTGTAGTACTGAGAGCAAATGTCACTTATTATTAACCCTCAAGCAGGCACGCCATTTTTTTATAACACAAGCGGACGCATGGCGTACTTTCTACATGGGTGAAGACAAGCTGTGCCTATGTTACCAAGGTATGCATGTATGAGCAAAATCACAGTTTAATATTAGTTTAATTAAAGGACAATTTTAAACTTACATTATATGAGCTCAGTCACTCTTTAAGTAAATAATAATGATATATACATTCATCCTATCACATTGTTGTCGCATGCTAATGTTACCCCACATTAATGACCCACTTGAAGCATTAAACAGCACATTTGCACCAGATCACAGCCAACCACTTATTCGGTTGCCAGTTATCTGGTAGACAACTCTCTTTGTGGAATTGCACTTCTAACTTGCAATCTGTGTTGTTTCCTTGCACGGATAAAATGAGATTCTGTGGAGATTACACAAAAGAACTTGCTCCTCTTCTACTAATAGTGTGTCTTAAGTCACTGGTAAAACATAGGTACTGAGTGATTGGAAACAGACATAGGTCATTCCCGTTTTCAAGACAAGTTACCAAACTGTTGCTCATAACGATAAGCCTACATTGCTGATGTTAATCTGTTGCAGAATTATGAAACGTGTTCTGCCCTCACTCATTAAGATATTTCTGGAGAATGAAAATCTCTTCTAAAAAAAATTAACCTGGATTCTACACTGAATCACCAAAGAAACTGGTAAAGCAATGTATATTCAAATGCAGAGATATGTAAACCGGCAGAATATGGTGCTGCAGTTGGCAATGCCTATATAAGACAAGAAGTGTCTGGTGCAATTGTTAGATCGGTTACTGCTGGCACAATGGCATGTTATCAATATTTGAGTGAGTTTGAACGTGGTGTTACATTTGGTGCACGAGCAAGGGGACACAGCATCTCTGGGGTAGCAATGAAGTGGGGATTTTCCTGTACGACCATTTCACAAGTGTACCGTGAATATCAGGAACCTGGTAAAGTATCAAATGTTGGTGCGGCCGGTAAAAGGTCCTGTAAGAATGGGACGAATGACGACTGAAGAGAATTGTTCATTGTGACAGAAGTGCAACCCTTCTGCTGATTGCTTCAGATTTCAATGCTGGGCCATCAACAAGTGTCAGCGTGAGAACCATTCAGCGAAACATCATCGATGTGGGCTTTTGGAGCTGAACGCCCACTCCTGTACCCTTGATGACTGCACAACACAGTTTTCCAACTTGCCCGGGCCTGTCAACACTGGCGTTGGGCTGCTGATGACTGGAAACACGTTGTCTGGTCAGACGAGTCTCATTTCAAATTGTATCGAGCGGATGGGCGTGTATGGGCTTGGAGACAACCTCATGAACCTATGGACCCCGCATGTTAGCAGGGGACTGTTCAAGCTGGTGGAGGTTCTGTAATGGTGTTTAGTGTGTGCATTTGGAATGTTATGGGACCCATGATATGTCTAGATAAGACTCTGACCAGTGATAAATACATAAGGATTCTGCCTGATCACCTGCATCCATTTATGTCCATAGTGCATTCTGACAGACTTGAACAACTCCAGCAGGACACTGTAACATCTCACACATCCAGAATTGGTACAGTGTGGCTGCAGGAACACTCTTCTGAGTTTAAACATTCCTCTCTCCACCAAACTCCCCAGACATAAACATTATTTGAGCATATCTGGGATACCTTGCAACATGCTGTTCAGAAGAGATCTCCACCCCCTTGTATTCTTGCATATTTATAGACAGCCCTGCCAGTTTAGTGATGTCAGTTCCCTCCAGCACTACTTCAGACATTAGTCTAGTCCGTGCCATGCCATGTCGTGTTGGTGGCACTTTTGCACAGTATTAGGCAGGTGTACCAGTTTCTTTGGCTCTTCAGTGTACAAACAGAGATCTTACAAAGCACTGTTCATTGGTTTGACCATGAAATCCAGAGTGCCATAGACAAGGCCATACTTCCAGTAAACATTTGATGCAGTTCTCCACTGTCATTTTGTGAACAAAATTCAAGCACGTTAAGTATCACACCAGGTCTGTGACTGGATTCAGGACTTTCAGATACTGTATAACTTAACTTGTTATTTGTAATGGGAGAAAATTGCTGGAAATGACCCAAGGAAGTATCAGTGTGTCATTACAGTTAACAAAATCTGAAGCACTATACATCTTTTTGCAGATAATGCTGTTATCTATAGGAAGGTCGCAACATCAGAAGACCATAGCAAAATCCAAGAAGACGTGCAGGGTATTAACGATTGGTGCAATGTTTTTCAGTAAATAAATGTAAGATATTGTGCTGAAATAGGTGAAGAGATCCAATGGTGTTTGATTACATTATTGGTAAAAATCACTGGAAATAATAAAAGCTATAAACTACCTAGGAGTAACCATCTAGAGCAACAAAGTTTAATTACCTCATAAAACAAGTTGTAGAAAATGCAGATGGCAGGCTGAGATTAATTGAAAGAATTTTAAAGAAATGTAATTCATATACAAAAAAGAAGTGGCTTGCAAAACACTTGTTTGACTGATTCTTGAGCATTGTTAATCAGTGTGGGATCCTTACCAAGTAGGATTAACAGAGGAGACACGGAAGATCTAGTAATGTGTGGCACATTTCACCACAAGTTTTTCAGAAAACATGAGAGCAATTTGGAGATGCACACTCCAGTGGCAGTTACTGTAAATAGAAGCGTTGTGTATTATGGAGAATGTTACTGCTGAAATTCCAAGAATGTATATGTATGAAAAGTTGACAGCATATTAGTTCCTTCCACATCTCTTCTGAAATGATCAGGACAAAAAAAATCTGTCAAATTAGAGCTCCTGCAACCATTTATTAACAGTTGTTTTTTCCCAAGCTCCATTCATGCATGGAACAGAGAAGGCTACAAATGACAGCAATATCAGAGGTACCCGTCACCAAACACCGTAACATGAATTAGGGAGCGTGTATGTAGATGTAAAACTGTTGCTGATTTAGTAAACTCTTTTTCTGGAAATTTGTGGTAAGTTTCTATGGGACCCAACTGGTTGAGGTCATTGGTCCCTAAATTTGGTAAAATTATTCAGTAATGTTAGTCATGTTCACATACATGCTGTATGAAGTAACTTAATTGAATAGAAAACGATTCTGCTCACGAAGCGGCAGCAGAACACACACATAAATTAATTGTTTTCGTTGTTACATTCCACATGAAGTGCAGTATATAATCTTAAAATTTTAAAGGGTTTTTAAATTATCTTACGGGAACTGCAGTTGTACCTATCACATTCTTTGTTGCACCAGGTGACAGTTTGCTAATTATTATAAATACTTCGCTGAAAGAAGCTAAGATCGTTTTATGACAAAATTGTGGAGGAAATGCACTTAAATTTCATGTAGGAGTAAATAAACAAACAAACGTGTGGGCAGTATTATGGCAAACTGATTGACTGTGTTTGAGTCACTAAAATAGTTAATGGAAAGCCTAACATTAAATTAAATTCATCATAAATCATGCTGAAATGTTATGGAACTTGTAGTATCAAAATTACGTATTTAGTGGTGATGGGTTCTGAATATTGCAGTCAACAAGCCTGTGTACAGTCACTGGCCAAGGGTAGTTATTTGTGACTTATAACTATATTGCTCACACCCATTGTTATGCCAGATAGCTGTGTTAATAAATGATGGCCATATGAGCAGAGTTGCAGTAGATATTTTTAAAGAGAAACATTTTGAAAGTGTAACTTTAGTCAGTAATCTATTCTCATATAAAGCGAAATGTGGGGTTGGTACTCTGATTGGGTTATAGAATTATTCAGCAGAAGCATCTTCATAGAAGAATAACAGAGACATTGCAGCAATGGACAGAGAAAACCTAAGGTTTTATTTTTTCTCTTTTCTACCAATTTACTGAGCAGTTCAGTGTTCCTGACAATGTTTGTAAACAGAGCCACACAAAGGAGTATTGCAAGAGCTAAAACTACAACATAGAAATACATAAACTCTTAGCTCAGTTTTATGAGTAAATATTCATGAAAGTGCATAAAGAAGTTTGTTGTTTCATAGAAAGTTCTCTTCAAGAAATAATTTTGCTCTTCATGCTTAGACTTTCCTTTTTCTTTGTGGTTCTAGTCTGCTTTCAAGACTGATATTCCTAGATTGCTTATTCCTAGACCGCTTCATTACATTTTTTACTGACTTGTTTTGCTGCCTCTTTACAGTTTCACTACAATTCATATTCCTAATGGCAGATAAAAAAGACTTCATTGTATCAATTTTGTAATGTTTAAATTTATGTTATTTGCAAGGCTTAAGAGTTCTCCAAAAGCACTTCGTATTCTGTTATAGGTTTGGCCATGTTTTCATGGCTGAAACAGGAACGTCTGTTGGAGAAATCTCTGGTCAGTCTAAACCCATAAACTCGTGTGATTTTCGACCTTCACGACCATTCAGGATCATTACAGGAAGTGAAGACAATACCATTGGTGTGTTTGAAGGACCACCATTCAAATTCAAAATGACAAAGCAGGTATGTAGCTTATTTCGGCATAAAATCATTTATGGTAGTACAATGTGTGGGCTGCTGCATGTGAAAGAGACTGCTTTCAAAGGGAAACTAATTACTTTGTGAGAGCTTCAAGCTTTCACTGATAAGAGAACTAGTGGAATAACATTATATGTTCCTAATGTAAAAATTCTGTTAATTTTGAACAACTCTTTGAGGGTTCTGCGAACATCTGTCTTCTGGCTAGCTTCTGTTCATTTTCTATATTGTTCAGTATACCTTCAACATTGAGGTGTCCATCTCTATGTAGTGAATAGCAATCAGTTGATTCATATTGTTGCTATCCCCTCCCAGATTTTCAGTTGAATATTTGTGACAACTGGGATTATAAATTTAGTTGCTGCTCATTTCACTTGTGCTATTAGGGCCCAACCTAACCACAACACAATAATTCTTGACATATTTGAACATAATTTGTGACCAAATAGAGAAAAGAATGGTTTCAATTTTGGCACTAGAAATTGCTCTTTTCTCATGTCAAATTGCTTAGCTGAAAGTATCATCCCATTGGGTACGCAAGAGTGATGCGTTGCTAACCTATGAGCAGAAGAGAAACACTGCCATGACTGCTACTGGCCCTAATCTGTACTGTAGACATAGTTATTTTTTTCCTTTCTCTACCATATGGAAAAGCCATAAGGTAAAAATACTGCCTACTAACATCCAGTGAACTGAAACTATTTTTGTTTCTAAAATGTCAGTTTTTGTTAATGAAATGTTCACATGTTCATATTTTTATATTACAGTTGGTTGTTATACATTAACACTTTGAGCCCTGATCCATAGCGCATGAAGCTCTACTACAAAGCCTAGCTGTTTTTAGCATATTTTAATCTACTACAACTCTTAAACGGTTTTTGTTATAATAACGACATTACCCTTATTGAAAAGCCAGAACTTTCTAGTTTGAAGCTAAGTGTAATACTTTGTTCTTTGAATTAATATTTGCTTTTATGAAACTTTCAATTATAGCATTGTTTTTGAAAAGAGGAAAAATTGGTCAAGGAGATATGCACTTAATGCTCAGAAGGAAACTACATTATTTTAAACAAGAACTTTAATAATTATTTATACTGCTTTTTTGTATACAGTAACCTCCTTTGGCTTTATTTTAAGATGTACTTTTGGTCTTTGTATGATAAATTTTGAAACACAGTATTTTGCTCATTGCCACTTTGCATTCACTTCACTGGTAGCTTGTGTCTTTGTGTCACACTTTTCCAGTAAGCCTTTTGCCTCTCAGAGAACACACTACACATTGTTTTTGCTTCTGTTTCTTGCCTATTTCTGCCTCAATCTTTTTCAGTTGATAGTCTGGAGAGTCACGATTTACCAGGTTGTGGTTCGAGATCTCTGCTGCCTGCAAGACCTGCACAGATAGTTGTTCAAATGGCTCTGAGCATTATGGGACTTTACATCTGAGGTCATCAGTCCCCTAGAACTTAGAACTACTTAAACCTAACTAACCTAAGAACATCACACACATCTATGCCCAAGGCAGGATTCGAACCTGCGACCATAGCAGTCGCGCGGTTCCGGACTGAAGCACTTAGAACCGCTCGGCCACTGTGGTCGGCACAGATAGTTGTCATAAACTGTGATGCTGTGAGGCATTTTCCAGTTACCTTGTTGTACAATGTACTTGAATTAATTATCACCATTAGTATTATGTGGAATGACAACTTTCTCCACCACTTCACAGTTCAATGGTCAAAAGCCCCATATGATAGTTGTTGGTCTGATAAGTCAACGCACAACTTGTTTTTATTGTAGTCCACCACACAGACTGGTTTTGACTTCTCTCTGTCTCTCTTGTCAATATACGTCACAATCTCAGCAGTGTGCCTTGTACTTATCGTGTGCACATTTCTTTTGTCCTTCCATCAGAATGCCAAGATATTTCCTTTATGCCTCGCTGAAGTTTCGGATCTTTTATAGTGAAAGGTAATCCCTTTCTGGATTTTCTTGTAGTTCCCACAAGGACAGTTTTTTGCAGCTTCCAGTTCTGAAGCAAGGACTGGACTGGTGTAGAATCTGTCTGTAAACAAAGTGTAACCTTTTCCTGACAGATTTCCAAGCAATGTCTTTACAAGTGTCACTGTGTCAGACCTCTCACCTGCATAAACAGAAAAATTCGACATAATCTGTCTCTGACTCTGACAATGTGTACAGTTTTATACCATATTTATGGCTTCTGTAGCATGTACTGCTTGAAATATATACGGCCTCGAAATTTGCACATAGCTTCATCAATTGTAATGTTTTGAGAGAGTGTGTATGCTTGCTGGAAATTAACAGACACCATATCCAGGAGGGGGGTCACCTTGTGCAGTGGGTCATAGCCAGCTTCTCCTTTACTCTTAGCAACTGAATTGTCACTGAAGTGAAAGTTTCTCAAAATAGAAAGAAACCTGTCACGGCTCAGGATGTTTGAACAGAAATTACATGACACAACAGGATTCTTGGACCAGTGCTCTCGTATACGGTGTCTCACACTTACACAGATACGGACTTCAATTGCCAGAAACTTTCTTATTTCTATGAGAGTAACTCCTTTCCACTTTGATAGCGAGCAGGTAGGGGAAAGGGAATTTGTGCTTCGTAGTTTCCTTATGCTTTGTTGTGCATACAGATTAGTTTGTTGCTTTATATGATTCACCATACTGTCTGTAAGCAAACACAAAAAGAAGTCTAGAGGTGTACTGTTCTGGTCTAAACTGGTAAGGTTGCACTTTCCAGAGTGTCCTGAGAATGGACAGATATTTGGCACATGATCAGTAGTCATCCAGCCTTCCTCAGAATCGGTACGGCACGAAGTTCTCGGTGTCACACTCACCCTCGGTTGCCCACGCACTTCAGGTGTGGTATCAGCAGAAACAATGGCAATACATGCTTCTGGAAAACTTGGATGCTTGTTCTCCTCGTCTGAATCTACCATAAAAGTAGTATTTGCAAATAAAATCACTTTCTACAGTAGTTACGTATTGAAAGTTCTTTCAATTTAAATCGGAATAAAAATACTGCGTATTTTGTTATTTGCATTCCTTACCTAAAGACGCAAAATCTTCTTCTTGAATATAGTCTACGTCATCATCAGAATTGAGCAAATCATCATCCTCTGAAAAATCAACATCACTTTCTTAAACTCGCGATAACTCACCAGCGATTTCATCACCTGTCAAACCGCGCTTTGCCGTGACGACGCAACTGAGCTAACGCGCAGAAGAATATTCCCTCTCGCAAAGCCTCACAAAAAAAAGAAGAAGAAGAAGAAGAAGAAGAAGAAGAAGAAGAGTGGTTCTCCCTTGACCAGCATGCTCGCACTGTCTAACATCAAATACTTCAACTATAGCTTCTGCCGTGCCTCCCAGACCATTGGGAACCCTACGACCATGTAAAGGAAGGAAGAGGAAGATACAGCACACGTGCCTGTAAAATTACAGGCATCGGGTTTTCGGGCTGGTCAGGCGCGCCCATATTTTTACGGGCGTTGGCTCCTAAGTGTTAATGTGTGGAGAAATGTGTGTTGTCAGGTTTTTCACATTTTCTATATCTTCCAGAACACAAAACTGGCAGGGAAAACTCTGCAGAATGTAAAAGATTTAGGGTGAAGGTAATAACCCACTGAATAGTTGAGGTGTGTCATCAGCAGGCACACAAGAAAGACTGAAAACTTCATTAGCTTTTGCACAAATCCTTTTCTTAGACACACACACACACACACACACACACACACACACACACACACACCTGTACAGCCACATTGTGATGGCTGAATACCGAATGCCAGGACTGCATTTTGGCAGGAAGATTGGAGTGAAGGATTGTCATATGGAGCGGGTGAGGGGAGAAAAGATGTGATTAGCAGGAGGGAGTGTTAGGGAAGGATGGCAGACAGCTCAGAGGGAGGCAGCAGATGTGGAAAATAGGAATGAGACACACAGACATTGGAGCTGATGAGTTCGTGCAGTGCACAATGGCAGTGATGCAGGATAGTGAATTGGGAGTGGGTGACTGAACAGGGGAATGGGAGACTGTTGAGAAGTCGGTTGGGCAGTGAATTTACAGAAAATGAGACCAGGAGGATTATAGGAGTGAAGGATGTGTTGCAAGGACAAATCCTATCTTTGTAGTTCAGAAAATCTGGTGGCAAGGGGAAGTGAATAGTTTATTTATTGAATCTGAAGATTGCTTAGCTTTAGATTACCTGCTTTGTGACAGCTTGTACCTTCGTAATCCATTCAACAGTCTTTGTTTTGCAAGCATTATAATTATCACCAACACATTACACAAAATACAATTATGATATTTGTTTTCAGAGAGATGCCCACAGAGTGGTGGAATTATTGAGTCTTAAAATAAGTTGTTACATTTTAATAAAAGGCAGTCCATATCACAATAATTTTTGTATTTTTTATTCTGATAACTGGTTTCAGTTTATAAGACCACCCTCAGACCAAAACCCTGTAATATATAACATTTATAGTGGGTCATATATGGCAAAACTTAATCACCTTAGAAACTAATTTAAAAGCAACATTAGTTATGATATAGTATGGTGTGTTATCCAGGTGAGTGAGGAGCCAGTGCACAGAGCCACTGTGTCATACCGACTGGTGCCCTTCACAAACTGCTGACTAGCTAGCAAAGACTAGGCGTTACAAAAGGGAAACTCTGTCCATTGTTCGTCACGTGATCCATTGTAAAAATTATCAGATTCCACAAATAGTGTTTGTGTAAAAAAAAAAAAAAAAAACTATATTGCACATGAAAATGTAATAGGATATTGCTTACAAACTACTAATATGCTTAAAAAATGTTTAAAAGGGCAATAGCAATAGCCAGAATATTAAAAACTCCCCATTGTCAGGTGCCTGACCCAGCTATTATGTTTTGTATATGTTGCCGTAGTGACTAGCACAGCAGATCCATTCAGCTAAGCAATGATTATGTTGCGTTGGATAACAATTGTTCTAACCCATGAACACTGTAATTTATTGCTCAAACAGTACACACACTTGTAAGACAATGTACAATACAATTAGCAATACACAAGTGGCCAGAGGAGCCTTGTGCTTAGGCCTATATATTCTTCACTTCCAATAGGGATGCACCCGGTAGGCTGCTCGTGCAACTGCTATCATATTAGAAGGTTGGGTGGCCTCTAGTGGCGGAATTTATCACAAACTTCACACGTGAACTATGAAATGGTGCACATACAAAATTAGTAGTTACAGCTCTTGTCTTCCTCTGTGAAAAAGTGAGCACCATGCTCACGTCCATTTCTTCTGTGGTCAACGTAGGTTGTTGAGTCATACATCATGCTGCCACCAGTGTGTGGAGTTGGAAGTGGTGCAGACATAGAAAAGTGCAGTGTCCACCTTCCTGTGAGAGGCCATATGGTAGGACAAAGCCCAATCCCAGGGAAGGAGGTTGCGACGAAGGCGGTGGAACAGGCAACGCTGGCCGCTACAGAAGCGGCAGAGGTGTCGGCTGTGACAGCGTGCGAGTTGGGGTCCCACCGTAGCTCTTGACAGCTGAAGGGGGCACCCGTAGCAGAGGAGACAGTGTGAAAATATCAACAGAGGTGATGGAGAAGGGGAAGGTAAAGGCTGTGATGTAGGAGACAGCCTGGTGGACAGATTGTGTGGGGCGGCAGAGGCACACCTGGTGCTCAGCCACCCATGCGGGGTCGTAGCTGGTTGACATGTTGTGATAACCTCCCCTCAGCCTTGCAGATGACCCAAAGACATTGGCTGTGGGTACTCTTCATTACCATCAGCACCCATTACGTCCAGGTGCCAAACCTGTGAGCCCAAACAGCTGTGCCAAGCTGGAAGCATTGTGGTGCCAGCACAGTGGGATGTCATGGTGTCGGCTGAAGCAGGTATAGCAGAATCCGGGGCTGACAACCATGCCACAACTCTACCAGACTCGTTATCTCTGACAGGGGTGAACCTATAGGAACTGAGGAATCTGTCAAGAGTTCCGTACGGTGACACATCCAAAACGTGTTTTTTTTTCTTCTGTGTCTTAAATGTTCGTACTAGTCGTTGTACATGCCCTTTCATTTGAGGGTGGCAAGGAGGAACCGTGACATTATGAACGCCACTTTTTGTAAAAAAGTCTTCAAATTCGTGAGATATGAAATGGGAGCTGTTGTCGGTAACTAATGTATGGGGAAGACCTTCCATTGCAAAAATTTTTGACAAAGGAGAATTTGTTGGCACTGTAGAAGTAGACAGACAACACACCACATACAGAACCTTGGAATAAGCATAATTACAACAAACCAGTAGAAATTCAAAAAAGGTCCCCACAAATCTACTTGAATTTGTTCCCAACGCTGTAGTGGATCTGGCCACGGTGAAAAAAAAAAAAGCACGGAGAACTGCATTATGGATAGCACACTGTGGTGATAGGCTGCAACAACTCACACTATTTCCTCGTCAATGCTTGCCCAAAAAACTAGCTCTCATGTCTGACACACTCCAGTGGTCCACATGCAGTAAATGAATAACCTCACACCAAAGGGCAGATGAGACTACAACTCGAGTAGTAGTGTCCATTGTAGCTAACAGCAGCAGCACTCTGTCCCAAACAGAAAGACAATTTTGTAATGCAAAATAATTTCTCAGATGATCAGAAGCATGGGCCGGAGATTTGTCCAGCCATCCATGTTGCACATAAGAAACAACTTTACTTAAAACAGAATCTGCAGCTAGCGCAGCTGCAATTTTAGTGCTAGTAGTAGGAAAACCATCAAAAACATTTTATGCTTCCGTGCCTGAATGAAAGCAAAGTAATTCCTCTTTATCAAATTCTGGACCCGGACCAGTCAGCAAATGCGATAAGGGGTCAGCATTTACATGTAGTGCTGTAGGTTGAAAATTTATCTCATGATTGTATCATGACAGGAAAAGTGCCTACTGCTGTAAGCGATATGTGGCAAGGAAGCCAAACGGTTAAAAAGAGATAACTAGTAGTTTTGCGGTCTGTGATTAGGTTAAACTTAGACCCATATAGAAAAACACGAATTTTTTTTAGATCATACACCATCACCAAAGCCTCTTTCTCCAAGTGAGAATAAAGCTGTTACGTTGAATTAAGGGATTTAAAGCCATATGCATTAGGGTGTTCAGAACCACTCCCCAAACTTATGAGCAAGGACGGCGTCAAGGCCAAACTGAGACACATCCGTTGCTAACACAAGGTGCTGGTCCGGCTGAAAAGTGACCGAACAAGGGGCAACTGCAGCTTAGATTTCAACAATTTGACTGCCCGGTTGTAAGCCGGGGACCAGTGGAAAGGAACATTTTTACATAATAGTGCATAGAGTGGTTTCTGCCACAGTAACAGCATCAGGTATGAATTTGTGGTATTACGCAATTTTGCCTTAAAAGACCTGTAATTTCTTGACTGACATGGAGGTGTGGCAACAGCATCAGTATGCCTATGCAGTGGTTTAATGGCAGCACGCAACACTTCAGAACCCAAATAAATAATGTATGGTTGAAAAAGCTGTCTTGTCCGAATGACATTTTAGCCCAGCAGACTGTATAACAGAAAATAGAGCATGAAGGTTCTACAAATGTTCGTCTGTAGAGGCACCAGATGCTACTGTTATCGAAAAAGTTGATGCACCTGGTACTAATACAGTATGTCAAACGACAAACATTGGTATTGATAAAGCCCAAATGGGGTATTGATAACTAGAAGGTGTTTAGATTCCTCGTCGAGTGGCATCTGTAAATATGCCTCTGCCAAATCAGTCTCTGAAAAATAATGGCCCCTGACAATTTTGCTAACAGCTCGTCAGGGTGCAGCGAAAGATAGATAGCAATGACTGACTGTTTTTAAGTTACCAATACTGAGCAGACTCGGAAAAAACAGGGACGGACTGTCTGTTTCATCATAATATGAGCCTGAAATCTGTTGCACAACCCAGTTCTGGGGAGAATAGAGAGGAAAATTACGCACAGGGGGCATCTGACTGTTGATATGGAACTATATCAGAAACCAAATGCACTTCATCATTGATGGAGAGTCCAAACCAAACAGATTTTCAGTGTAAGCGTTTTCTACAACTAGGAATGTTAATGAACAAATCATAGCATTTTAAGAAACAGGCTCAGAAAACTGGCCAAGAATGAGAATCTGTTGTTTCTTATAACTCACCAGCCTCCATGACACTAGAATCAGAGGGGGAGAACCCAAATCCTAATAAGTCTGAGAATGCGCTAATTTTACTGCTGCACCTGTCTCTACCTGTGTTCTCAGTGGTTTGTTAAACACACACATACTTCAATGTATGACTTACTTTGAGGCACTGTCACTGCTGTATGCATCCATGTTCGTTTCATCCTCACTCATGTTTGGAAAGGAGTTGGATACAGAAACAATGTCCTTTCGTATGACACCTGTTACACATTGCCCAGTGCTTGGGACGCATGGTCTGTTCGTGTTGAATGAATCCGTATGGGCTTGAAGGCAAACGATTATTACCTGTATGACACTGATACATCTGCTGGACTGTTGCAGTAACGTCTATGTTCGCTTGTGAAATGACTGATGGCTGGGAAGGGTGAGAGAAACTGATTTCTGAAACTTCAGACCACCTACAGCACATGAAACTTCAAATGTTCAATACTTCCACAAACGTACGATTTTCACACTGTAGAGCTCGTTCTCGAACTTCTCTATCAGGAGCAAAATGTATTATTGTATCACAAACCATTTTATCGGCTTAGGATTCCTTATGAATATTTGTTACAAAATTAGAATGCTGGCTAAATACATGTAGATTTGCTGCCCATGCCCTGTATGACTGTTTTGGCCACTTTTGGCAGTGGCAAAACTCCACACGAACAACAATAATGTGAGTGCAGTTACAGTGATAAGTAGAAAGCAACTCACACATCTGATCATAAGAAAGACTTGAAGGTTTTTAAGGGGTCGAACTGACACAACTACTGATATCCATGAGATGAAATCCATGACAAAAAAAAGAGCCTTGCACAAGTGTCCATCTATTACCCCAAATGCCTGGAAATGTTGTCACAGGCATTTTTCGTTAAGTGTCCCAATCTTCTGCTGCATCATCAAATGCGGGGAACAGTTGCGGGTATGTTGTTGGCAGGGCAATGAGTATCCACTTGCATACTGAAACTGTCAGCTTACTGAAATTACCAAAAATAGTTTAAAACATACAACAGCAAAAACATAATAATGTAGCTAACCACACTATGAGGTTGCATTTAGATTGTAATGATAATTGACATGAAAAGTTGATTCAGTTGAGCAATGAATGTATCAGCAGGACATAAATAGGCATGATATAGATACAAATAAGCTAGTATTGGTGTTATTGGTGTAACTTCTCTTACTGGTGGACCAGTGTGTTGTTGTGCAAGCCCAATTCTCAGTTGTCGAGAATGGTGCACCACTGCATCATTTAATCACAATCTTTGTACTTGCTATCATAAACACCTGTTTCATTGGTATTACCTAAAGCCATTTAAAATATACTGCGATAAAATATAATAATAGCTGTAATTAATCATGCCGTTCAAATATAGTGGTTTCATAACAATTACAAGTGGTGGTGTATTGTTTATTTATATCTTCCGTGCCTTTATTAATCTAATACAGTAGAATCTTATAAAATGGTGCTAGTGTGTACACATTTGATATTAAGAATTTAGTTAAAACCATGTCACTTCAGGTACACCATTGCAAAAAAGTGATTAAAATGTAAAAGCATAAAAGCAGTCCATCAAAACAATTCAGCGAATAAGTCACAGAAGCATTTTTCCTCAAAGTCTGTCTTCTCATTTCACAAATTTTGAGGCAAACTCTTGTGGTAGCTATAAATTTGTATTTCTTCTAATGCATCTAATAATAAACTTTTTGGGGCATTTAGCAATATTTTTGAACTGTTACTTTTGGTGCCTACTGAGTGCTATATAGATATATTGCTTGTTGTTCATGTGGTATGTTCTTTGAAATTGCAGCCTGTCTGTCATACGTGTAGCCATCACATTTAATATCGTAAATATCGGACTGGCAAAAAATATTCTGGTGGTTACCTACAGTGCATTTCAATTTCATCTCTAAAGAGTTTCTGATGACATAACTTTTATTAATATTTTGTTCAATGTAAAAGGCAAACAGGCAACCATCACAAAAAGTGGGGTTTATAAAATCACATGCTGTGAGTGTCAGTTTTGCTACATTGAACAGGTGGTGAGGTCAGTGTAAACCAGGCTTAAAGAACTTCGTAGAAGCTGGAGATTGCAGAAGCCTGATTCATCCTTTGAACATTGCCTTAACAATAACCACAAATACATAATAGATGTAAAATTCTTACACACAGAGGAAAGGGGGCTAAACTCAACCAGTTAGAACCATTAGAAATTAAACAGGTATGTACATCTCCACATCTATTATTAAATTAGCAAACCCAGTTCAGTTATTCAACTGTTTTAGATGATATCACAACTCCAGGATAGAAGTAAAACTTTGGGCCTCAGTTCATCAATAGATAAAAAGTTCTTGTCTGATGCATAAAATTATTCCCAGGTGGGTTTAGTTATGTTAGTGTAATTTCTGAATGTGTGGTTCCATATGTAATTTATTAAAAAATGGTCATTTTACACTAAGCCATGTTTTGATACATTAAGAAGTTGAAATGACTGTCTTTGTGTTAATGTTTATCTGTGCATTATCATCTTTGGTAATCAGTAATGAGCTTGAAAATGGGCTTATAACCTGTTTGTGTTAGACTGATTTCTATGGTTGACATATTTACCAGTCCCCATTTTGCCTTATTTAGTCCATCATCTACTTACCCAGTATTGTAGTCATTGGCACTTGCAATTTGTTTCAAAATTACGATTTTATTTTCAATTTCTTTTGCATTAATAACTGCAGCTGTGGCTTTAGGTTCTTGAAATATACCATTCTGATGCCTGTTTTTATTATTTATAATTGTCAAGTCCAGGAAATTAATTAATTAGTCTTCATATTTGATGGTGAATTGCATCTCAAGAAGAACACTGCTTAACAGTTGTGCAACGTTATTGATTTCATTTTTAGTGCCCCTACAAAGTAGTATAGTATCGTCAAGGCATCTTTCATAAAATATAATTTTGGCTCTAATTTCCAGGTTTTTTTTTTTCAAACAATTTACAGTTGTAGTTTATGAATATATCCTCTACTTTCCCAATGAGCGAAGGAATATCCTCCTCCTGAAAAAACTGCAGTCAAGATGTATGGTAACATGGTTTTAAGTAAATGCTACAAATACTACTAGTTCACTAGTATTCATCCTTGTATGTTTCACTAAGTTAGCTCTAATGATATCAGTCGTCTCTCTGCCGGGAATATTTGTGTAAAGATTTTTAACATCCAATGACATGAACATTGTGTCATCTAAAATGTTTGTTATGGATTGTATGACAAGCTTGTAACTCTTTTTCTAAGTAATATTGCTGTTGTTCCACAATAATGTCAAAAATTATTAGTGTTTTAGTTCAGCTTTGCTTTTTTGATAATAGGAACATATTATTATTATTTTTGTGAAGCATGTCAGAAATAATGCAAAATTTTTTTCCATACGAGATGTGAAATGATAGCTATGTATTTTGTGTGTTTCAGGAACACAGTAAATTTGTTCAGGCAGTTAGGTACTCACCCAGTGGGAATCATTTTGCATCAGCAGGCTTTGATGGTAAGGTGTTTCTGTATGATGGTGCATCTGCTGACCTCGTTGGTGAAATTGGCTCCCCAGCACACAAAGGAGGTGTATATGCTGTGAGTTTCCTTTTAAGTTTCATTTATGATCTTACATGTGAAATATAGTAAGTAATTCACATATTTCTGAGTTGGCTGGTTTAAAAATGCTTAGAATCATGAGACTATTTAACTTTGGGCTGATGCTGTGAGCACTAAATGAATGTATAGAATTGTACTGTAGAACTCTTGAGCATATCAATTTAAGTTTTTGCAAAAAAAAAAAAAAAAAAAAAAAAAAAAAATGCCATTGTTCTATAAGATGAAAACAGTGTGTTAAGTGTCATGTTATCTGCTGAGGATTAGGCACAGGCAAGGATACAAGTCAGAAGATAATATATTCAAATGAGAGGCAGCTTTAACCCTTAGCATTCTGTAATGCTGACACAGGAGCCTCCATCACTTTTATTTAAATCGCTACCACCTGGACAGTTAGTGTTCCACAGAGATTTGTGCGACTCTCTTTGTGGAAAACATGAGACCACTGACGAACAATTTGGGTATACATTAAAATAAAAAGTGTGTCTCCATTCAAATGTATTCATGTAAGCATTACAATAAAAAACTTTTCATTGCAATATTTTTTGAAGCTCTAAGGGTGGACTGTTTCCATCGCCACTTCACTCAAATTGTTGGCAAATGAATCACTGTCACCATCAAAATCATTGTCTTCAAAATCACCATCTCGTATTCACATAAATATTCCTCTAGAAGCTCTACAGTCTCTTCCTCAGGAAGGACTGTGCGTTAAGGACTGGCCATTTTGTGTCAACTAACTAAGAAGAGGCTTTTTATGTGCGAGTACAGTCATGTGTAAATCAAAAGGTGGACCAAGAACAATAACAGGAACTCAAGTAATAAAGTGCGAAAGACAGTGGAGGACAAATGTGAAAGTTGAAGAAAATATTCTGCTATGTTCTCTCATATTGCACACTGCACTTCATACTGATTGGCCTTCCCAGAGAGAGCATACAATGAGATTCCAAGCAACAGAATCGAAACTAAAATGATGTGTATTAACTTGTCAGTATATCACTTTTCCTTTCCAAATTTTCTAAACCAACGAACTCAATGTTGTTGTCTTTCTTTTTTTCCACTCTCCGATTGCTGCATCTTCACTTTACTATTTTTTGGGAGTATCATTCACATTAATAGATTTAGTGTCTCCTTATACTTCTGACTTTGATTGAATGAAGTAATTTGTCTGTTTCTTAACATTGACGAACCTTTAGTAAAGACATGAGTACAAACATCCTATCCTGCCTTGCACACTCGTGGAAGTAATTAGGAGTGTTTTGAAGGCCTCCTTTGCCCTCCATATGGCATTGGTAGGTACATGCAGCACCTGCTATGACAGAGATTTGTACTGTTGAACTCGATTCACTGGCCTCAGATAAATAATAAAAATACAAAATAAATATATGAACACACTTAGGTTATCATCTGCTTGCAAATGACAGCTTTATGGACTAATTTCATCCCATTTACTTATTATTACAACTGTGTTAAGTTAGTTGCACAGACCCTTGATTATTTATACATGACATATGTACAGAAACACACAAGCTCTGAAATGACATTGTGTCGTCGTTATGCTCTGCCTTGAATGAGAGATCTCCACAGAATCCTGCCTTCCAGCACCCTGCCCACTACATCACCACCTCTCTACTCTGCCCTTGTCATTAGCCTTGCCGTACACAACTAACCACACACCATGTTCAGTAGTACACCCCTTGTAGAGGGTATCAGTATTTTCTGGTAGAGGATAGTGGCTCAGAGTAAGTAAGCAGCCTCTTCAATTTAGCAGAATCGCTTTATTGATTTATTGCAATACCTTGTCTGGCACCAGCTGGAAGGTGGGCTTCGATCCACGAATACAGTGGCATTGAAGCATTGTAGTAGGACACTAGCCAACTGCTATGCTCAGTGCAGTCCAGATGTGGTGCAATATCGCACTGTAGGCAATTTCAGCCAGCAGCTGTGCTCTGTCAGGGCTGATGTGTCATTACAGCTCGCTTATTTATTTATTTAATCGTGTCCAAGCCATAGACAACCCACATATTACATATACACACAAATACAAATACAATACACATATGTATAAGTAAAACAAACCCAAAATGGGGAGTCACATTACAATATAAAGACAAACATAGTATATATATATATCATATCACGTCCCGCCAAAATTCAGCGCATTTAACTGCCATTGCCGTAGCGTTTGCCAGATCTTCTTTCCTGCACACTTCCCCCATGTTGCTGCATTCCAGGAGGTGGTCCATTGTTTGGGTCTGTCCGCATTGGCACGTGTCCGTCCCGTCTCGGTATCCCCATTTACACATGTTTACGTTGCATGTGCTCACCCCAGTTCGTAGGCGGTTGAGGGTTCTCCATAATGGCCATTTTAGTTCATTTCCAGAGGCCAATTGTTCGTTAGGTGAGATTAGAGGTGCCTGGTCTCCCGTAGGCAGTGTTGCTTTCCATTTTGACAATCTGGCCTTTTGTTTTGAGGTTTCGATCGGTTGAACTGAGGTGAGGAAACTCTGTCTTGATTTTAGACGTGTGTGTGGAGGGTTTTGTCCGAAGAGAGGATGGCGCTGGTCGCGCAGCTGCTTGAGGCGCTCTGCTTCGCTTGCTATAGCTCGACTGATGTTGGGTGGAGCTATGCCACTAAGCAAATAAAGTTGGCTAACTGGGGTGGGTCTTAAGCATCCCGTGGTTACGCGACAGGCATCATTCAGCAGAGGATCCACTCGTTTCGCATGCGCTGATCTTTCCCAAACTGGGGCAGCGTATTCAGCAACCGAGTAGCAGAGTGCAAGTGCCGACGTACGTAAAGTATGTGGGTCGGCACCCTATTTTGTGGAGATGAGCTTACTCAGAAGGTTGTTTCTTGTTGATAGTTTGCCCCTGACCTTGTCTACATGATGTCTGTAAGTAAGTGTGCGATCAAGGGTGACGCCTAAATAACAAGGAGTGCTGCTGAACGCAATCCGTTGGTTGTTCCACGTGATGTTTAGGGTATGTTTGGCGTCTCGGTTTCGAAGATGGAATTACAGCCCGCTGAGTGTTAGGCACTGAGTCCTGCCCAACCGTGGCAAGTGATAGGCACAGTCATCAAAGGAGTGAACCCCAGACAGGCAACTGGCACTGGTGAATACCCCTGCGGCTCGTGGCTATGAGGGCCTCACTTTGACAATTAGGTACTGGCTGGACCCTTTCTGCAGGTGGTCCTTTCATGATGATGAGGGCAGAATGTCTGTGACCTCACATTAAAGGCCAACACTATGATGGTCGATGACTCGCTGCTCAACATGTGACCAGCATGGCCACATGCCAGCATTTATTAGCACCACAATGGGTTTGTTGCATAATAGTGATTGCAGAAGTCATGATCCACATACCAGTGTGTCCCTGGTTTTAGTAATCATCCAGGCACTGACCAGCAGGTGGTGGACAGGGGCCAGCATATTGCCATAAGTGGCCCACTTTGACAGGTAGCTCATTCGCCTATGCTCATGTTCTTATACCCCTCACCTCGTCAAAGAATTCAGCCCGCCAAACTTTATCTTTTGCTGCGCCTGAAACTTGTCAATTCTTTACAGTTATTCAGAGACACGTCTGGTTAGTCTTTGGCTCACATCTATAAGAGTCCACCTGTGACACTTCAACAAGTATGAAAGATACTTGGACACATTTGATATTCCTCTACAGTTTATATGGTACCAGTCACTTACTGTTCCTGAAAACTATCACTAGTCCTGAGAACAAGTAGAGATGTGTTGTTACACTTATACTGCATGTGCCTAACAGTGGGATTGTACAACCTTCTTCTCACCAGTTTAATTTGCATTGACCAGATGTGTTGGGCACGACTAGGACTTCAGTATATGTAAATAGGAAGAGACAACTCTCAACCATTTTTGAGTAAATTGAGTTTGAAAATTTTAGGCATGTTTATATTCTTTGTATGATCATTAGTATTCAGTGTGTCCACAACCAGGTGAGTATGTACTTAGTTTCAAAAGTGCAAGATCTTGGGATAGAATCTCGCTGCCGGTACTTTTTTTTCATTTCTTTATAATTCTAACGATAGATGAATTATGACTGCATAAATTATCAATATGTAATGAATCATTTATTATTTTCATTGCCTTTACATTGAAAAATTGGATTTTTGTGTAAAATTTTGGAAGTAGTTTCTCATTATAACCAAGTTGCTGCAGAAACTTTCCGATTCACCTTGAGCCAATTTTCTCTGTGTCCTTGCTGCTACAGGATGACAAACTGTGAACCAATTGTTTTTGACCCTCCATTAGCCCATTTTCCCTGTATATGTTCAGATACAATACCACTCACTATACAAATCTAATTTCCCAGTATTCCTGCAGGTAGTTTTTGACCCCCTCACCAGAAACAGCTATATGTGCACAAGAGACTTCCAGTTGGTGGAACGAGAAAGGGAACAGTGTTCACAAGCCCAGAGAATCCTTCATTCGTTAGTTAGCACTTGAGGTAGATACTTGGTAATGCTCTAAGATATCTCGATTTTATGAGCAAATTTGGTGATATACGTTGTACTTTAACAGTAAGAGAAAGTGAACTTGATTCTGAAGACGAATTGCTTTACAGGGAATTTTCAAAAGTGCAATTAAAAACAACACATGTGCATAGTGAACAAGATCTTTCTCCAAAGCACCCTCATTGCATCTTCAAGAACTCATGAAATTGGAGAAGCAATATTTTGCAACACTTTTAAAATGCTAGTAGAGAAACAACTTGTGATACAAGATGAACTAATTGCCCACTGGGAAATATATGAAGGATGACTGTTTGATGAAAGTAAAGAAATCACTTCATCTTAATCGGATGATTACGAGCCTTTTGAGAAGAAAGGAAAGGTGGACAGCAATTATATTCTTCTGGATTACAATAGAAGGATCATCAATCTAATGAGAGAGCATCCAGGATGGAGATTGGCCATTCTTCATAGAAGGAGTGTCACAGCTCAAAAGCATTATAGATTGGAAAAGATTGGAAGAACACATAAAATAATGTAAAATGAAGAATGAACCACTTAAAACAATTGTTTTGTGGACCTATGATCGTTTCATAGGAGCTTGAGAATGTGGTCATCAGGTAAGGGAGAAACTTGCAGCAGTGGTTTCTTGCTGCTGCTAGCAAATTTCCTGATTTGAAATTTAAAACTTCAGACTCTTGTGTCATGCTCTTCAAAAGAAAGCATCGAGAGTGAAAGGACTTCACAGCAGGAGGTCTTTAATGCTGCAGCAACTTTCCGAATCCAGACAAGGCTTTTATTTTTAACATTGATCAAACTGCTATTACAGAAAAAAGAAACCATCCATTCATATCAATTGCAATAGAACTTTTACTGACTGTTGTTGTTGTGGTCTTCAGTCCTGAGACTGGTTTGATGCAGCTCTCCATGCCACTCTATCCCGTGCAAGCCTCTTCATCTCCCAGTACCTACTGCAACCTACATCCTTCTGAATCTGCTTAGTGTATTCATCTCTTGGTCTCCCTCTACGATTTTTACCCTCCACACTGCCCTCCAATAATAAATTTGTGATCCGTTGATGCCTCAAAACATGTCCTACCAACCGATCCCTTCTTCTAGTCAAGTTGTGCCACAAACTTCTTTTCTCCCCAATCCTATTCAATACTTCCTCATTAGTTATGTGATCTACCCATCTAATCTTCAGCATTCTTTTGTAGCACCACATTTCAAAAGCTTCTATTCTCTTCTTGTCCAAATTATTTGTCGTCCATGTTTCACTTCCATATGTGGCTACATTCCATACAAATACTTTCAGAAATGACTTCCTGACACTTAAATCTATACTCGATGTTAGCAAATTTCTCTTCTTCAGAAACGCTTTCCTTGCCATTGCCAGTCTACCTTTTATATCCTCTCTACTTCGACCACCATCAGTTACTTTGCTCCCCAAATAGCAAAACTCCTTTACTACTTTAAGTGTCTCATTTCCTAATCTAATTCCCTCAGCATCACTCGACTTAATTCGACTGCATTCCATTATCCTCGTTTTGCTTTTGTTGATGTTCATCTTATATCCTCCTTTCAAGACACTGTCCATTCCGTTCAACTGCTCTTCCAAGTCCTTTGCTGTCTCTGACAGAATTACAGTGTCATCGGCGAACCTCAAAGTTTTCATTTCTTCTCCATGGATTTTAATACCTACTCCGAATTTTTCTTTTGTTTCCTTCACTGCTTGCGCAATATACAGATTGAATAACATCGGGGAGAGACTACAACCCTGTCTCACTCCCTTCCCAACCACTGCTTCCCTTTCATGCCCCTCGACTCTTATAACTGCCATCTGGTTTCTGTACAAATTGTAAATAGCCTTTCGCTCCCTGTATTTTACCCCTGCCACCTTTAGAATTTGAAAGAGAGTATTCCAGTCAACATTGTCAAAAGCTTTCTCTAAGTCTACAAATGCTAGAAATGTAGGTTTGCCCTTCCTTAATCTAGCTTCTAAGATAAGTTGTAGGGTCAGTATTGCTTCACGTGTTCCAACATTTCCACGGAATCCAAACTGATCTTCCCCGAGGTCGGCTTCTACCAGTTTTTCCATTCGTCTGTAAAGAATTCGCGTTAGTATTTTGCAGCTGTGACTTATTAAACTGATAGTTTGGTACTTTTCACATCTGTCAACACCAGCTTTCTTTGGGATTGGAATTATTATATTCTTCTTGAAGTCATATCGAGGTGAAAAAGAGAGAGAAGGTTGCCCAATCAATGAATGCAATGATGCATTCATATATGATAATGCCATCGGTAAGTACAACCGGTTTACTGTTTCCGCAGCTGTATACATGTCTTCAAGAACTACAATGCAAATTAGGACCAAAAGTAAAAAATGGACTGCTTAGTTGCAAAAATCTTGTAATCGACGTATCAAAATCTGGAATAATGGGAAAGAATAATTTTCAACATTTCGTTCAGTACGTTTTCCTACCAGCCGTGAAAACTAATTCATTGCTTTTGTTGGATTCATGGTCTGGACATAGCGACGCCTCTGTTTTTGAGGAGGAGGACGAAAAATCTGTAGATTTAAAGTGAATTCCACCTGGAACTACTGGTGTGATTCAACCTCTCAATAAAGAATATTTTCGACAGTGGAAAGCATTTTTCAGGAAATTATCAGACAATATAATTTCCAATACATCTCTCTCATTTCAGATTTATCAGTGGTCTTGTGGTTTCCGGCGACTAGAGGGAGCAGCGTGGTGCTGGTGTGCCTGACACTCACTCCCACCCTACTACTGAGCTTACGTAAAGTTTTTCGCTGACCTTACATTAGAAAATAGATTAAGGAAAGACAAACCTACTTTTCTAGTGTTTGTGCTTTTGATAATGTTGACTGGAATACTCTCTTTCAAATTATGAAGGTGGCAGGGGTAAAATACAGGGAGCGAAAGGCTATTTACAATTTGTATAGAAATCAGATAGCAGTTACAAGAGTCGAGGGACATGAAAGGGAAGCAGTGGTTGGGAAGGGAGTGAGACAGGGTTTTAGCCTCTCCCCAATGTTATTCAATCTGTATATTGAGCAAGCAGTGAAGGAAACAAAAGAAAAATTCGGAGTAGGTATTAAAATCCATGGAGAAGAAATAAAAATGTTGAGAGACAGCAAAGGACTTGGAAGAGCAGTTGAACGGAATGGACAGTGTCTTGAAAGGAGGACATAAGATGAACATGAACAAAAGCAAAATGAGGATAATGGAATGTAGTCAAATTAAATTGGGTGATGCTGTGGTAATTAGATTAGGAAATGAGACACTTAAAGTAGTAAATGAGTTTTGCTATTTGGGGAGCAAAATAACTGATGATGATCGAAGTAGAGAGGATATAAAATGTAGACTGGGAATGGCAAGGAAAGCGTTTCTGAAGAAGAGAAATTTGTTAACATCGAATATAGATTTAAGTGTCAGGAAGTCATTTGTGAAAGTATTTGTATGGAGTGTAGCCATGTATGGAAGTGAAACGTGGACGATAAATAGTTTAGACAAGAAGAGACTAGAAGCTTTTGAAATGTGGTGCTACAGAATAATGCTGAAGATTAGATGGGTAGATCACATAACTAATGAGGAAGTATTGAATAGGATTGGGGAGAAGAGAAGTTTGTGGCACAACTTGACTAGAAGAAGGGATCGTTTGGTAGGACATGTTCTGAGGCATCAGGGAATCGCCAATTTAGTATTGGAGGGCAGTGTGGAGGGTAAAAATCATAGAGGGAGACCAAGAGATGAATACACTAAGCAGATTCAGAAGGATGTAGGTTTCAGTAGGTACTGGGAGATGAAGAAGCTTGCACAGGATAGAATAGCATGGAGAGCTGCATCATACCAGTCTCAGGTCTGAAGACCACAACAGCAACATGATAAACTGCAGTATGCACGCAGTTCTTTACAAAACCTGACTGAACAGTGTTATAAACACTGGTTGACGGGATAATAGAAAGTTTCGTCTTTACATCAGCAATGAATTTCTCTGTAGCATTGTCTATCACTAGCAGCTGCTCTACACGTTTACGTGATGTAAACTTGGTAATTTTGCGACTTCCTATTCTGTACGATTTCTTGAACCTGCGTAGCCAGGCTGACATAGCCTGGAAATTAGCAATGTTCATGTCAGATGCAGTTTGAAGGGCCGAGTCTCGCAGATCTGCATCAGTAAAGGTGCATAGCCTCTTACGAGCAGTTGTAAATCTTTCAAACAGTTTTTCATTCATATGGTTTCAGGTTTCCATTTGGCACATATTTCTTAAGTCATGTAATTGATTCTTCCATTTAGATAGTTCACACTCCGATTTTACGATATGAAAACGCCTTTCACATTGCGTAACTTCAAGTGTTTTTTCCCTCCTTGATTTAACCAATATTTCACTGCCTTTCCTTTGTCACAGAAAGCTTTTGCAGTATGTGCTTTTCAAAAAAGGCTTCGAAGGTATTTTTCTTCAGAACTGTTTCTGTCACAACTGATGTTGCCCGAACCACAATTCATGGAATTGTCACAATTACTTCGAATTTCTTCTAATGTATCCACAGTTTCAAACAAAATGTCAGTGTCATTCAAATGAATGTCAGGGAAATCAACTAACAAATGATGGATTTGTACGTACTCAGAGAAGTAGGTGATTTTGGCTGGAAATAATGTTCTTCATATTTATTCATTGCTAAATTGAGAACGTTAATTGGATTCAACATTACTGTGAAACTGGAAGGGAAAAAAAGGTACTATTAGCAGGCATTCCTTATTAAAGCACAATAAATATTAATTCAGCTTTATCTGTATTGTCAATACTTACCAATACTGGAAAAAGGAACTGATAATTTGTAATAGATTTTACTGGGGTGGCTAATTCGAGAGAATAGTAAGTTTGTACTGCAGTGTGAGAGAAACTTTCAGTGAACGGTAACCTGAAACATCCTCTACAAATCATGATCTGATTGTGTCGTGTTTCCTGTGTATCGCCGTCCTCAGGTGTGTGTGTGTGTGTGTGTGTGTGTGTGTGTGTGTGTGTGTGTGTGTGTGTGTGTGTGTGTGTGTGTGTTGCGCGCGTGCGCCTAGTTGCGCATTCGCAGTTTCTACAGTGCCAGTAGGGGTGTCAATTTCTACTGTCGCCTGGCATGCTAAGAATTTGGGAAATTTCAGCTTTTTTTAAAAAAGACTTGCAGTGCTTCTTAGCAGCTAAAATTTTTGACAGTGCACTTCTTTTGGTGTCTTCTTCCTGTGTAAAAACATTTCAGGATAGGTTTCAACATGTCTTCTTGGACCATTCTCTTGTCATTGCACCTGAGGTATGACATGTCCGGAAGTCATACACAATCACATCCAGCAGCTGAGTGGCATTGGTAATGATGCAGTAGGCAGTCCATGCTCACTGCGTGCAGGATGATGAGTCCCATACAGCCGTGGCAAGTGAAAGTGCATTCGTACAGGAAGCAAACCCCAGACTGGTGGCTGGATGGTGCAGACTGTTGGTGGTGAGCACACAAGTGACTTGGTGGCTATAAGGGCATCAGGTTGAACCCTGGCCCGTCAAGTGGTGGCTGTGCCTCCTTGGCAGGCAGTCATGTAAGGATGACTGCATGACAACTTTTATCACTCGCTGCTGGACACGTCTAGCCCGGCCAGATAACCGGTATTTATTCATGCCTAGATGGGTTTGTTTTGATGTCGTGGAAGCAAAAGTCACATGTACCACATGCTGAAGTGTTCTTGGTTTTGGTAATCATCTGGGTGCTGACAGGCAGGCAGACAGCAATGCCTGGTTAATGCCATGCCACAGTGCTGGGTCAACATATTGCCGTAAATGGCCCATTTCATAACATTGGGCCCATCTGCCTAGGGCATATTAGTACATTCATAAGAAATCTATACTACAAATTTGTCACTTTGTCAAAAGAAGACATTCAAGTTGTATACATTACTACAATTTTTGGTATTCCGTGTATATTACCATATAGTTAAAAAAACAGGTCTAGATGGTCTCTGCAATAGGTAATCTGCAGTTGTGTCATACTGATCAATAACATCTCAATACCCACAAGATGTTTTGTATCTCCTTCTAATCTGCTAGATGTACTAAGTACCAATTGCTGCTTTGCAAGAGACAAGAAAATTTAGGTTTTGCATTAAATATTCAGTGTGTGGCATATGATCATTATGAGTTATTTAATATTTTCGTTTTGGTACACTCCATTCCATAGGTGAGGAAGTTCTATCAGATTGGGGACTGAGGCTACAGAGATTTAAAATAAGTTTGGTTTCAGTTGAAATAGCTTAGGATGTAGATCAGCCGGATGTGGAAAATGTGATGACAATGTGTATTCACAAAGAATTGTGTAGCAGTAGAAGAGAATCCAGTTTTGTAGCACAGTAGAAAATGTGTGTTCAGTTAGTCATTTGAAGAAGGTAATGAGGTGAAGACTTAGTAATTGCAACATAATTACAGATTTGGACATTCTAAAAACAACTGTGTAACTCACTGACACTTCTCTGACTGTGTTAAAAGATTTTCCAACAAGCATGGTAATTTGGACATGAAATTACTTTCATTTGATATAAAGGGCAACTTTAAAAACTGTGTAATTTCACCTGCTCCACAGTTTGAAAGGATATTGAGAAATAGAAATGATTTTCATTCCTTTGCTTCAAAAATTAATTCACATTGGCATTTTTTTAAATTTTTTATTAGCAGAAATTATAAAATAAGAGACTTGTGTGAAATTATCATTTCCATTCTACCATAAATAAAAACATGTTGGTTAGCTTCTCTGCACCTTCTATATCTTTTGAAATCTTTGTGTAGTCTTTGTTTGAAATAATGAGTGTTATCTTCTTTATTTATTTTTTTATTTTTTTGTGAATGTGTGTGTATTTAAAGGTTGCTTGGAAACCTGATGGGAAACAGCTACTGACAGCATCTGGAGACAAGACATGCAAGCTGTGGGATGTTGAAACCAGAACTGTTGTGTCTGAGTTTGTAATGGGCACCCAAGTTGAAGATCAACAGGTAAACTGTTTTGAAAAAAAGTCAATAGCAATAAAATCACATTAATTGCACAGGGAGATACAACTGCTAAGTTTTATACAAAATTTTCTATTTATTTTTTCTTCTTTTTTTATTTAAGGTTATATAGTCAGAAACAACATCGTTCAAGCCAATGGTACAGCAACATATGTCAACACTTGTGTGGAACACTCTTAAAAAAGTGAATTATGCAATATTCTGACTTTGCCTCAATTACTTATTTAAAAACAGCTTCAAAATGAAATGAAGTAGGATGCAGATTATTAAATTTTTGGTTCAGGTTATGCAATCTGTGAAGTACACTCTGTCTTTAACGAACTATCGATTTTATTGATATTTTTAGCACTTCATTCTTAGTATTAACAAAACCGAACAGTCTTTTTTAAAAAACTGGTTTCAACATTGTTACATTGCTACTACTAAGATTACTCTTGGGATGAGCACGATTTATGTGAGTAAGGTTAGTAATACAGGGTGTCCCAAAAAGAATGACCCGATTTTAACTTGTAATAATATTGAGACAAATGTCACTAGGTAACTGAAACAGCACTAGATGTAATCGGCATGGTCTAGAGTTTCAGAAAAAATCCGCTGGATGTCGCTAAGAGTGCTGACCTGGAGTGTGGACATGGAAGATGACACTTATGTCACAGTTGATATACAGTGATGAGTCAACTTTCCATATTAGCGGTAAGATTCACCATCAT
This sequence comes from Schistocerca serialis cubense, assembly GCF_023864345.2. Lineage (NCBI taxonomy): Eukaryota > Metazoa > Arthropoda > Insecta > Orthoptera > Acrididae > Schistocerca > Schistocerca serialis. Next base: position 314,811,157 of record NC_064638.1, read on the forward strand.
AATGTGCGTATATGGGGGCTCGAAAATCCTCATGAAACAATTAAACACGAATGTGATTCACCAAAAGTGAGTGTTTTTGTGCTGTTTCGCAAAGCAAGGTTTATGGACCCTACTTTTTTGAGGAAGAAACTGTAACAGGACAATCATATCTTGTAATGCTATGAAACTGATTATTCCCAGAATTTGACTCTGACAATTTCATCTGTCAGTAAGATGGAGCACCACTGAACTGGCACAGCAACGTGCGTAGTTTCCTTAATGCCATTATGCCTCAACGTTGGATAGGGCGTACAGTACTGCGAGACTAGGCTTTACACTCTTGGCCTCCTAGGTCCCCTGACTTAACACCATGTGATTTCATCCTGTGGGGATATGTTAAACAATGTGTTTGCGTTCCTCCCTTACCTCATGACATTGATGAACCAAAAATCAGAATATCAGGTGCTGTAGCTTCAGTGACAGAAGACATCTTACGCTCAGTTTGGGATGAATTCGGCTATCTGCTAGATGTCGTCCGTACAGCCAGTGGAGGACATATTGAACATTTATGATGGATTTTTATAAACTTCTGTCTTTTCTGAATAATTTAGTGTGCAATTTGTCGGTGTTAAGCCCTTCTTCCTAATAAATAATTCTATTTAAAATCGGGTTATTCTTTTTGGGACACCCTGTACATTTGTACCTATCAGTTCCCGTGCATGAATCAGTAATAATTTTTTCAAACATTAACCTCACATACAGTATATTCATATAAATAATGAAAAATTATATACATTTATAAACAGGCAGTAATAAAAGGCAATTGCTGTGTTAATGGCACAAAGTGTTCATGTTACAGAGTGCTCTCAATCACCTGCTGTAAGGTGGGTTCTAGATTACTGATTACATCTCCTAAGACAGTGATATCCCCACTCACAAAGCTGTAAATGTCCAATATAAGTCTGTCAACATTAACATTAAATATTGCACTTTCCTTGGATTTGTGCAATAGTATTGAGCCAATGTGGCCTTTATTGCAAGACTTCCTTTCTTTCTATTATTGAAGCCTTATTGATAATGAATTAAGGATTTATAAACATCGGTCCTCAGAAGGATTCAATCATTTTTTTAAAGCCAAAGGTCGCCTTATATGATACGAAATGGTTGTTTGTATTACTTTGCTCTTGTTTATTTTTTGGAGACCTCACTCTTTTGACTGGTTCACGGTGGCCCATCACAAATAACACTCTTGCGCCAATATCTTCATCTCAGAGTAGCACTTCTCTCCTATATCTACAGTTATTTGGTGGATGTATTCCAATATCTGTCTTTACTACAGTTTTATCATCTGCATCTCCCTGTATTACTGTGGAAGTTATTCCTTGATGTTTTAACATGTCCCGCCATCCTCTCTTCTTCTTCTTCTTCTTCTTCTTCTTCTTCTTCTTGTCAGTGCTTTCCATATTTTCCTTTCTTCACCAATTCTTTGAAGAACCTCCTCATTCCATATCGTACGGGTCCACATAATTTTCAACATCCTTCTGTAGCACCATATCCCAAATGCTTATATTTTCTTCTTTTCTGGTTTTCTCACCGCCCATGACTCACTTCCATACAGTGATGTGCTCCAAGCATATATACTCAGAAATTTCCTCCTCAGACAAGGCCAATGTTCAATACTAACAGAACTTTCTTGGGCAAGAATGCCTTCTTTGGCTGTGCTAAGCTGATTTTAATGTACTCCTTGATTCATCTGTCATGTGATATTTTGCTTCCATGGTAGCAGAACTTATTAACTTCATCTATTTTGTGTTAATAAATTTTGATTAGTGTATTGCTAATCTCATTTCTGCTGCTCCTCATTACTTAAGTCTTTCTTCAGTTTACTCTCAAATCATATTTGATCTCATAACACTATTCATCTCTTCAAAAGCTCCTGTAATTCTTCTTCAATTTCACTGGCGATAGCAATGTCACCAAGGAATCTGACACCCTTTCATCCTGAATTTTAATCCCACTGTTTAACTTTTCTTCTACTGACATCATTGCTTCTTTGATGTTTGGATTGAATAGTCTTCTTTCCTCTCTTGTGCTCTTTTTGAACTGAACACTTCATTCTTGGTCTTATATTCTTACTCTTCCCACTTACATTTTTTACATATAGCTCAGTCCAGTTTTTCTTAGAATTTTGAACTTACATCATTTTACATTGTTGAACACCTTTTCTAGGTCTCAATTGTGAACAGGTTTTGACTTTTCTTTAAGTTGTTTCTATTGTCATGTGCAATATCAGAACTGCCTCTCCACTACATGTACCTTTGTGAAAGCAAAACTTATCATCTAACAGATTCTCAATTTTCTTTTCCATTCACTCCTACCTCTTGAAGCCAAACAGATAAAACTTTCAAACATAAATTCAGTGTTAAGCCGTGCAGGTTAGTTGTGGACACTGAAAAGCAACAGTACAGTGATTCATATTTGTATGTCTGTATGTACTGGTGCCATGTATAGTTGTGCTGCTTTCATGATCTACAGTATGGATTTAACCAGAATGTATTTTTGTTCATAATTTAAGGTCAAGGTTCTTCTTGTGTCCTCACAGAACCAATTCCGTTAGTTACTATTGCTGTAAAAATTATTTTATGAGGTAGACTGAGTGTTGTCCTCAAACACATGGCCCACTAAAACTGTGTATTATTATTATTAATGCTTCATGCATCAAAAACTTCACTGTAGCAAAAAAAGACAGATTGAAGTATCATGAATAGTAGTTAGAAACCGATGTGTTGCGTTTCATTGGCTGTTTATTTTGCACTGTCAGTTTAATACGATTTAAAAAGAAAATTCTAAGTTGGTATACAAAGCTCCACTTCAAAATTTTTCACTTTAGCATCTAAATAGGTTGTTTGATAAAGTTTTTAAAAATATATTGGTAATGTTGCAAGAGCTGAACTGGATGTGTTAATCTTAACGTTTTTCCCCCCTCTGAGAATATCTCCTTTTTTGCTATGTTTAGTAGTGCTTGTAAGTATGTATGTATGTATCTAAGTATGTTATAATTTCAGTGAAAAATAACTTCAAGCTGTTAAGTTATTCCTGAAACTAGAGGGATAAAACGTATCCACAATTTTCACGTAAATAATATAATATTATGGAAAGAACAGATTGCTACTCACCATATAGAGGAGATGATGATTCGCAGGCAGACACAACAAAAGACTACTACACATGTGAGCTTTCAGCCAAAAGCTCTTATTCTAATGTAGAGCAAGCACACCGTATGCACACATGACCACCAATTCCATCAGCTTGGGCTGGAATGCACTTACCATGTGGGATGCAAGCATCAATCTGGAGGATGCAAGCTAGGGGAAGGAGAAGATATTAGTGTACAGATGGGGAGGGGATTGTGTGCGGGGACTAGAATGCCAATAGGTGCAGCATCAGAAGGTCATGGGTCAGGAAGGCAGAGAAAGAAGGAACAAGAAAGGAGAGGAGTGGGGAAGGATGGATGGATGCATTGGCAGAGGGTGGGAGACGAGAATGGGGAAGAGATGACAGGGCAGAGAGGTTGGAAACTGTTGGGTGGAGGGTATGGGAACAGTATGTTGCTGTAGGTTGAGGCCAGGATAATTATGGGATTGGAGAATGTGTTGTAAGAAAAACTCTAACCTTTACCATTCAGAAAAGCTGGGTAGGGAGGCAGCCATTGTAATCAAGTGTGTTATGTTCAGCTGTATGTTGTGCCATAGGGTCGTCTGCTTTGTTCTTGGCCACAGTTTGGCAGTGACTGTTCATCATTGTGGACAGCTGGTTGGTAGTCACACCAGTATAACAAGCTGTGCAGTAATTGCATCAGAGCTGGTAAATGATATGGCTAGTTTCACAGGTGGTGTGGATACTGATGGGGTAGGATAAACCTGTGACAGGACTGGAATAGAAAGTGCTGGGTGAGTGGACTGGGCAGGTCTTGCATGTGGCACTTTCACAGGGATATGATCCTTGTGGCGTGGGCCACGCCACCTGTGGAAGCAACCATGTCATTTACTGGCTCTGCAGCTTTTTATATGGTATGAGTTCCAACCAGCTGCCCACCAGTATGAATGGCCACCACCGAACTGTGGCGAAGATAAAAGCAGACCACCTAATGGCACAACAGGTAGCGGCACATAACTTGCTTAATTTCAGTGGCTGCTTTACTACCTGAGCCATCTGAATCATCCTCTCCACCACCAGATTTTCTGAAATGAGGAGATTGGAGTTCTCTCTACAATACATTCTCCACTCCCATAATTATCTGGCCTGGCCCTATGGTAACATGTTGCCCCACACTCTCCATCCATCAGTTTGCACCACCTCTGCCCTGTCATCTTCTCCCTATTCTCATCTTCCACCCTCTTTGTTTGCTGCCCTCTGCCAATGCACTCATTTTTACCTACTCCTCTAATTTTTCACTCCTTTTCTTCCCCACCTCTCTTCCTCACAACCATCTGACCCTGCGCTTGTTGGCATTGCAGTCCCTACACACTCTGCCAGAAAGTGTTTGTCTCCCCCCCACCTATACACTACTATCCCTTCCCCTTCCCCACTCCCTCCAGATGGCTGCTTGCATACCATGTGATAGCTGCAATCCGGCCCGAGCTGCCAGAATTGGCAGTCATGTGTGCATGGGGTGTGCTTGCTTGTGTGTATGAATAGTGTGTGTGTGTGTGTGTGTGTGTGTGTGTGTGTGTGTGTGTGTGTGTGTGTGATGAAGGCTGTGGAGCGAAAGCCTTATGTAAATGTATTTCAACTGCACCTGTCTGCAACTTAATGTACCTTCTTCACGGTGTGTAGCAGTGTACCTTACCTGCATTGTTGGTATTCCTATCTGGAGTTTCCATTGTTTGTTTTTTGCCAAACGGCTTTCTTCCATCCTACAATCCTGTGATGTTTTCCTTTGTTACTCTTCTCTCTGGCATTACTCCTCTGTGTCCCTTCTTTGCTGTGTTTATTCACCACCTTCCAAACTGAATCTGCTTCCAAGTTTCACTGTATCAACAATTGTCCGCATATAACACAGGCTTCATGACTGCGCAGATTGTTGATGCAGCACCTGATGCCCCATATTCTTTCCTCTGGTAGTTATAATTGTGTATTTTAATGTGGTTTCACACACTCTTGCGTATTTTTACACATCTGTGCATATTCGTACATATCTGTGCATATTTTTATGTACCACTTATTTTTGCATATTTTTATGTACCTGTGTGAGTTTTTTTATGCATCTTTTCTGTTATCCAACTCCTTTTCTGTTACCAGTCTCCTCTCAAAACAATCAACACCTATTTTGCCCATTTCTGCATCATTCCTGTTTTCTTTATACTATTCCTGCCACAATAGACTCTGCTCCATCTTTCTGCACCAGGTTAGAAAAGTCTTTCGTTCCCTGGCTAAAACCTAGTCCCACGTTCTGTTTCCCAAATGCTGCCTAAACCACAGAATCCCCCAAATGGCCTAACCATAAAGATAACTTTTTCTGGATTGCGCCCCTCCTTTCACAATGACTTTCACCTTTTCAGATTCAGCTAATCCCTGGCCCTCACAAAACTGGTACTATAGAAACACATGTCCTTGGCACAGGCATCCTAGAACCATCTTCCCTCTCTGCAAGATACTACTACTGTGTAATCCCTACTCCATTCATTACATCTCTTAAATTGAATCCCTTGCTCTCCAGCACCTGGAGGAGGACTCCAAACACCACCTCCATGAATGGTGACACCCTAATGCCGCCTCTGGGCACCACTACACAACTCCTATCCTACCCACAAAGTTCCTCCTCATCCATCCCTCATAGCACGTAAACCCTGTCTAGCTGATATTCTCAACTTGCCACATCCCCCGAAATTCCCTACCAGCTCTCCACTAAATCCAGAGCCAAAGCAGTTCTGTAACACTGTTGTTAACCTTTCCACCATAGCCTTCAACTCCACAGAAGTTCGTCCTACTCCCTACACCTAGATTTATCCATGCTGACTGTGTGTTTGTGTTTCTACATTAGAATAAGAATTTGCATGTATAGCTGTCAATTTCTTGTGCCCACTTGTGACTCAACACCTCTATACGGTGAGCTGCAGTCTATTATTTTCCTAATGTTGTCATTATTCCTTTCCTGGTTTTTCCGTTGTTTAACATAAATTAGAAATATTTTACACACAAAAACTTTTTTCAAAGCAACCTATAATTTCTATGAGTTGTGCTGTATTTACGTGTTCTTTGTCTTAAACTGTTTCATCCAAGGAAAGAAATTGTTAAATATTAGTGCAAGAAATGTGTCCGTTAAAAATAATCAGATGACCCTATATATAGCAAATGCACACTAGCAAAGCAAATAAATATGTGTAGCAAATTCATAGTGAATATTGTAGGTTTCTAGTGCATTGTAATAAAATCAAGTATTTGTGCAAGTAATAAATATTTGTTGTTGATTATGGAAAAACAAATACATTGAATTTTACCAGGTGACGTACTGATATAACTAAGATTCTTGTTTCAGGTTTCTTGTTTGTGGCAAGGACAGTACCTTCTGACCGTTTCCCTTAGTGGATTCATTACTTATCTGGATGTCAACAACCCTGTAAAGCCCATAAGAGTGATAAAGGTAGCTTTTAAAAATGTTGTATTACAGTAATTCTTTTAGATAATGGTTTTTTTTTTTTTTAGCTGCTATTGCTTCTTGCGAAAGCTGTGTCCTGGTTCATTATTGCCTCATGTTTGATCTGCACTAAGAAAGTTTTTGTTTGCTGTACAACAAATACTTTAGAACACATTTTTAATTGTCTATTTCTTTGCTTTGATTTTGATAAGCTGTGACCACATTCTCCAGCTGTCAGTGTTTGTCCAACATTTCAACCTTCATTGCAAGTATTGTTTTTTTTTCTACTCTTTCTACATCTTTTTAAGTTTTGGTTTATCATAAAACCATGGTCTTCTTGAATTTTCTTCCTGGATGGAATTCTTGACATGTTTGTAATTTTATTTTATCTCCATCCTTTATCAATCCTTTGTTACTAAATTATTACCTAAAAATTGATGTGAACACTACAAGGCACTATTAGGCATGGGTATTTGTTGGAGGTGATATGTCATTGCCTTTCTCAAACCTGTGAATTGAATTACCCATCCAGATTAATGAGACCTAAAGCCTAACATAGAAAAGTGTGGGGTCATCCACATGAGTGCTAAAAGGAATTCGTTAAACTTCGGTTACACAATAAGTCAGTCTAATCTAAAAGCCGTAAATTCAACTAAATACCTAGGTATTACAATTACGAACAACTTAAATTCGAAGGAACACATAGAAAATATTGTGGGGAAGGCTAACCAAAGACTGCATTTAATTGGCAGGACACTTAGAAAATGTAACAGGCCTACTAAGGAGACTGCCTGCACTATGCTTGTCTGTCCTCTTTTTAGAATACTGCTGCACGGTGTGGGATCCTTACCAGATAGGACTGACGGAGTACATCGAAAAAGTTCAAAATATGTGAGAGAGTGTCACAGAAATGATACAGTATTTGGCCTGGAAAGCATTAAAAGAAAGGCATTTTTCGTTGCGACGGAATCTTCTCACGGTATTCCAATCACCAACCTTCTCCTCCGAATACGAAAATATTTTGTTGATACAGGCCTACATAGGGAGGAACGATCACCATGATAAAATAAGGGAAATCAGAGCTCATATGGAAAGATATTGGTGTTCATTCTTTCCACGTGCTATACGAGATTGTAAACAGAGCATTGACAACTTTGAAATAAACAATAAATCTTAAAAAAAATGTAGGAACAACTGGGAATCAAACTTTGAACTTTTCTCTTTTTATTATTATTATTATTATTATTATTATTATTATCATTATTATTATTATTACTAGATTTTGAGTTTTAATTCTTGAATTTGTCATTAGTTGCTGGTCAGCATTTTTAAATGTTAAAACACAGTTTGCTTTAGGAAAATACTGATTACATCTTATCGCATGCTTCTATAATTTTAGGGACACAATAAGCCTATTACAGTTCTTGCTTTGAGTCCAGACAAGAAGACTGTTTACACTGGTTCACATGATGGTTTTATTACTAGCTGGGATTCTAAAACAGGTAAAAAATTCCTACTTATTATACATAGATTAAAGTTTGAGACTGATGTGTTATTGATCATAATAAAAAAACACCTTGAAATGTGTCTCAAGTAAATGTGTGTTGTTAGGTCTCTATGTGTTGAAGTGCTCTGCCATGTTTAACTATTATTTTATATACTGAGTCATCTTCAAACAGAGAAATTGTGGAAATCTTACACTGATGAGCCAAAACATTCTGACCACCTACTTAATTACTTGTTTGTCTATCTTCAGAACTAAATAAATCACTGGTTCTGCGTATCAGGAGCCAGACACTTTGTTATTATGTTTATGGAGGTATGTGACATTATCTACGACTCAAAAGTAAAGACAGTAATATCTATGAGTGAACTATAATGTCATTGGTGAAAGCCAATGGGTTGTATCCCATTCTTCAGTTGCCCCATAACCTGCTTAATACCATGTTTGTGCATCTTTGGAATGAAATAAATCACTGATTCTGTGTATCAGGGATCCCACAGTTTGTTGGGAGGTATGTGGATGTCTACGCACAGGTTGTGCAATTTGTGTAAATATCGGGCTGGTGATTTGTGTACATGGTGATGGTGCCCAGTAGTGACCCATATGGGTTCCATAGGATTTGCATCAGCTGACTTTGGCTGCCAAGACATCAATGTGAGTTCACTATAATGCTACTCCAACCACTGTAGCAGGATTCTGGCTCAGAGACACGACAGTTATATTGCTGACAGAGGACATTGCCGTCAGGGAAGACGTTAAGCATGTAGGGGGACACAGGTAGTTAGCAGAGTCAGCATGTCTTTGATTACTACCACAGGTCTCAAGCAAGTGCAGGAGAATGTCTCCCATAGCATAATAGTGCTCCCACCAACCTTTGTCTGTGGTGCACTGCAAGTTTTGAGCTACTGTTGCCTGGATGGCAGTGTTTATGGAGATGACCATCAACCTAGTGTAGCAAAAATGTGATTTACCTTAATCCTGATGGTCCCTTGTCCACAGCAGTCATAATTGACAATGTCGTTAGGTCAGCAGTGGACACACAGGGTGGTCTGCTGTGGAGGTCCATGTTCAACAACGTACGATGAACAGTGCGCTCCGAAACACTTCTGCTTGCACCAGCATTGTGCTCTTTCAGCAGAGATGCCACAGACCACAATCTATTGCACTTTCAGAGCAGCCAAGCCTATGAACCCCAAGTTCTGTGAAAAGTCGTGGATATCCAACCATTTAACGCCTAGTGGTAGTTTCACTGTCCTCTGACCCCTTTCTGTAAGATGTTCACAACAGTAGCTCATGAATATCAGACCAGTTTTGCTTTTCGAGATTCTTGTTCACGGACTCTATGTAACAACAATCTGCCCTTTGCCAAAGTCACTTACATTAATGGATTTCTCCATTTGCAGTCCATATCTTCACTAGGGTGATGCCCCATCTGTGCTTGTCCACTCACATACTTATGTTACCACATCATGTGCCCACAATGCCACCAGATGGCATTCTTTGTCATGCCGAACAGTGGTCTTAATGTTCTGGCTCATCAGTGTATATATAGTATATAGGAGTGATGCAGTCACTAGTGGGGAGAAATTTACTAAATGTACAAAATATGCATTACAATTGGATTGTAATTTCACTAGTGCAGTTAGAGAGCAGAAAAGAATGAAAACCAATATGAGACACTGAGACTACAATTATGCAAAAAGAAAACAATTAACAAAAAGGTGATAATATTATTTGTATCAGGCTGTGCGGTTTTCCCCCCAATATAAGAGGTATGAAACAGCTGATAGGTATGTAGAAAGGACAATGAGTTGCTTAACTTAAGGTAAAGGGCTGTGCAGTAGAGGTGACATACCTATGCAGAGAAATGTTGAAGGGGGAGAAACAGGAAAGTGTTGCTCCTAGAGTTCAATAATTAAAAGAGGATAATTACAATGGACAAGTAGGAGGAGAGTAGAAAAATCCCCTCTTCTCCCTCTCTCCCCTCTCTACATCACGTATTCTCTGATAGCCAATGAGCATTCAGTAGTGTTCTCAGCGCTCTGCTGTGAACATCGTACTCAATGCAAATGTTAAACATGATCGTAGTGAGTAATGCAGTGAATTTTTTTTCAATTTGTTGTGAGTTGTCACAGCTGATGCTGGTGGAAAGTACAAAGTCTAACAAGCAAGTGAGAAACATAATTTACGGTATACAGAAAACATGTATGCGCTTACTGCAACATCACATGGAACCAGCAACAATGCAATCCCCATCTGTGTCTTGAGCTACGTGAACTGCCATAGTTCATGGATCGGATTATACATTCTAATACTTTCGTTTCAGATGCTTTAAGAGTAAAAAATGGTTAAAGATTTCTTGTCTTTCAGAAATACTAACTTTCTGTATTCTAGCCACACAAATTACCATAGTTTGCTCATTAATGCCCCTCCCCATCCAAAGCATTCCAAACAAAAAGGAATAAACTGCATATTTTTACTTAAAACTGAGCAAGGTGGTGCAGTGGTGAGCACATTGGACTCACATTGGGGAGGATGATAGTTCAAGCCCTCATCCAGCCTTCCTGATTTAGGTTTTCCGTGATTCCCTAAATTACTTCAGGCAAATGCCAGGCGTGGCCAATTTCCTTCCCCGATCCGAGCTTGGGCCCTGTCTCTAATGACCTCAGTGTCGGCAGGATGTTAAACACTAATCTCTCTCTCCTCCTCCTCCTCCTCCTCCTCCTCCTCCTCCTCTTTCACTTAAAACTTTAAACTCAATACAAAGTGAAATGACAAACTGTGTGGGGCTAAAAAATGTGTGACTGCACAGATCCACATTTAAAATTATGTCCATCATACAGATGCAAGAATTCTCCGTCACCCTAACCAAGATTATTCATTACATTATACGTCAAAAAAATCTTATTGATGTTGATTCAACAGCTGTTTACTGCAAAATAACCTACATACTTTCTTTCATAAATTGCTGTTTATCTGATTTCAGAGCTCAGTAAGTGAAATATGAGCAACATCTCATTGAGATACTTGATACCATTTTCTTAATACAGTATAACCCCGCTTTTATGTTCCAGGAATTAATCTTATCCCACCATGTACGACATTTTATACTGTTCCTGTCAAATTTCCTATGTCCACAGTGTTAATTTGCACACGATTTTGGGTCAACATATTTATAATTTTCCTGCAATTTATGCATTACGAAAAAGTTTTCATGGAGAAAAAATGATGCAGGCATGATGTTGGCCACCCAGTAGTGTTTATAAATAGTACATGGTTAAGTTTCTCTACACCAGAGTGGTTATACTCAGTGGATTTGAACTGATAAACATGTACAGTTGGAACAATTCACGCCGTATCTCCTGCCACTGCCAAGCTCTACTTGGCATTGTGGCTGATGGAAGTAACTAGGTTCATTCGAATAAATATATTATGACCGATCACAACAACGCATTTTTGTGATTGTTGTGATCATCATGTTACCTTTGTCGAACCATATTTGGTGTGTTTCGGCATTTGGCCACTTGTAATGTTAGTTCACACCACATTCATTTTTGCGGTTGCTCAAATACTTTTACTTTTTAGTATAAACACAGCACTGGTTACGTGATTTTTTCATGATGAGCAAAACGTGTTTCGAGAATTTATTCTCGTTGTCAAGTGCAGTATTTACTTATTTAATTTTTTCTTCTTTTTTCTTCGATGTTACACAAACAATGTGAGGGATAATTTGCCTGTGTGTGTAGTTTTATACATAACTGAGGAGGCACAGTACCTGGTAACTTCAGAAAGACGACTACAGGAGAGACACAGAGCAGCACAAAATACGTATCAACATATTTACACTTGACAGCGGGAAAAAATTGTCGAAACATGCCATTCTAAGCATGAAAAAAATACATAACTAGTGCAGTATTTCAATGTTTGAATAACGAATGACAGCTGCAGGCTTTTGAAAACATAGATTATGACGTATGAAATTGAGTCAAATGTTCCTATTTCCCAGACAGTTATCAGTTAGTCACATCAGCAATTTTTATTAGATAATAAACCTTTATCAGATAATAAACAAGTCTGTGACAAGTCTTTTGATGCCTGTTATGTACATATATCACACATAAAGTGTGAAAATGCAAGAGGGTATCCTATACATAACTTTTACAGCTTAAAACATTATTATTTCTCTCATTTTACATTTTCCAGCTTTTTTTTTTTTTTTTTTTTTTTTTTTTACCCCCTTGAAAAGTGTAAAAGCGGGGTTTCACTGTAGTTACATTATATGGCCTTCATTTCATTTAAAATATTTGACAAGTTTTCTCCTCCTGGAAAACAGGTTATTGTATTAAGTCAGTAAAGAAGACAAATCATCTTCAACCACTGTTATTTTAAGACATGGTACATTTTGAGTCCTCTGTGCAAGAACACTGACAACAGTGGACAAAATTAAGTCACACATTTATTTTTGCTTGTCTGAGCATGGTTCCACTATATGTCACTAACAGGAAATATTGCAACACTCAGTAACTCATGTGCAGCATTAATGTAGCTTCACAGTACAAGTTCTCATTGTGTTACATCTCCTGTGTTTTGAGAGGGGCTACCTATTTCACATGTGATTTCACATCACATAAAAAGAAGGGGAGGAGAGGGGGCAGGATTAAAGTAGATTGCTGTTTTATATGTAGTTTTGTTTTCAATTAAATAGGAAGTGAAGGAATTATAAATGTTTAGGATGCTTAGATTTACTGCTGTGTTTACTATTTAATTTATTTGTTCACAACACTTACTTTCATACCGTATTGTCAAGAACCATTTCTGAGGCGACACTTTCCCTTATAAAGCTCATGTAAAGAAATGGGTGCTTGCATAGATTTCAGCTGGTGCAGAAGCAAGGGGTTGAAATATGGGAAGAAGAAGGCAAGGGAGGAGACAGGTGGAGACCAGGAGGTATTAGAGTATGGGGACAGGTTGACTATAGTAATGAAGGATATTTTACTAAGAAACTTTCCCTGTTGCATTACTGGAAAGGTGTCGATGAAAGTACGGGGTGTGTGGGAAGAGCATTTAGACAGCATTGGTTGCATGGTTTTGTCACATTCAGAAAATGTGGAAGTTAAACATCCAGGTTGAAAGAGAAAGAAAATGTTATGGGAGCTAAATTTGAATATTTTTGTAAGTTGACCAGTAGATTTGATGGATTTCTTGAACTAAAGAAGGAACAGCGTGACACACATGTTAGGGTATACCACTGCATATTGGTTGGAGTTATACAATAGTTCATTTAGAAGAAGACCTTTGTTGCAGTGACTTCGTAGTTTAACATGTAGAAATATTAACAAACTATGTCCTGTTAGTAAAGAAGCCAAATCTTCTGACTTGATTAACTGGTTTGTTTTTGCAACTGCTGCACACTTGCAAGTTACAACCCAGAGTACATTTCACTGGTGAGTCAATTTTTAAGGTTTCCAATAAATTGCTAGTCTTCAGATGAAAGACTTAATAGAAATGGACCAGCAAGCATATATCCAGCTCTTTATTTAACTAAAGACAGTAATAAACATTTCAAACTAAACAATTTCAGGGATATTCGTCATGACAAAATTTATATAATATACACCCCTAAATATTTTTCATGTCCAATTGTGTTACTCAGCCAACTGATTCTGATGGTCAAGATGCCCGGCCACTGCTCCCACCACATTCCCCACACTCTCCCTCAACTTCTCACTCATAGTGTACAAAATCAGATGTAGAGAGCCCTTTTCAGTTGTAAACAGTTACCAGATTTATATTCATAGTCGCTTGGGTAATAGCATAGTTCAGAAATCATTCAGCATTTCAGTGAAGCCGAGCTGATGGCAATGGGGATTGTTCAAATGATACCGGTTTGGTACAGTTTTTGAGGTGAGGTGCCAGATTGAATTTTCAGACCCTTGCAGGCATCATGATTACTTCAAACAGTAGAACAGTCATTTACAAGCTAATTAGAACAAACAATGATGTAAAAGTATGTTTTTATTGTAAACAAAATCATAATTTCCTGAGAGAATAATTGAGGAGAGAGGGAGAACACAAGAGTATGTACTCCATGTGTGAAAGTAATTGCTCTGACAATGAAATAAAATTACTGTGAATGATTTGTAGATGAGAGATACTATTATATGAATCATTGTACGTACACTTACATGTACATCTAGTAATAACTTTTAAAGAAAGGTAGGAAATTTAAAATTATTAAGAATAAAAACTAATACAGTGAAGCTGTAATTGCAAAAATGTTTTGAACTTTAGTATTTGGCTACATGTTGTTTTGTTGTGGTCTTCAGTCCTGAGACTGGATTGATGCAGCTCTCCATGCTACTCTATCCTGTGCAAGCTCCTTCATCTCCCAGTACCTACTGCAACCTACATCCTTCTGAATCGGCTTAGTGTATTCATCTCTTGGTCTCCCTCTACGATTTTTACCCTCCACGGTGCCCTCCAATGCTAAATTTGTGATCCCTTGATGCCTCAAAACATGTCCTACCAACCGATCCCTTCTTCTAGCCAAGTTGTGCCACAAACTTCTCTTCTCCCCAATTCTATTCAATACCTCCTCATTAGTTATGTGATCTATCCACCTTATCTTCAGCATTCTTCTGTAGCACCACATTTCGAAAGCTTCTATTCTCTTTTTGTCCAAATTAGTTATTGTCCATGTTTCACTTCCATTCATGGCTACACTCCATACAAATACTTTCAGAAACGACTTCCTGACGCTTAAATCTATACTCGATGTTAACAAATTTCTCTTCTTCAGAAACGCTTTCCTTCCCATTGCCAGTCTACATTTTATATCCTCTCTACTTCGACCATCATCAGTTATTTTGCTCCCTAAATAGCAAAACTCCTTTACTACTTTAAGTGTCTCATTTCCTAATCTAATTCCCTCAGCATCACCTGATTTAATTTGATTACATTCCATTATCCTCGTTTTGCTTTTGTCGATGTTCATCTTATATCCTCCTTTCAAGACACTGTCCATTCCCTTCAACTGCTCTTCCAAGTCCTTTGCTGTCTCTGACAGAATTACAATGTCATCGGCGAACCTCAAAGTTTTTATTTCTTCTCCATGAGTTTTAATACCTACTCTGAATTTTTCTTTTGTTTCCTTTACTGCTTGCTCAATATACAGATTGAATAACATCGGGGAGAGGCTACAACCCTGTCTCACTCCCTTCCCAACCACTGCTTCCCTTTCATGCCCCTCGACTCTTATAACTGCCATCTGGTTTCTGTACAAATTGTAAATAGCCTTTCGCTCCCTGTATTTTACCCCTGCCACCTTCAGAATTTGAAAGAGAGTATTCCAGTTAACATTGTCAAAAGCTTTCTCTACGTCTACAAATGCTAGAAACGTAGGTTTGCCTTTCCTTAATCTTTCTTATAAGATAAGTCGTAAGGTTAGTATTGCCTCACGTGTTCCAACATTTCTACGGAATCCAAACTGATCTTCCCCGAGGTCCGCTTCTACTAGTTTTTCCATTCGTCTGTAAAGAATTCGCGTTAGTATTTTGCATCTGTGACTTATTAAACTGATAGTTCGGTAATTTTCACATCTGTCAACACCTGCTTTCTTTGGGATTGGAATTATTATATTCTTCTTGAAGTCTGTGGGTATTTCGCCTGTCTCATACATCTTGCTTACCAGATGGTAGAGTTTTGTCATGACTGGCTCTCCCAAGGCCATCAGTAGTTCTAATGGAATGTTGTCTACTCCCGGGGCATTGTTTCGACTCAGGTCTTTCAGTGCTCTGTCAAACTCTTCACGCAGTATCTTCTCTCCCATTTCATCTTCATCTACATCCTCTTCCATTTCCATAATATTGTCCTCAAGTACATCGCCCTTGTATAAACCCTCTATATACTCCTTCCACCTTTCTGCCTTCCCTTCTTTGCTTAGAACTGGGTTGCCATCTGAGCTCTTGATATTCATACAAGTGGTTCTCTTCTCTCCAAAGGTCTCTTTAATTTTCCTGTTGGCAGTATCTATCTTACCTCTAGTGAGACAAGCCTCTACATCCTTACATTTGTCCTCTAGCCATCCCTGCTTAGCCATTTTGCACTTCCTGTCGATCTCATTTTTGAGACGTTTGTATTCCTTTTTGCCTGCTTCATTTACTGCATTTTTATATTTTCTCCTTTCATCAATTAAATTCAATATTTCTTCTGTTACCCAAGGATTTCTATTAGCCCTCGTCTTTTTACCTACTTGATTGTCTGCTGCCTTCACTACTTCATCCCTCAGAGCTGCCCATTCTTCTTCTACTGTATTTCTTTCCCCCATTCCTGTCAATTGTTCCCTTATGCTCTCCCTGAAACTCTCTACAACCTCTGGTTCTTTCAGTTTATCCAGGTCCCATCTCCTTAAATTCCCATCTTTTTGCAGTTTCTTCAGTTTCAATCTGAAGTTCATAACCAATAGATTGTGGTCAGAATCCACATCTGCCCCTGGAAATGTCTTACAGTTTAATACCTGGTTCCTAAATCTCTGTCTTACCATTATATAATCTATCTGATACCTTTTAGTATCTCCAGGATTCGTCCAGGTATACAACCTTCTTTTATGATTCTTGAACCAAGTGTTAGCTATGATTAAGTTATGCTCTGTGCAAAATTCTACAAGGCGGCTTCCTCTTTCATTTCTTCCCTCCGATCCATATTCACCTACTATGTTTCCTTCTCTTCCTTTTCCTACTGACGAATTCCAGTCACCCATGACTATTAAATTTTCGTCTCCCTTCACTACCTAAATAATTTCTTTTATCTCATCATACATTTCATCTATTTCTTCATCATCTGCAGAGCTAGTTGGCATATAAACTTGTACTACTGTAGTAGGCATGGGCTTCGTGTCTATCTTGGCCACAATAATGCGTTCACTATGCTGTTTGTAGTAGCTAACCCGCACTCCTATTTTTTTATTCATTATTAAACCTACTCCTGCATTACCCCTATTTGATTTTGTATTTATAACCCTGTAATCACCTGACCAGAAGTCTTGTTCCTCCTGCCACCGAACTTCACTAATTCCCACTATATCTAACTTTAACCTATCCATTTCCTTTTTTAAACTTTCTAACCTACCTGCCCGATTAAGGGATCTGACATTCCACGCTCCGATCCGTAGAATGCCAGTTTTCTTTCTCCTGATAACGACGTCCTCCTGAGTAGTCCCCGCCCGGAGATCCGAATGGGGGACTATTTTACCTCCGGAATATTTTACCCAAGAGGACGCCATCATCATTTAACCATACAGTAAAGCTGCATGCCCTTGGGAAAAATTATGGCTGTAGTTTCCCCTTGCTTTCAGCCGTTCGTAGTACCAGAACAGCAAGGCCTTTTTGGTTATTGTTACAAGGCCAGATCAGTCAATCATCCAGACTGTTGCCCCTGCAACTACTGAAAAGGCTACATATTGTAGGAAATGGATACTTATCAAGTCTCTCTCAAAAGTAAAAATATATGAAAATGTCATAAGCTCCAATGGAGTACTTCAATATCAATCAAAGTGCATGAACATAATGCCACTATTCCTTTTATGTATGTTTCAGCTTCTTGCTGTGGAGTCTTATACCATCATAGTGTGATAAAATTTTAATTATCTAAAACATGTTTCAGAAACACAACTTAAAAGTACAGTCCACAAATATTTGTGTATTTAGATACTTGTTCATAAGTTATGTCTAATTAAAATATTAGCATGCACAAGCTTTTCAGTGCTTTATTCGTTTGACACATTTTCTGAATCACTCAGTGTCAATCGATGCAGTATGATTATCCATTTTTGATGATTTTTGTAATATAAATGACAGGCTTCATCAGAAAAAGTAAGAAATATTTTATTGTTTATGTAGCATTGTTACATTCAAAATTTACCTTGTTATCATAAGGGTAAGTTTAATGTGTTATATCCCTGTCAGTAATCAATCAGTACAGAGAACACATCATATAATTAACTCTACAGAGCTCAGTAACTAAGTGCTAGATCCCATTCCTCCATTGTTGTCAAGGTGATGAATTCACTCTTGTTGTTCATGTTTGGCATAATTAATAAGATACTTAGCCAACCACAAATTCAGACATATAGCTTCTGAGACAAGTTCCCTGTTCATGTAATACATTTGAAATGACAAAATCATCATAAGGTTATCCTGCTGCACATGACCCATTTATCTGCCAAGAAAAACTGGGCAGAGATTCGTGATACATTATCCAGTCAGCTTAGATAGGAAAGAAATACGGAGGAATGTGCACAAACAGAAATTGTATGATTTAATAGCCAAGCAAGCATCTCAACTCGATTCACCATGTCCTCTCCAAATTCGTCAATGGCCTGTTCTTATAAGTTCAAAAACAAACTATTGGTCACCCCTTTGAAAGAGCGTATTGGTTACTTTGGAGTGGTGTAGAACTGGTACCAGGTGATTATGTGACCTTTCACTGCTGACTTAAGTCATGGCAGTGTGTGGAATCGGCTCAGTAAGATGGGTCAACAAAGATGTAACAGAATGACAGAAAGGAACTGTTGTCTCTGGACATGCCTATGCGCCAGTGTGAAAGCAGTTGCGAGGTTTGTTAGTGTATCAACATACACTGTCCAAAATGTGTACACAGAATGGTTTACCATTCGCAGCCATGACAGGGCGTAAGAACAGTAGCTGTAAAAAGATCGTAACTAACTTAGGCTAAATGGGAGTGACCCACCTTGCCAGTGACAACCCGTTTCAAACCTGACAAGAGTTGCTGTTGTCATTGAATTCAGGTCTATCTCAACCATTCTTTGAGCATACATAGTGAAGGGAACTGCAAGCAAGGGATATTTTGAGCTGCTTGCCCCATAGAAAGCCATTTCTCAGTGGAACAAAAAGCTTCAAATCTTTGATGGGCTAAACAACACAGAAATCGGACAGCAGCAGATTGC
Organism: Schistocerca serialis cubense; assembly: GCF_023864345.2. NCBI lineage: Eukaryota > Metazoa > Arthropoda > Insecta > Orthoptera > Acrididae > Schistocerca > Schistocerca serialis. The sequence continues at coordinate 314,830,240 of NC_064638.1, forward strand.
AGGCATGTAATATGATTTGATGAGTCACAGTTTTGCTGCTTTTCAAATGATGAAAAGCACTGAATGCACTGATGGCCTAATAATATGTTTACCATGCTGTGTTTGTACAGTGCATTTTAGTCCTGAGGTGGTTGTGTGATGTTTTGGAGGGTTTTCGTTCCACAACTTAAGCCCACTTATTCAGGTTACCATGGGCATAAACCAGAATATTTAGGTCAATGTTCTCGGTGACCATGTATTGCCCTTTCTTCTATAACTTAAAGATAAGTATGCCATGGACACTTCTCTCTTCCAAGGTGACAATAGCTATGTTTATAGGTCTGCATGGATACATTCCTGGTTTGCTAAACACTTAGGACCTATCACACAAGGTCTGTTAAATTACCCAATTTTAATGTCATAGAAAGTGTCTAAGACTCCAGAATGAGATTTTCACTCTGCAGCGGAGTGTGCGCTGATATGAAACTTCCTGGCAGATTAAAACTGTGTGCCCGACCGAGACTCGAACTCGGGACCTTTGCCTTTCGCGGGCAAGTGCTCTACCAACTGAGCTACCGTAGCACGACTCACGCCCGGTACTCACAGCTTTACTTCTGCCAGTACCTCGTCTCGTACCTTCCAAACTTTACAGAAGCTCTGCTGCGAACCTTGCAGAACTAGCACTCCTGAAAGAAAGAATAATGCGGAGACATGGCTTAGCCACAGCCTGGGGGATGTTTCCAGAATGAGATTTTCACTCTGCAGCGGAGTGTGCGCTGATATGAAACTTCCTGGCAGATTAAAACTGTGTGCCCGACCGAGACTCGAACTCGGGACTCCCGAGTTCGAGTCTCGGTCAGGCACACAGTTTTAATCTGCCAGGAAGTTTCAGTGTGTAAGACTATTTAGAGCAGCGATTGAAATGTAACAGTCAACATCCTTGCAGCTTGTCCGCAGTTCATAGTCTAGTGGATAGCGTTGCTGCTGCTGGATCAAGGGATCCCAGGTTCGATTCCCAACTGGGTTGGGGATTTTCCCTGCCCGGGGACTGAGTGTTTGTGTTGTTTTCATCATCATTGTCATCATCTTCATCATCATTGTGACAGTGGCTAGATTAGACTATGTAAAAGAACTGGAGCGTAAAAAAGAAAAAAAAAAAAAAATGGGACTTCGTAAGGGCACTGATGACCACGCAGTTGACTGCCCACAAACCAAACGTCATCATCAACATCCTTTAGTGTAGTAGCTCTACAGGGTTTAATCACCAATGGGTGACATGAACAAGATGTGGCATACCTGAAATAACTTCTGGACTGTCTTCCTCACTGAAATTGGGTCTTTATGGCTAGATGTTCCTTCAGCATATGGATGTAGTTAGAGTGTGACTGAAATGATAAGGAAATTTAAATATAGATTTTGTGGTCAATATGATGTGGCACCTATTTTCTCCAAACATGTATTACATCTGTTACTGTTACAGAACCAAAGATGCATTTATATGAATCATTCAGATTCTAAGTTTGAACATATTCAGTTGATAGTCTTCGAAAAATATACCATATTCGTCCAGCATGAAGTGTTGGTAAGGGGTTTGAAATGCCAGTGGAATTTGATAATTCTTTGTTTTGAAGGTGTAAACAAAACTAGTAAACTCAATCAGTAGTTCTTGTGCAGAATTTCTGCTGTTTCGCCTTTCCCTGTGGATATACTGGGAAATCCTTGTATGGAAAATCTACACGTAGTAACTTTCCTCATACAGTATCCCCTTGGGATACACTATTAACACAACTCAGATGTGTACTGTGGGCGTCCACCTCTCTGGGCCACTGGCAACACCACCACAAGAGATGCACAATAAACTGTATGATAATGACATCAGCACACCATGTTTGTTGTCAACTATATCTCCTGCAGAAATGTGGTAACATGTAGAACCAGCTTTACTGAGAGAGGAGCCACAATCAGTGCTTTGTGGCAAAAGCACCAATTTTTCTGCAGATCACATGCCCACCTGTCATCGTGGAAGTATTCTTCCACTGGGCAGTTATAAAGGACACTGCCCAGCCAACCAGAGCCAGTTGGTATTGGGAGACACTCCAGTCCAACTGCTGATCCTCCATGGTACCTCAATTGGAGCTCCCATAGTGTCCGAGTCTTCGCTTTTTGTCTCATCATAATTATCCACGCTGGACTCGATGTCTGCTGTACCCGTGACCTGTCAGTGTACAACTCCCCATTGCTCCTGGATCATGCTGGCTGCACCCATGGCCTGTCTAACAAAGCCCATCTGTCCACATGTCTACAGCATATATGCTACCTCCAACTGGCCACGAGCTTCTGCCTTACCAGGCCATCTCTCCTAGAACATCCTCTACCAATATGGCTGCATCAATGTTGCCCTTGTCGGGACTCTTCTAGTGCTACGTCAGTGAATGTCGGTCAACTGGGACCAAGTAGTGTTGATTAATGTCCAAATGACTGTATTGTTGTATTCTATTATTGAGAGTAAATAAGTTTCATTTATTCCTGCTACTTGGGACATGTTAATTGGCGTGGCTCTTGGTCACAATGCAATACCGTGTTTTCTACTGAAAGATGTTGTGAAAAAGTAGCAATACTCGTCATTTTGAAAAGGAAGTACATTGTAGCTCATAGAAAAGGAACAATTGTGGCCTATTTTCCATATACACCCAATGTTTGCATGAACAGTGTTCACCAGAAATGTTGTAACTCACAACCGATGCCCCAGGTCTAAATGTACATCTATATTCTTTGAAACACTATGAAATGCATGCCAGAGGATACTTTTTATTGTATCATATACTGAACTTTTCTTCCATGTGATTGTATAGTAATGTAAACAAATAAAAACAAACTTTACCTTTCCGTTGATGGCCTTGCTGCAATTGACATGGGTATGTAATGAAAGGAATCACATTAGTGGGAATAACTGAAGTGTGTCTTGTTTTTTCAAGTTTGATTACAAGAAAAATGCTCACTTTTTACTTTCATTTAAAAAATATAGTACACAAGTAACTGCTAAACATTATTATTTTCAATTTAATTATTCGTACTGCAGTACCAATTTTAATACACATTCATCAGTACTAGTATGTGCACTGTTTTTGTGGGGGAATAATTTGATGAGAAAATCGCTTTTGTAATTCATATTTTTTAATAAGCCTCTCTTTTTATCCCCTGGAAACTTATGACATTGCTCAAATATGATCTGCAGCACGGACGGCTTCTCTGTCTTAAGCCTGACACATCTGTTGGATAATTTATAACTGTAACTGTAAAATTTTTTATTCACAATGTTTCACTTGCCTGTGATGGACACGACAGATTATTAGTTTTGACTCTTATGATTCATTATCAGAGCTAAAAATCCAGAAAACAATAAAGTGTAAAATTATTTCTAAATCTAAAAAGTTATAAAAGTATACTCAATATATTGTTACGAAAAACAACACATCAAATACACTCCTGGAAATTGAAATAAGAACACCGTGAATTCATTGTCCCAGGAAGGGGAAACTTTATTGACACATTCCTGGGGTCAGATACATCACATGATCACACTGACAGAACCACAGGCACATAGACACAGGCAACAGAGCATGCACAATGTCGGCACTAGTACAGTGTATATCCACCTTTCGCAGCAATGCAGGCTGCTATTCTCCCATGGAGATGATCATAGAGATGCTGGATGTAGTCCTGCGGAACGGCTTGCCATGCCATTTCCACCTGGCGCCTCAGTTGGACCAGCGTTCGTGCTGGACGTGCAGACCGCGTGAGACGACGCTTCATCCAGTCCCAAACATGCTCAATGGGGGACAGATCCGGAGATCTTGCTGGCCAGGGTAGTTGACTTACATCTTCTAGAGCACGTTGGGTGGCACGGGATACATGCGGACGTGCATTGTCCTGTTGGAACAGCAAGTTCCCTTGCCGGTCTAGGAATGGTAGAACGATGGGTTCGATGACGGTTTGGATGTACTGTGCACTATTCAGTGTCCCCTCGACGATCACCAGTGGTGTACGGCCAGTGTAGGAGATCGCTCCCCACACCATGATGCCGGGTGTTGGCCCTGTGTGCCTCGGTCGTATGCAGTCCTGATTGTGGCGCTCACCTGCACGGCGCCAAACACGCATACGACCATCATTAGCACCAAGGCAGAAGCGACTCTCATCGCTGAAGACGACACGTCTTCATTCGTCCCTCCATTCACGCCTGTCGCGACACCACTGGAGGCGGGCTGCACGATGTTGGGGCGTGAGCGGAAGATGGCCTAACGGTGTGCGGGACCGTAGCCCAGCTTCATGGAGACGGTTGCGAATGGTCCGCGCCGATACCCCAGGAGCAACAGTGTCCCTAATTTGCTGGGAAGTGGCGGTGCGGTCCCCTACGGCACTGCGTAGGATCCTACGGTCTTGGTGTGCATCCGTGCGTCGCTGCGGTCCAGTCCCAGATCGACGGGCACGTGCACCTTCCGCCGACCACTGGCGACAACATCGATGTACTGTGGAGACCTCAGGCCCCACGTGTTGAGCAATTCGGCGGTACGTCCACCCGGCCTCCCGCATGCCCACTATACGCCCTCGCTCAAAGTCCGTCAACTGCACATACGGTTCACGTCCACGCTGTCGCGGCATGCTACCAGTGTTAAAGACTGCGATGGAGCTCCGTATGCCACGGCAAACTGGCTGACACTGACAGCGGCGGTGCACAAATGCTGCGCAGCTAGCGCCATTCGACGGCCAACACCGCGGTTCCTGGTGTGTCCGCTGTGCCGTGCGTGTGATCATTGCTTGTACAGCCCTCTCGCAGTGTCCGGAGCAAGTATGGTGGGTCTGACACACCGGTGTCAATGTGTTCTTTTTTCCATTTCCAGGAGTGTAGTTGGCTATTGTCCATCATTATGTTGTCAACTGCTGTTCCTGCTCTTGCATCATAAAATGGAGCAATTGTGAGTAGAGGGTGCACAAGCATGCTTGGTCTGCATGAGCAGGCAATAAAATTTAAAAAATATGATGATATTATTTTTTATTTTTTGGTTTATTGACTGAGTAGTGTGTTGAAAAATCTTCAATTTAGTTCCATTGCAAAGAATTTGTCATAAAGAACTCGTTACTCAAGCGAAATATGATGTAGATTAGAACTGTTCTATTAGGAACAAAGTGTCTAATCCCAGTATTGGTAATTTCTATAATTTGATTCATTCCTACTTGAACTCTTTTAATATTTTTGTCTGATGTTTCTGCACAATGATATGATTCATTTTAAATTTAGAATACAAATTTAGATTAAAAAAACAAAAAGGCAGCAGATTCAGGAAATTGGTACCAAAACAATATTTGAGTTTTTGTAGTGTGACACAGGAGATCACAGTCGACCACCTGATATCTGTGAAGTTATAAAGAACCATACTTTGATATGGACACAAACAAAGAAAATACAAATATAAAAAAAAATGTGCACCTTTATTTCGGTGGTAAAAAAATGGTGCCCCCTTATTTTGGTGCTAATTCAAATTCATCCTGGAATGGCAGTGTTTTCAGGTGGTAAACAGCTTCTAGCATCCAGAAGGATAGCCTGAGGGCCACAGAAAGATATTTCTTGAGATAGTGCTTCACTCAAAAACAGTAGCACTTTGATACACACTTAACTTGCACGCCCACAAATTGTATAATAAAACTACTAATATTGGTGTGACAGATGGCAGTTATTTCAGGTGGCTGATACACAAACAAATAAAAGCTCTCCATTAATTGAATTGCTGATTATCTCGTTGTACTTAAAACTGCTACCTGCATTTGAAAAATGAAAGAGAAGTGGAATATTGTAGTTTGGGTCATCAGAAAGAATGGCTCTCTACCTGGGGTGGGATGGGATAATTAATCCACCACTTCAACCTCCTAGTGTCATCTGTGAAACGAGAATGTATTCAGCTTAGGAGACTGAAACCTGCTCACATTAGTTAATCAAGGAATTTATCAGGCAGAGGTAATCTCCCCCCCCCCCCCTTTTGTTCCTGGATTTTGCAGATTTGAAGACTCAAGGGATCTCCTCCCTCTTAACTGAGTCGAAAAGTCGAAATTTCACACAACTCCCTTTTATACAGAATGGAACTATTTTTCATGACCTCAGAAGGAGGTACCCTTGTAATCTTATGCTAGTTTTTTTAGTGTGTTGTAACTGCAACTTTTTCAATTATTATTTTCAATTAGTGATGTTATTTTCAATTAGTGATGTTATTTTCAATTAGTGATGTTATTTTCAATTAGTGATGTTATTTTCAATTAGTGATGTTATTTTCAATTATGTTCTGTAATTCTGTGTGAAAACTGTAATAAATTATTGCCATTTGTGACAAGTAAAAAATGTGTAAAAGACAAATACTTCATTCTGCACATGAAAGTATGGAAATTGGTGTGCTATCAGTAGTGCTGTTTAGCACACCTGAGATACCAACCGGAAATTTTGACTTGTAACTTGTTTTCCCGTGTACCTTCCAGACTCCACAATTTTAATTAGTCATAAATGTTCACAGAAACAAAAATTTGGCTAATGAATAAAAGATGTAGTCTTTTGTTATAAATTCTGTTTTAACATTATTTTAAAATTGTTTCAGGAGAGAATGACAGAATTGAAGGAAAGGGACATGGAAATCAAATTAATGGCATGAAAGCAGTGGATAATTTTCTTTACACCTGTGGAATTGATGACAGTATCAAGCAGGTTGATATTGCAACTAAAACATATCTTCCAACTGATGTGAAACTTGGTTCCCAGCCACGTGGTATGGATATCAAAGGAGAGACAATTGTAGCAGGCACAGTGAAAGAGGTGTGCATATAAGAACTATTGCTTTGTATATCAGTACTAGAAATATTTGCATTATTGTAAGCCGTACACCTACTAATGTGGTTGTTGTATGTTTCAGACTGACATTTCACATACAGTATGGAAAAAAAAGTTGCACCCCCACCTCCACGCTCGATCGTGCACGCGCGCGCGCGCGCGCACACACACACACACACACACACACACACACACACACACACACACACACACACACACACAAAAAGCATATGGCTTTATCGTGTAAGAAACATTGCTGGTAAACTCCTTAAAATGTTTTATTGTTATCACAGCTTAATTTTCCTTCAAGGCTAATGTGTTATGGAATGGCTGTACATTTTCAGACATTGTTCTTTATTTTTGTTATAATGATATTGGCCACCAATTTAATCTCTTTCACCAGTACATCTTCCAAAACTTGGGCCGCTTGTTATGTTTCTATATCATCTTTTACTTTCCTCATCATTCCTAAGAGTGTACGCATAAAAAT